>NC_060950.1:62214347-62223751 GCF_022045245.1 Lucilia cuprina | reverse complement strand
TCCTCACGATGACAAGGAAACTGGAGTACACACCACTTAAAGACTTAGGAATAGAGATATTTCTATGGAGATGACAAGGAACTACAAAAAAAGATTTCCACAGTCCAGAATGCTAAGAGAACTATTACTGGAGATGTTTTTATGCTTCGACCTTATATTACAATTTAGATTCATTCACCGATACTAAGACCATGAATATGTTTGTTCCAAGACTTCTTGGAGATATCAGAGTAGGGACCTTCATAACCAAACTTGATTAAGAAACTACTCCTGACGATGACAAGGAAACTGGTGTACAGACCACTTAAAGATTTAGGACCAAACTTGGTTAAGAAACTACTCCTGACGATGACAAGGAAACAGGAGTACAGGCCACTTAAAGACTTAGAATTGGAGATATTTCTATGCAACTTATTTTAGTTTTTTGCAATTATGATTGGTTTTACATCACTAAAGATAGTGAAGACCATTGTTCTAAGATCTCTTAGAGCTATCGGAAGAGTACGACTGAATGATTCGACAGATCTCGAACCTGCTAGCGAACTTGATTAAGAAACAACTTCTGTAGATGATAAGAAAACTACAAAAGATTCTTCTAGAGTACAGACCACTTAGAGACTTAGGATAGGAAAGAAGTACGACTGACTGATTCGACAGATTCCTAATCCACTACCCAACTCCTGACGATGACAAGAAAACTACAAAAGATTCTTCTAGAGTACAGACCACTTAGAGACCTATTATTAGAGATGTTTCCATGTATCAAACTTTTATTAGACTTTTGTAATTATGATTCTTTTCGCTCTACTAAAGACCGTGAATACGTTTGTTCAAAGACCTCTTAGGGATTCCGGATTTGGGATCTTCATAATCTAAGTCTTTTGAAAGAAGTACCTTTTACTACGACTGAATGATCCGACAGATCCTGAACCCACTACCGAACTTGCTGAAGAAACAACTTCTGTACATGACAAGGAAGGGATTTCGGATTCCAGATCTTCATAATCTAAGACTTTTAAAGGTAGTAGGACTGATCCGAACCCACCACCGTACTTGATGAAGAAACTACTCCTGATGATGACAAGAAAACTACGAAAGATGCTCTTAGAGTACAGACCTCTTAGAGACCAAGAATTGAAGATTTTTCTATGCATCAAACTTATATTGGACTTTTGCAATTATGATTCTTTTCACACTAATAAAGATCGTGAAACCTCTTAGAGATTCTGGGACTGACACGAACCCACCACCGAACTTGATGAAGGAAATACTTCTGGTGATGAAAAGGAAACTGCAAAGGATTCTTCTAGATTCTATACCACTTAGAGGCCTAGAATTGGTGATGTTTTTATGCGATTTTTAGTAGCTTAGGGATTCATGTATTAAGACTTTTAAAATATGAAGGACTCACTAATTCGACAAATCCTGAATCCATCACGGAACATGATGAATGATCATGGAATTGACAAAACTGAAACTGAAAAAGATGCTCTTAGAGTACAGACCACATAGAGAACTTGGATTGTAGATGTTTTCGTATATTAGATCTATACATTTATGATTCATTTAACGCTAAGAAAGACCACGAATACATTTGTTTCTATAACTCTTATCCGAACTTTCTATACCTCTTACAGATTACAAATTAGGGATCTTCATATAGTAAGACTTTTGAAAGAACTAGAACTGACTGATACGACAGATCTCGAAGGTACGACTAAACATGATGAAGAAACACTACTAGAGATGGCATGAAAAGAGATTTCTGGAGTCCAGACTACTTAAGGACCTAGGATTGAAGATGTTTCTATGATTTGGATATGTTTCTATGCTTATCCTTATATAAGAAGTAGGAATGACTAATGTAAGAGTTCCCGAACCAACCACAGAACTTGATGTATAAACTACTTTTGGGGATGACAAGAAAACTACAAAAGCCACTTCTAGAGTCCAGACTGCTTAGAGAGCAAAAATTGGAAATGTTTCTGTGCTTCAATAGGTTAATAAAGATTTTCTAAACAACAAACATTCTGAACATATTGCTTCAACATTCTAAACCACAAACACTGTAAACATATTTCTTGAAGATTCAAAACAGATGTCAAAACATATATAGGTCAAACTTAAAATCAATAAGTTCTTCTCTTCTAATCGAACAACTTTTGTCTTATTTGTACAGATGTTTAACTAACAATTATTGTAAATTATAAAGTAAAATTTTACTATAAAAACTTTAGAACATCATGGTAAGAGTATCACTTTCAGTTGTTCTTTACAATTGAATAGAATAAACTGAAAATGAAATTTTCATTATATTTAATATCTATAGCCCTTTTGGGTTCAAGTTTTGGTGTTGATGCCTTTATTGGCATGGGAAGTAGTGGTGGTTTTAAGTCAAAATTGTGTGCCATGGGTAAAACACAATTTTGTCCACCACCAACTGTTCCCACAACAACCGCAATCATACCCACTGATATTATAACACCAACACCAACTTTGGAACCAATTTCGCCCATACCAACCACCACAAATACTGAAGAACCCACTACGATAACCACAGGTACCTCACCGACAACGGAAACAAGTGAAACACCAACCGATACACTAACATCACCTACAACATCTCCTGATCCTGATGATCCCGCAGCTGGAGAAGGTAGAGCTTTGGATATTGCTGAAGATGATAATGAGGAAAATGCATTAGATGATGAATCCGATGTCACAGATGCCCGTGCTCGTCGTGTTAGAAGTCGTAAAAATCGTCGTAATCGTCGTCTACGTAGACGTAAAGTAAGCCGTAAGAACAAAAATCGCAAAGCACGCAGAAATCGTAAGTTACGTCGTCGCAATCGTCAAATCAAACGTAACCGTAAGATCCAACGTCGCAATCGTAAGGCTCGCAGAAATCGTCGTCGTGGTATCCGTGTTGTACGCAGACGTGGTAGGAAAACAATCGGTTAACTAGATATTGAATGATTAATTTAAATAAATACGATTTATGAATATAACTTTATTGAATTGTTTTGTTTTTTTTTTAATACTTAACATCAGGTTTAAATCTATTGGACTTTTTAACACATTTTAGTCTATAGAGATTTAAGTTCCTAAAAGAACAGAAGAACTAAGATGCCGGATTGGGTAAGGGTTCTTTAAAGTAGTTCTAAAATATTAAGAATTGAGTTTATTCTTATGCTATCGAGCATATTCTATTATATCATGGATTAGGGTTTATTTTTAACTACGATTTCGTTTTTTGTTTAAACTATTACTAAGGAACACAATTCAGCTTATTGCTGGAATATTCAGGAGCTTAAAAGTAGGATTCTGACAATCATACGTTCAAAATATTCCGAGAACTTTGAAAATTGGATTAATTGCCATCCTTCATAGAGACCACAATTGATTAAGAGACAACTCAGGATTGTTTCTTTACTATAGGAAGATAAACAATATTTCTGACGATAATGATTTAGTATGTTTCTAGAATATCAAGAAACTAAAGATTATAGATCTTTCAACGCTACGAATCAGTTTGTTCCTTAACACCATTCCTAATGACTTATCCCCAGAACTTAAATATTAGAGCATACTTCAAGACTGGTAGGAGGTCAAATCTTAGAAATCCCTCTATACTATAACTGAGTTTCTTGCAAGAGTGCTAAAAGCCCCAAAATTATGAAGGATTTGCCACGATTCGTATAACCATAAATGATTTAGAATTAGAGGCATTCCCATACGACTTAAAAAGCATGGCATCTCATGAAACGAGTTCAAGATTAGTTCAGTGATACATCAATGACCTTCTATGTCTAACTTCCAATCCGATATAATCTTTTGCCAATGACAGTAATATCTGCCATTCCTATTCATTCAATTATAGGTCAAGCTCTCTAGAGATTGGGCAATTAGGCGTAATATGAATAAATCGCTTAATCACGTCTTGATAAAGATCTCTGAATGAGGTATTAACAGAGTCGATTTTAACGCCCTCAAGACTAAATGTTGCTTTTTAATACATAAATGGGTGGTGTAAGTATTAAGGAATCGGAAAATCTATTTTGGAGCTACTCGAGCGCGTACAAGAGAAGGCAAAGGTACTTATCGGTGACAGTATGGTATCTCAGACTACTGATTCACTGGAGCACCGTCGCAACGTGGGGGGTATTTCACTCTTCTATGGACACTATAATGGAATGTGTTTCTCTTAAATTAGGGAACTTGTACTGTAATCAAGAACACAACAATTTGTGGTCGATTGGTCAGTGAACCGCACAACACATTACAGGAATATTCATTCTTCAGCCGCACAGAAATATTCCCCCTCACTTTCGATGTGGAAAGGTTTAAATCAAATGTCCACAAATACTACTCCCTCCTACAACCTATTTTCCCCGTTCCAGCACATTCACTGCACGAGTAGGGAACATCCCCAGAGTGATAGTCTTCTCTTATCTTCTCTTCTATTGTCTTATTTTCTTATCTGTTCTTTTCTCTTATTTTAGAGCAACTGTGTTTCTTTCGTGTCTACATTTCTAGACTACGTAGAGACTCAATATTAGAATAAATGTTCTCACTATGTCTCTAACGGACTTTATGGAGATTGTTAGTTATCTAAGAACAAACTAAGCGACATCTTGTTCGTAACATAAATCTTCAGTTTTCTTTCTTTTCCTTCTCTTCCTTTCTCTTTTCTTCCGTTCTCTTCTCTTCTAGTCTCCTTTCGTCTCTTCTCCCTTCTTCTCTTCTTATCTCTTCTCTTCAACCAAGAATCGGAGTTTTTCCTATAAGATAGTAATTGTTGCTAAACTTCAAAGACACTAAGGATAGTGGATCTCATAGACCACTAAGAAACCATGTTTTATGGGTCCTTAATCTCTACGATTAAGTTTGATAATGGATAACTAAAAGAACTAAGATTACCGATCTTTCTACGCCATTTCATATCATGATTTCTTTTCCTTCTCAACTCTTCCGTTCTCTTCTCTACTCTTCTATTCCGTTCTCTTCATTGCTACCCAGAATTGGAGTTTTTCCTATAAGATTTAAATTGTCGCTAGACTTCTAAGAGACTTAGAATATGTAGTGGATCTCGTAGACCACTAAGAGATTATGTTTACGATTAAGATTGTTCATGAATAACTAAAACAACTAAGATTAGCGATCTTCCACACCATTTCAATCCATGAATAAGTAAGTTTAAAGAAGAGATTCTGTTATAAATGTATAGATCAACAGTGTTCATTCTGTGACTATGTTTCTGGACTACGAAGAGTCTCAATATTAGACTTTATGGACTTAGCGTCTAGACTTCTAAAAGTAGTGCCAGAGCAAACTTTACTTCATAAGCACAATTCGAGTCTTCTACATAAACTTTCGGAGTTCTAGTAGAAGTTTAAGGACTATGATTCTATAATATCATCAAACACAGAATGTTGTTCAAAACAAATACAACTTGAGTAAAGAAGTATAAACTATTTGTCATAAAAGTTTATTATATCTAAAACAAAACAGACTTTTGACCAAATTCATTACAATAACCATTATTTGTACAGATGTTTTGGAGAACATTTACAACCAACCGAAATCAACATTTACATTTTTACTATAAATACTTTTGAACATTACGAAAATGATATCACTTTCAACTGTTCTTCTCACAACGTTCGTTGAACAATAAGTAGATAATGAAATTTTCATTATTATTAATTTCCTTGGCCCTTTTGGGTTCAAGCTTTAGTGTTAATGGCTTTAAAGTCTCTGGCAATAATACTGCTAATGGTCGTACTTTCAAGTGGAAATTGTGTGCTATGGGTAAAACTGAATTTTGTCCACCAGCACCACCAGTTGAACCCACTCTAACTGAGACAATAATACCTACTGATATTACTCCAACATTAACACCAACATTACCACCGTTGACACCAACACTGACACCAACAACGCCAACATTAACACCAACAACACCAACATTGACAAATACAGATACTGACCTACCTACCTCTTTGACTACTCCCCCAACAACGGAAACAAGTGAAGCTCCCACCGATCCTGATGCTCCTCCTCCTCCTCCTCCACCACCAGCAGCCGAAGCGAGAGCTTTTGAAGTCTTTGAAAATGATGAGGATGATGAAGAAAATGCTTTAGATGATGATGATATGGAGTCCGATGTCACAGATGGCCGTGCTCGTCGTATTAGACGTCGTAAAAATCGTCGTAACCGTCGTTTACGTAGACGTAAAGTAAGTCGCAAGAACAAAAATCGTAAAGCACGCAGAAACCGTAAGATCCGTCGTCGTAATCGTCAAATCAAACGTAATCGTAAAATCCAACGTCGCAATCGTAAGACCCGCAGAAATCGTCGTCGTGGTATCCGTGTTGTACGCAGACGTGGCAAGAAGACCGTTGGTTAAAAGGAATATTTATTGTATGGATAAATGTAATGTTAGTTAAATCTATGGAATAAATATAGAAAAAAAATAATATTGAAATATTTTCTAGTTTTATTTGTAAATTTTAATCAAAAGATCTTGGGTTTTAGAGATCTAGAGATCAAAGATTTAGGAAAATCTGCTTTAATTAAAATCACACGGTTAAGATGTTCTTGTACAAGTAATAAGCTTTGTTAATCGTTCATATCTACAACTAAGTTTGTTTCTGATCCTATAGCAGTTCTACAACTAGAGACAATATAAGCTATTATTTTACCATAAACCACTTTATTGGGGAGGGTACATTGGGCTTGTACTGATGTTTGTGACGCACAGTAATATTAGTCATAAACCCACCTTTCAGTATACCAATCGGTTTAGTATAGTTTTCCGTCCGTCCATGTAAACCTTTTAATCAAACTACAGGTCCATATTTTGAAGATAGTTTAATGAAACTTGGTTCATGATCTTCTATTGTCTCAGAGACGAAGCTTATTGAATATGATTAAGAACGATTAATAATTTCACCTGGCCCCCCATGCAACTGTACCCCCGAATAGGGCTTGTAAACTTTGTAATCAAACTACAGGTCGAAATTTCGGTGATAATTCAATGAAATGAATAGCAGATTATCTTTTACGGTATCGTAGACGAAGACTACTGAAAATGGTTCACATCGGTCCATTATTTTACCTAGCCCTCATGCAACTGAACCCAAGAAAAGGGCTTTTAAACTTTGTAATCATACTACAGGTCGCAATTTGGCACATGATCTTCTGTGGTAAACGAAGCTTGTTGAACTTGGTTTACATAGGTCCATTTTTTCATCTAGCCCCCATACAACTGAACCAGCCGAATAGGGCTTTTAAGTTCATAAGTTTTAAGTTCTATATTAGACTTGATCTGACCTGATGATCCTCAGGAATTCCATAATAATAGGTCCTCATATGACCCTAGCCCCTATGTCGAGTCCCCATCAAAATTTCACTTAAATGTTGAAATATGGTGACAAGTTTGTGCAATAAAGTTTGCCCTAGTTTTCTTTTCACCGAGTTTGTTCCTAGACTACAAAAATCACTTGAATTAAGGATTAACACCACGATCACATTTACTATTAGTAATGCTTTATATCCTTATGCTAAAAAGTACAAAATTTAGTTCCTAATATGAATTCCTTCAGTTAGGAATATATGAGACACAATGTCTCATTTGTTTGCAAACAACGAAAGGGTACATGGCCTTGAATCCTCCTGCACCTGTTGATATTCAGTTGAAATCCCTACGAGATTTAAAAGTCAATGATTTATATTTATTGGAAGAAGAATTATTATTAATATTTTATTTCTATTTCTATTGTTTGCTATAAACTTGGCGACGATGTTTACGTGCTTTACGCTTGTGACGAATTAACGGTGGTTGAGGACGAAGTTTATAAGCTCTGCCACCAAAAGAACTGCTAGAGCCTCCTGTAATGCTACCACTACTGCTTCCTGTACCGCTTCCATCGAATGTTGGAATAGGAGGCCAAGTAAGTGATGGATAATCAGGAAAACTTGTACTTGTAGTTTCAGGAAATTCGGGTGTTGTAGTATCTGTTGCAATTGTTGATTCTGTAGTTGGCAATGGTTTAGGAGTAGTTGTTGTCTCTGGTTTAGGCGTTGGTTTTGGTGTTGTTAAAATCGGTGGTAAGGGTTTAACCGTAGTTGTTGTTTTAACAGTTGATGGAGGTAGTGGTGATGGTGATGGTGTTGGCGTTGATTTCGTTTCTAAGGATATCGTTGTTGTTAGAGGTATTTCTGTCGTGGTCTCAATTGGTGTACAATATTTTGTTTTGCCAAGAAAACACATTTTCGCTTTAAAACTTTTACTACTTGTAATTGGATGTGATTTATGAAATATAAAACTGTTCACTTCGTTCTGTAAGCCCAGTATGGACAAACAGATTATATACAATGATAACTTCATTATGTTTTAAAGTTGTTCTTTTCGAAAGTTTGCCTTTAAACAGCTACATTTTTCATTATGCTCAAAAGCTTTTATAATCTCATCAAAAACAGTCCAAAAATGTTGAGTATGTAAAACAATTGTTTAAATAATATAACATCTGTATGTTATTTGGGTAAAAAAAAAACGATTATTTGCTTAATTTCTTAATATATTTGTTTTTTATAGAGAAATAACTTTGAAATACTTTTCTTTAATTTATGATAAATTTTGAGATGCTGAGAAACATCGATCACACGCTCATGTCGTTGGTGAATGTGTTCTAGCAGTTTCAATGAGCGTTTTTAAAACGAAAGACAAAGATCACCCAGGTCAGCAATAGAAAAAAATCCAAAGAAAAGGAATTGAAGCCCTCTTAAGATTGTTTTATTGACCTTAAAAGGAACTTGCACGATTGATGTAAGCTAAAGAGAACAAGTATTGCATCTTTACTTGTGATGAATACCAATTGGCTCAGAAACACGATTTGGATATATCCGTCTGACTGTCTGTCTGTGAGCTTGTGCGCACGCTACATGTTCCAATTTTCAAGATAATTTAATGAAATTCGTCACGTATTTCGCTTAGCCCTTATACAACCGTTTCCCCCGAATAGGACTTTTGGGCTCATAATTCTAATTAATATTCCATTATGTCAACAAAAATTCGGCAAAATTTAGTCTTCAGTATCATAAAAGATCATGCGCAAATTTCATTGAATTATCTCAAAAATTTGCGAACTGTAGTTTGATTACAAGGTTTACAAGCTCTATTCGGGGGTTCAGTTGTATTGGGACTAAGTTAAATAATAAACCGATCTTACGAATTTTCAACAAGCTTCGTCCCTGGGATAATAGAAGATCATGTACCAAATTCCATTGAATTATATTTAATTACAAGGACGGACAGACGGACGGACATATCTTAATCGACTCAGATAGTGATATAAAGATATATAGATAGATAGATAGATAGATAGATAGATAGATAGAT
>NC_060950.1:62207097-62214247 GCF_022045245.1 Lucilia cuprina | reverse complement strand
GTTCTAGTTCTGTTCTAGTTCTGTTCTAGTTCTGTTCTAGTTCTGTTCTAGTTCTGTTCTAGTTCTGTTCTAGTTCTGTTCTAGTTCTGTTCTAGATCTGATCTAGTTTTCTTCTGTTCTAGTCTAAAATCTAGCTTAAGCTAGATTACACTAACCAGTCTATTGTCTGGTTAGTGTTATTTGGAATTCATATACTAAGGACTTATTGGGACTTAATGAGGGTTAAGAGCTTAGCACTTTTCTTAAAACCTCCCTTTTTAATATAACAAATCCACAGTTTTTATAGTCACCATCAAAAAACATTAGGGTATATTTGTTTTGTCATTCCGTTTGTATCACATATTGGTCGTACACCCATAAAAGTTGATATTATGGGTCCTTATTAAATTCAAAGATGACCTAGCAATGTCGTCCGTCTGATAGGGTCCACACGGGAGGAGCTAGAGAATTGAAATTTTTGAAATATTTCGTATAGGTAAGGTTTGTTTGGCATTGGAAATGGGCCATATCGGTCTAGGTTTTCTGATAGCGCAGGCAAATCTGCTTTAAAAGATCAAGTATAGAGATGAAATTCAACATAAATAAGTTTCATATAACCCAAAACCTCCCTACCAAACTTTATGAGGACAGGTCCATAATTGACCCTATCCCCCATAAAAGGTCGCCATCAGAAAACGACTTTAAGGCTCATTACTGGCTTAAAAGTACGAGTACTGAGATGAAATTCTACATAAGTAAGTTTCTTATGCGTTAAACCCTCTCCACTGACCTTTATGACAATCGGCATATGAACACCAGCGGAGCATTCCTTTTGCAAAACCAGCGGAGCATTCCTTTTGCAAAACTGCTGAATCAAACAGAATCTGAAGAAGAATGTACTTTCATTTACATAATGATTCTATGTAAATAAGCATTCACTTTATGATGTGTGTTGCAATTCTTTTGATCCTTGTTACATGAAAGGCACGAAAAAGTAAAAGCCAGCTTTGTACTAATTAGTTTTCGAATAAAATAAAATTCAAAATGTGTTTTTTATCTGTAAGTTATATTTATTTCATTATAAATTAACCAACGGTCTTCTGCCACGTCTGCGAACAACACGAACACCACGACTACGATTTTTACGGGCCTTACGATTACGACGTTGGATTTTACGATTACGACGACGTAGCTTACGGTTTCTGCGTGCCTAACGATTCTTGTTCTGACGACTCATTTTACGTCTACGTACAGGACGATTACGAAGGTTGCGACGACTTTTAACACGACGAGCACGGGCATCGCTAAGTTCTGAGTCAATGTCATCATCCTGTTCTTCATCATGTTCTTTAATATCCAAAGCTCTGCCACCTGCTGTAGTTTCCTTGGCATTTTCATCAGTAGTTTCTTCATCGGGTTCAGGGCTCGGGTCTGGTGGTGATGTTTCGGTAGTAGTAGGAGTTATACTAGTATCGGTTGTAGGTGAAGTATTTGCAGTTTGAGTTGTTCCAGTAGAAGGTCCTCCGGTACCGGTAGTTGTAGGTGTTGTTGGTATAGGTGCTAAGGTGGGTGTTGTGGGATCAACTGGTGGTGGTGGGAGAGGACAAAATGCTCTTTGTCCCTTGGCACATAATTTCTCTTTTAAACTGATAAAGTGAGCATTAACTGAAAAGCAAGTGCCCAGCAACACTAAACAAAGTGCAAATATAGAGAATTTCATTCTCTACTCTTTTTCTGTTCAAGTTCACAGCTGGAATAATGAATAGATTATGATAATATAAAATTGCAATCAATAACATTATATACTCAATAAAACTTTAAAATTATAAAAAAGAAAATAACTTTCTTTAAAGAATATGTTTTGTTATTTAAACAACTGCATAATATGTTATTACAGCTTGTGCAAACAAAAGCGTTAGAAATACCATACAGAGCTTATCTTTCTTTTAAATATAAATTTAACCAAACTTGACTATATAATGGCTTCGATTACAACGACATAGCATTATAAACTATTCTAAATTCCTGTAGTAAACTTGAATAGAATAAAACGAAAACCATTGAGAATGAAATTCTCTCTATTCGTACTTTGCTTAGTCCTTTTGGGCTCCAATTATTCGGCTAATGCTCACTTTGGCGCACTAAAAGAGAAAATTTGCGGCACAGGGCAAAGAGCATTTTTCTGTAGACCCAAACCACCAATTGTTCCTACTGTCACATCTACTTTAATACCTACTGGAATTGATCCCACATCTCCCACTTTAACACCCATACCAACAACACCCACAACTACTGGCACCGAATCACCTACTACTGGAACAACTCAAACTACAAATACTTCACCTACTACCGATACTAATACAAGTCCTACCACTGAAACTCCACCCACCGAAACCCCACCAACAACCGAAACCCCACCAACAACATCACCTCCTGAACCTACACCTGATCCAGATGAAGAAACTACAGCTGGAGATGAGGAAGAAGAGACTACTCCAGATGGCGGCAGAGCTTTGGATGTTAACGAACATGATGAAGAAGAGCATGATGATAATGACATTGATTCTGAACTTAGTGATGCCCGTGCACGTCGTGTCAAAACTCGTCGTAATCGTCGTATGCGCAGACGTAAAGTGACTCGTAGGAACAAGAATCGTAAAGCTCGCAGAAACCGTAAATTACGTCGCCGTAACCGCCAAATCAAACGTAATCGTAAAATTCAACGTCGTAATCGTAAGGCCCGCAGAAATCGTCGTCGTGGAATTCGTGTTGTTCGCAGACGCGGCAAGAAGACAATTGGTTAAAGTTGAAAAATGTATGAAGATGCAAATTTAATGTTAAACGATATGAAGATTGAATAAATTAAGAAATAATATAATCGCAATATGTTAGAAGTTGTTTTAATATAAAATTAGAATATAAATTAAAAAAAAATATAAAAGATATATAGTTGAAGGGGATTTTAAAAGATCGCTTTTATAAAAACACATTGAGGCAAAGAAGTAGCTAACTAACAAACTAACCAACCAAGTAACTAACTAACTAATTATCTGTCTGTCTATCTGTCTATCTATCTCTCTATCTATCTATCTATCTATCTATCTATCTATCTATCTATCTATCTATCTATCTATCTATCTATCTATCTATCTATCTATCTATCTATCTATCTATCTATCTATCTAGTCTATATACTAGTCTATAGTCTAGTCTATAGTCTAGTCTATAGTCTAGTCTATAGTCTAGTCTATAGTCTAGTCTATAGTCTAGTCTATAGTCTAGTCTATAGTCTAGTCTATAGTCTAGTCTATAGTCTAGTCTATAGTCTAGTCTATAGTCTAGTCTATAGTCTAGTCTATATAGTCTAGTCTATAGTCTAGTCTATAGTCTAGTCTATAGTCTAGTCTATAGTCTAGTCTATAGTCTAGTCTATAGTCTAGTCTATAGTCTAGTCTATAGTCTAGTCTATAGTCTAGTCTATAGTCTAGTCTATAGTCTAGTCTATAGTCTAGTCTATAGTCTAGTCTATAGTCTAGTCTATAGTCTAGTCTATAGTCTAGTCTATAGTCTAGTCTATAGTCTAGTCTATAGTCTAGTCTATAGTCTAGTCTATAGTCTAGTCTATAGTCTAGTCTATAGTCTAGTCTATAGTCTAGTCTATAGTCTAGTCTATAGTCTAGTCTATAGTCTAGTCTATAGTCTAGTCTATAGTCTAGTCTATAGTCTAGTCTATAGTCTAGTCTATAGTCTAGTCTATAGTCTAGTCTATAGTCTAGTCTATAGTCTAGTCTATAGTCTAGTCTATAGTCTAGTCTATAGTCTAGTCTATAGTCTAGTCTATAGTCTAGTTCTATAGTCTAGTCTATAGTCTAGTCTATAGTCTAGTCTATAGTCTAGTCTATAGTCTAGTCTATAGTCTAGTCTATAGTCTAGTCTATAGTCTAGTCTATAGTCTAGTCTATAGTCTAGTCTATAGTCTAGTCTATAGTCTAGTCTATAGTCTAGTCTATAGTCTAGTCTATAGTCTAGTCTATAGTCTAGTCTATAGTCTAGTCTATAGTCTAGTCTATAGTCTAGTCTATAGTCTAGTCTATAGTCTAGTCTATAGTCTAGTCTATAGTCTAGTCTATAGTCTAGTCTATAGTCTAGTCTATAGTCTAGTCTATAGTCTAGTCTATATATTAGTCTATAGTCTAGTCTATAGTCTAGTCTATAGAGTCTCTATAGTCTAGTCTAGTCTATAGTCTAGTCTATAGTCTAGTCTATAGTCTAGTCTATAGTCTAGTCTATAGTCTAGTCTATAGTCTAGTCTATAGTCTAGTCTATAGTCTAGTCTATAGTCTAGTCTATAGTCTAGTCTATAGTCTAGTCTATAGTCTAGTCTATATAGTCTAGTCTATAGTCTAGTCTAGTCTAGTCTATAGTCTAGTCTATAGTCTAGTCTATAGTCTAGTCTATAGTCTAGTCTATAGTCTAGTCTATAGTCTAGTCTATAGTCTAGTCTATAGTCTAGTCTATAGTCTAGTCTATAGTCTAGTCTATAGTCTAGTCTATAGTCTAGTCTATAGTTCTAGTCTATAGTCTAGTCTATAGTCTAGTCTATAGTCTAGTCTATAGTCTAGTCTATAGTCTAGTCTATAGTCTAGTCTATAGTCTAGTCTATAGTCTAGTCTATAGTCTAGTCTATAGTCTAGTCTATAGTCTAGTCTATAGTCTAGTCTATAGTCTAGTCTATAGTCTAGTCTATAGTCTAGTCTATAGTCTAGTCTATAGTCTAGTCTATAGTCTAGTCTATAGTCTAGTCTATAGTCTAGTCTATAGTCTAGTCTATAGTCTAGTCTATAGTCTAGTCTATAGTCTAGTCTATAGTCTAGTCTATAGTCTAGTCTATAGTCTAGTCTATAGTCTAGTCTATAGTCTAGTCTATAGTCTAGTCTATAGTCTAGTCTATAGTCTAGTCTATAGTCTAGTCTATAGTCTAGTCTATAGTCTAGTCTATAGTCTAGTCTATAGTCTAGTCTATAGTCTAGTCTATAGTCTAGTCTATAGTCTAGTCTATATTTTAGTCTATAGTCTAGTCTATAGTCTAGTCTAATATATTATACCCATATTAATCCTTTTAACTAGAACTGAACTAGAACAGAACTAGAACTAGAACAGAACTAGAACAGAACTAGAACAGAACTAGAACAGAATTAGTACATACTTGATTATAATCTATGCTACATTAATATACATTTTGTTTTTTTTTCTATAAATATTTAGCTTTTATTTCCATTTATATGTCTCAGATTTAACCAACTGTCTTCCTACCACGTCTGCGTACCACACGGATGCCACGACGACGATTTCTGCGGGCCTTACGATTACGACGTTGAATTTTACGATTACGTTTGATTTGACGGTTACGGCGACGTAATTTACGGTTTCTGCGAGCTTTACGATTCTTGTTCCTACGAGTCACTTTACGTCTGCGCATACGACGATTACGACGAGTTTTGACACGACGTGCACGGGCATCACTAAGTTCAGAATCAATGTCATTATCATCATGCTCTTCTTCATCATGTTCGTTAACATCCAAAGCTCTGCCACCATCTGGAGTAGTCTCTTCTTCCTCATCTCCAGCTGTAGTTTCTTCATCAGGATCTGGTGTAGGTTCAGGAGGTGATGTTGTTTGTGGGGTTTCGGTTGTTGGTGGGGTTTCAATGGGTGGAGTTTCAGTGGTAGGACTTGTATTAGTATCGGTAGTAGGTGAAGTATTTGTAGTTTGAGTTGTTCCGGTAGTAGGTGTTCCGGTGCCGGTAGTTGTGGGTGTTGTTGGAATAGGTGTTAGAGTGGGAGATGTGGGATCAATTCCAGTAGGTATTAAAGTAGATGTGATAGTGGGAACAATTGGTGGTTTGGGTTTACAGAAAAATGCTCTTTGTCCTGTGCCACATATTTTATCTTTCAGTGCACCAAAGTGAGCATTAACCGAATAGTTGGAGCCCAAAAGGACTAATCCTAGTATGAATAATGAGAATTTCATTCTCAACTTTTTTTCTTCTACTCAGGTTCACTGTGAGAAAGTTGAAATAAGTTTAATAACTTTTCCTCTAGATGTATGACATTTTATAGTCAAAAGTATAAATAGCCATAATTAAGATTGTTTATTTTAAGAACTTTTAAACAAATAAATATTTTGAAATATTGTTCTAAAATGCAATTGTTCAAATAATGTTTATTTGAAAGACAAAATAACTAACGTAACACTGAATTATGAAACATTCCAAAAAGTTGAAAAATATGTAAACAGACATATTTCTAGAATTTAGTTCATATGTTTTCCTCAACATTACACATGCAATAGCTCTTGGTCTTTGAATAATATAGAGAGGTTTATCAAAGTGTTGAGTCTAGCTGTCTCTTATTTATATGTTTTTAATTTTTTTTAATATAATTCTAGACAATTTTAAAGTTTCCATTATTAAGCACTACATACCAAAAACCTAATCTAGCAATGGAGTAAACCTCAAGAAAACCATGATTATGGGAAATAAATTTCATTGAAACTGATTCATCGATTTCTACAAAAACAAAAATAACAACCAAAACATCAAGACACACTGATGATATGTGTCCAGTAACAAAAAATATCAAAAAGGTATCGATTTGTCCCTACACAACTAAAACATACATATGGATTTGTATCTACTTGTTTGCGAAGGTATCTTGACCACAATGTAATTGAACTTGTCATGACATCGACACCGGATCTTCTATATGGTTAAGGAAAAAAAATCAAAAACAAAACAGAAACAACAACTCAAAGGCTCAACTAAGCAATGGGTAAATCAATACATTTCATTGAAGTTTTAATACGTCACTCCAAAAATTTTGTTAAATTATGTTGTGAACGAAAAAAGCAATTCCAAAACAGAGTAACAAAGTGGATTGTGTGAATGGGAAGTAATCAGCAAATGTTGATTGTATATATTAATAATATTTTGTTTGGCGAACACTATATATCAGCTTGGGAGCAGAACAAAACCAGAACAGATATAGAAAAGAACTAGAAGAAAACTAGAACAGAAGTAGAAAAGAACTAGAACAGAACTAGAACAGAACTAGAACAGAACTAGAACAGAACTAGAACAGAACTAGAACAGAACTAGAACAGAACTAGAAC
>NC_060950.1:62204864-62206997 GCF_022045245.1 Lucilia cuprina | reverse complement strand
TTCTAGTTCTGTTCTAGTTCTGTTCTAGTTCAGTTCTCTGCAATTGTTTTATTGCAGTTTATTGGTATTCCAAAAGTTGTTTTATTAAAAAATTTCTGTTTTTTCTCAAGGAAATATTCCGATTTATTTTATGTGTGGTATTTATTATAAAGCTTTTTTTACGACTTCATAGTACTTTTGAAGAAAAAAAATATCCAAAAGTAATATTCAGCTTTCAAATAATAATATTAGGCTGGCTCAACTGCCACGATCACTACATCGATTTTTTCTTTAATTAACCTGCTACAATCTAAACCGATGGGTTCATTCTGTATAGGAATATAAGGAAAAAATGTTAGAAGTTGCCTTAAACGTTTATTTGTTTGAGTCAGTCTTATATTTAGATTTAAATGGATTTTGTTGGTGGTCATGTTACATTGTATTGTATTGTAATTTACACATGTAAATTAAAAAAAAAAATTTTTTTTGGTGAATTCGTTTGGTGTCCCAAACGTGATAGTAATTATAAAAAAAAATGTTGATTTGATAATTGTTTTTCGTTTATAAATACTTTATTATTAAATTAATAATAAAATCAGGTGTCAACTAAGTACAACCAAAAAACAAATTTGTTTATATAGTTAAGTTAATAAAACAAGATAATAAAACGCCAAAATAATTAAATAAAATTTTAAATAATATTAAAAAGGAGTTTAAAACATTGAATTAAAGTTATTCATATAAGTACAACAAATCTTGTGTTCAAGTTTAAAAATATTTATTTAATTTGGATTTGCAACGATTGCATAAATGGAAGGGGGTTTAGATTGGGTTCCAAAAGTAAAAAAGGATTTATCCCTTAACTAATCTTCATAAATATTCGTTTCATTTTAAAACAAACTTTAGCTACATTTCAATCAACCTTTAGTAGATTTCATCTCTTTCTTGCATCGGCTTAGGTTTCAATGTTTTTATCTTTTCAAGTATCAAAAGCATCAAACGTAACATTTAGATTCGTTATGCAACTTAACAAAAAATTTATATATTTTATTTTCTAAATATTCGTACAACTTGTATAAAACAAAATAACTATTCACAAAAAGAAGAAAGTTTTCTCAGTTTTCTTGTTGTCCTCCCCAGCACTCTTGAGTGAAGAGACACTACAATTGCAACAACTGACTACATACTTCTGTGTCGTCTGTCAATGCAAATAACTGACTTTTTTATACCCTACACGTCATGAGAAGGTTTTGGGGATTTGTTCAAATGTTTGCTGCGCTAATAGTGCTTAAACATCTATAGCAATCAGCTCAATATTCCGTCTTCCCTAGAATAGTTATAAATATTTTCTAAAACGAAGTTCTGATATAATATGCTCAAGACAACATCAATTGACAGTGCTCAATTCTCTTTGATCATAATCATATTGTTATGATCACTTAGTTATCCTCAACAACAATCAATTTCCTCTCAAACAATTATTAGTTTCTGGCAATAGTGATCTTCAGAGATAACATGTATCAAGAAGCTTTCTGTGGTGATCAGTTTTCATTGAAAATCTTTTTAACTGATAACTTCACAAGGAAATATTGTTTCAAATACTGAAATAATACAAATCGAAATGAAATTTTTGAAGAGATTAAACTCAATTCGTAAGAGACTTTCTATAAAGGGGCCAATTTCTCTTTAAGTTGTAGCGATCTTTTGTGATCGTTTATGCCATTTTCTACAATTCTACTTGCTGCAATTTTTTTCTCAATTACTAATAAATCTACTTATACAACCATTCCCTTAGGGATTACACTCTCTCTTACCAAGATTTGACAGTAGAAGTCAGTTTTGAATGACTTTGAATGGATATTTATGGTATTAAGTGTTTATGTAATTTTGAGGATTCTTATTTCCTTTTTGGAATTTAATCTCAAAATGGAGGACAATTTTAAATTTAAAGAGAAATGCTGAAGAAAAGAATAAAAAATAAAAGTGAATTTCTTAAGGAAAAAGGACTATTTTAAAATTTATGGATTAAACAGATGGTATTTATTGTTTACTAACAGCCTAACTAACTAAGTAACTAACTCACTAACTAACTAACTAATTAACTAACTAACCAACTAACTAACTAACTAACTAACTAACTAACTAACTAACTAA
>NC_060950.1:62203712-62204764 GCF_022045245.1 Lucilia cuprina | reverse complement strand
CTAGTTCAGTTCTAGTTCAGCTCTAGTTCAGTTCTAGTTCAGTTCAAGTTCAGTTTTAGTTTAGATCTAGTTCAGTTCTAGTTTAGTTCTAGTTCTGTTCTATTTCAGTTCTAGTTTAGTTCTAGTGCAGTCACTATTTGCTCTCCTTACTTATTGTAAATATTGATATTGAATTTCAAGCACGAGTTCGTAAAATTGCATTATCAAATTTAAAAAATCTTTAGTAATTTATCATTTATTCCATATTCGTCTACAGTTTTATCATTATTGCTTCATTACTGTTCAAAATCAAACGCTATTCCACAACAAAGTAAACAAAACCCCTTCAGTTTGTGTAAACAATTTTAATGTGTTTTCTTTTTCTTGATTAAATATTGACTTTGATTCGTCTCATTGGTTCTAGTTTAGTTTTTCCTCCTTTCATTTGTGGCTTTTGCTTTGTACATAGCTGCATACATTATTCATCTATAAATTTCTCTTTAACAAATATTTTCATTAAATGATTGTTTTCTTAAACAAAATTTGAAGGGTGAAATTTTGGTTGTTGTAAGGTGTGTAGCACACCCTAAACGTTTGTCATTTTTCATTTAACTAAAGATATTTTCTTATAAGATAAAGTGGTTCCTTTCTAACTAACTCTACTACTCCCACGTTTTATATTGTAAAAATGTCAAATACAAAATTTGTTATTGATCACTTTGTCAAAAGCAGTTGCAACGTTTTTTTTTTTTATTATTCTGAGCACAAAGTAAACAAATTGCTAAATAAAAGTAAATAAAAACTGAATAATATTTACCTCAAAAATAAATGGATATAAAGAAGTAACCTGAAGAAAATGTCAACCACATTTTGGGACATCAATATCATATTTGCACACCATTCAAATTTTGTTCCAATATTTTCAATGGTTTAAATTTATAACAGAACACTTTAAGTTGGGAAACTGATAGATAGAAAGATAGATAGATAGATAGATAGATAGATAGATAGATAGATAGATAGATAGATAGATAGATAGATAGATAGATAGATAGATAGATAGATAGATAGAT
>NC_060950.1:62201309-62203612 GCF_022045245.1 Lucilia cuprina | reverse complement strand
AGACACAGATCGTCGATGTCAGCCAAAGAAGTTTGAAGACCTTGAATTGAAGTCATTGTATCCATGAAAATTATTGTCGAACTTAAAAGGAACTTGCGAAATCTTTAGGAGCTTTTTCAAGCAGTAATTTCAAATCGTTTTAGATCAGCAGTTGGGAAGTTTTGCCTCACTAGCCTTTAACGTCAAAACTTGTAAATGACAAAGTTCGATTAAGTGCTTACTGAAACGTATAGGGAATGCATTTTATAAGTGGTTATTTTGACAGGCAAGACACAGATCGCCTATGTCAGCCAAAGAAGTTTGAAGACCTTGACTTGAAGTCATTGTCTCCATGAAAATTATTGTCGAATACAACAATAACTTGTGAAACTTTTTGAAGCTTTTTCAAGCAGTAATTTAAAACGTTTGAAGACCGAGCAGCAAAGAAGTTTGAAGACCTTGAAACTAAAAAAAAAACATTGGATCCATAAAGATTGTTGTTGAACTCAACAAAAACCTACTGAAGCAGTAACTAAAAAACGTTTAAGATCAGCAGTTGGAGGACCGAGCAGCAAAGAAGTTTGAAGACCTTGAATTGAAGTCATTGTCTCCATGAAAATTATTGTCGAACACAACAAGAACTTGCGAAATCTTTAAAAGCTTTTTCAAGCAGTAATTTAAAACGCTTAAGAGCAGCAGTTAGAAGACCGAGCAGCAAAGAAGTTTAAAGACCTTGAAAGAAAAACACATTGGATCCATAAAGATTGTTGTTGAACCCTACAAAATCTTGCGAAATCTGAAGAAGTAATTTAAAAACATTTAAGAGCAGCAGTTGGGAAGTTTTACTATTACTCTAAAACTTGAACCGTTCCACTACTATTTGTTTTGATTTAGAAGTAGAGAAAGATATATATCGCTCTCAGAGTATGCACAATTTGGCCTCAAAATATGATGTTTGAGAGCACAAACAGAGAAAAGGGAAATCAAATGAATTGAAATCTTGAAAGATGGAATTCCCGAGAGCCATTCGGCCACACTATTACAGAAAATCTAATCCATATGCAAATGATTCGTTTTAACCAGGACTTTTCTAAAAAAGGGCCAGAAACTTTGACACGAATGTGAATGTGAAGAACGATCGACCAGATGAATCGACACTAATATCTAATATCCATGACCTTAAGGTAAAGCTCTGTATTTGATGAACTAAAATGGAAATCTAATCCGTATACAAATGATCCGTTTAAAGCAGAACTTGTCAGAAAAATCGCCAGAATCATAGCAAATATGAGTGCTTAATATTTGACCACATTAATATTTTTGGTCCCAATGGATGATTGCTTAAGTTCATTTGATCACAGATGTATGGACGGATGTTCAGGCATAGATCTTATTAAAATTTAATAAGAATACGAATTTGATAAGTTACTCGAGGTACAAAATTGGAGGGATTACCAATAGAACACATACATATGAAGTAAATATACTTATATCTGGGTCTAATTATTGTAAGATGAATGTCTTGGGAACTAAATCTTATGAATATTGAGGAATGTTTTAAATTTTTTCCATGTAGACTTCTACCAGTTCAATTATACTAAAAAGTCGTCCTAGATCCACTAAAATGATTTTATTATGAAAAGTGCCAAGGAAAGAGGAACTTACTTTATCAGTGTAAGAACAGCTGATCTAGTACTTTTTTACTGTAATGAGAAAATTTGTGCATTTCAAGCATAATATCTATAAGGATCCACATATATGTATGAACAGTGTAAAGGGTCGGTATAAAATGCTATTTAAAAAATTATTTTTAGAGAATATTTTGTGTGTTTACTTTATATTTAAAAAGTGCTTTAACCTTACCTTACTCTTCTTATTATTCCATACTTATGTTTACATTAGTTTACGTTGTTGTTGCTACTTTTTTTAACAGCAACTGTTACTTCCCTATTTCTTCACCTTGGCAAAAATTGCAAAAACAACAACATATTAATATTATTATTAACATACATATTCTCCCCCTTGCACACCCCTTTGAAAATACACTTTTATTTTTGTTCTGCTGACGAATAGCCCTGGAAACGACAAACAGCGAAAGCCTCCCATTAATTACATTAACTTTTTGGCAAATTGCATTTTTTTCTACAAACACTTTCTAACACTTTTTTACTTATTTATCAGCAACTTTTTATTAATATTTTTACGAAAACATATAATTTAGTATTTGTTTAACATTTTACAACAAAAATAATTTAATATTAACAATTAATTTAATTTGAACAGTATTAAACAACCGAACACTTTTTCAAAAACTAAAGAAAAAA
>NC_060950.1:62199589-62201209 GCF_022045245.1 Lucilia cuprina | reverse complement strand
TGATTCCTTCTTTTCAACCTATCATCAAATCAAGTCCCTTTTCTCAAATCTAAAGTATTTAGATTTAAGAATACCCTTCAATCAATCACAACAACATCCTTACTAAGTATTAACTCCTTCAGTTTAAGAACGTCTTCAAACTCATACTCATCTTCAAAACTAAGTGTTTCTACTTGCCTCTGAAGTGACACCTACTGTTCATTTCAAATACCCAAAATAACTTCTACAGCCTTGAAATTATCAATTCAAATCATATATAAACATCTTTAAATATTCATTGATTTTTAAAAGTCTAAATGTCATGTTGATCTTTTCTTCTACTGGCAACAGCCAGGTGTCATATACAATTCTATAGAATCTTTAATTCAAGTTAATATATTATTCTGCAATGAAGCCGAAACAAAAACTCTTTATGTGGGAGAATATAACAACAAGTGCGAAACGAATTTAGACATTTAAAGATTTGGTTTGTTTCTTAAGCATTTAATAGACAATAAATTGTAATTCAATAAAAAGGACTCTGACTGTTATTACAAAACAATATATATTTTTTTGCTTTTCTTTTGACAATAGAAATCCCATTCATGAAAATGAAGCAAAAATCCTTGTGATAAACAGACAGTTATAAAACACACGTAGACAGAGCGTTGACTGCAAAACAAACTCCTTTGGCAGGACTGAACTTAATATATGATTTTTTCCCTCAAATACTCTAGAGAGTAATAGAAACTAAACACAGTTAAACAATAAAAAAGAAAACTCACATACAAAGAAAAAATTATCCTTGTGACTGTCAGAAAAAAAGTGACACTTTTATTATTCTATTTCTTAATACATTTCATTTTGTTTTCTTTTTACAGTTTGTGTGGCATAAATGTAAGGTAAATGTAACCAGAAAGTTGCACCAGCACAATATGTGGCATTCATATGCTCTTTCCACTAACAAATCATACATTTACATAGTCTTTTGAATTCTATTTTTCGAAAAAATGCAAAACTAAAAAAAGGACTAAACTGTAACTGAAGAAAACAAATAATTTCAGGTGTTTTTCTTTAAGGATTTCTCGATAGGAAGGAAATGTATTGTAACCAATACGAGAACGAGTACAGCTTGTTGAAGTCAAGAATTCTCATTAAAATTGTATAGAATATTTGAAAGTAATTTTAAGAGTTACACTTAAAATCTGAAACAAGGTACTTCCGTTATGGCCTCATACTGGGTTAGGAAATGTAAAGGTGAAGGAAGAAAGAAAAGGATTCGTTGTGGAAGAAGAAAGGGATTCGTTCGAAATGGTATTAGAGAAGGAGTAAAGAGCTCGCATAAAACGAACTTCACAGACTCAATAGGTGCAACCCAGGAAAAGCTTATATTGAAAAGTAATTAGTAAAACTGCTAATAGTACCTTTTTACACTACCCTTTCATTAGCAATTTAACTCGTTACTTGCTTACAAATAGGAAGTTAAAAAAGCATTTTTTCGCTTACAATGAAGTTGTTGAGTAAGTTGTATTGTTTTTAGTAATAAAGAGGAGCCAGTGAGAATACAAATCAGCGACTTCGGTTTGTTAGTTAATTGCTCTACTCTACTGCATTACTGCTTAGATATTTTATTGAGCTTCA
>NC_060950.1:62198430-62199489 GCF_022045245.1 Lucilia cuprina | reverse complement strand
AAAAAAAAAACAGGAACAAATATTTTGCGGCATTGACTGGACAATTGACTGCTTTAATTAATCCCAATATACAATAGGAGTCAGTCCACAATAAAGGGATTTAATAGATGAGTTTATAAAAGAAAATATTGTTGTTATTGATGACTATCATTTGGATGGGATGTTAAGTTAAACATGTTATAGATTAAAACAGAATATTGAGTAAAATTAAATTGTAAACAAATAAAATGGACTTGTAATTTTATTTATAAAGAAGAGTAAGATCAGGGATGAAAAATTAATATAATATTTAAGTATTTGTCCTTGGAGTATTAGTTCATATGTACACAGTTTATTGGTTAAATATATTTTTATCCCTGTGATATTAACGTCAAAAATCTAATAATTTATTAACTTTTATATTGATAATATTTATCATTTAACTCATAGATAATAATACATCTGCTGAACAAAAAATCTGTATGAATTAATTAAATATTCATACAGATTTATATTGATTTATTATGGTTGATTTTGTGTTTTTTCTCCAGTCTATCTACTAAAATATGTATTAATTAATTTCGATTAAAGGTGTTATTAATTTACTTTTATAATAATAATTGTTAAATTTACCACATATTGTTTATAATAATTATTTATATAAATACCATATACTTAAATAATTATGTTAAATAATAAATGATTTGTTTAAAAATTTCTGCAATTGAGAGTGAAATAATGCAACATTTATTATATAACTAAATTTATAATTAAATAAATAAAAAATAAGAGTAAAAGTATTTTTCATTAAATAATACTGTAATGAAAAAATAGCCAACAACTTTTAATATTAATGCTAAATAATGTAATAAAAATTTTTTCGCTTTAATTTTAAAATATTTTAATGTTAAAAATTTACTCAAAGTATTGGCGAAGATCTGGTTCTGTTCTAGTTCAATTCTAGTTCAGTTATTGTTCAGTTCTAGTTCAGTTTTAGTTCAGTTCTAGTTCAGTTCTAGTTCAGTTCTAGTTCAGTTCTAGTTCAGTTCTAGTTCAGTTCTAGTTCAGTTCTAGTTCAGT
>NC_060950.1:62197808-62198330 GCF_022045245.1 Lucilia cuprina | reverse complement strand
TATAGGGTCGGAAAATTATATTATAGAAATTACAAACGGAATGACAAACTTATATATACCCTTCTCACGAAGGTGAAGGGTATAACTAGAACAGAACTAGAACAGAACAGAACTAGAACAGAACGAGAACGAGAACAGAACTAGAACAGAACTAGAACAGAACTAGAACAGAACTAGAACAGAACTAGAACAGAACTAGAACAGAACTAGAACAGAACTAAAACAGAACTAGAACAGAACAAGAACACAACTAGAACAGAACTAGAAAAGAACTAGAACAGAACTAGAACACAACTAGAACAGAACTAGAAAAGAACTAGAACAGAACTAAAACAGAACTAGAACAGAACTAGAACACAACTAGAACAGAACTAGAAAAGAACTAGAACAGAACTAGATCAGAACTAAAACAGAACTAAAACAGAACAAGAACTAGAACAGAACTAGAACAGAACTAGAACAGAACTAGAACAGAACTAGAACAGAACTGGAACAGAACTAGAACAGAACTAGAACAGAACT
>NC_060950.1:62196310-62197798 GCF_022045245.1 Lucilia cuprina | reverse complement strand
GAACTAGAACAGAACTAGAACAGAACTAGAACAGAACTAGAACAGAACTAGAACAGAACTAGAACAGAACTAGAACAGAACTAGAACAGAACATAAACTAGAAAGAATTAAAAATTTTTTGTATTTTGTATTTTTCATAGGTTTTCTGCAAAATTGATTGCAAAACAATGAACCATGAAAACTAAATTAAATCAATTGAATAAACCATGAGAAAAACGAGATCAATCTTTAACAATTTCCTTATTCTAAACAGAATTTTAAATTGGTATGGCGTGTAGAGTAAAATAAAGTTTGTTGTTGTTCAAAAAACTGTCTACATCTAAAATTGTTATTAATACTGGAAGAAAATATTTTCTAACTTCTACAACGGGTGGGTTAAAGATAAAAAGCAAGAATTAATAGACAAAGAAAAGAAAAACTTTGGCAAAAGTACATTTCAACGGATAACTTCAATCAATTTGTTAAATGAGACATAAGACAAATTGCTGTGAAAAAATGTTGCATTAGCTGCAGTGATTTATAAGGAACCTATATAGAACTCACATATTTACTATTGCACAGATTTCTTTTGCATAGAATATATTTCTCTTGTAAGTTTAATATTTTCTTTTCATTAAAGTACTTATTTGCATGCAATCAATTAATGTATGTAAGAATTTCGTTGAAAAGATCTGAATAAAAAATTGCTTTTGAGAAATTTTATACTTCTTTTTCTCTTTGTAATAAGCAACTTTCAAATGTAGTTCAAACATAGACATTTTTTTTCATTTGACAATTTGCATTGTTAATAGTTGTATGAATTAGTAAGTTTCCCATAGTACAACATTGACAATCGGTGTAATGAAGTGTTTGGTTTTGAATTTTTTTTTTAAGTTCACATAATGTTCATACATATTGGTAACTGAATGTGTAACCTAATCAGGCGTAGTAGTCTACACATAAAAGTTAATTAATATGGGTGACACTATAAAAAAAAGATAATGAATAAAGATTCAAAAAGAGTCGCTTTTAGTTTTAGTTGTGCAATGGAATTCCCTTGTTACATTTAATTTACTGAAACAAAAATACCTTTCAACTTACTGACAATAAACTTAAATATCTTATTACCAATATACTTTTTGCAATTGCTTCATTCATACCTTTCAATTATTTTTTTTTTATATAAATAAAGTTGTAGATATTTGGTGCATAGTAAATTGTATACGAGAGTTCTTTCGTAAGAAGCAATGTTGTAAATTATTCATTCATTAAATTATCAATAAAATACTAAAATACGAACAGTTTAAGAAAAGGATTAAAGAGGATTATAATGAATAAGGGGTACTTAAAAATACAAGAAATTAGGCACTTTTGAAATCCTAATACAGTTCTAGTTCTGTCCTAGTTCTTTTCTAGTTCTGTTCTAGTTCTGT
This sequence comes from Lucilia cuprina, assembly GCF_022045245.1. Taxonomy (NCBI): domain Eukaryota; kingdom Metazoa; phylum Arthropoda; class Insecta; order Diptera; family Calliphoridae; genus Lucilia; species Lucilia cuprina. The sequence continues at coordinate 62,196,386 of NC_060950.1, read as the reverse complement.
TCTAGTTCTGTTCTAGTTCTGTTCTAGTTCTGTTCTAGTTCTGTTCTAGCTCTGTTCTAGTTCTGTTCTAGTTCTG
>NC_060950.1:62194550-62196210 GCF_022045245.1 Lucilia cuprina | reverse complement strand
GTTAAACGACAACTTGTATCAATGAATTTTTCTTCTATTAGAAATTATTCATAATTATTTTTATATATTTTATTAGAGACAAAATAATTAAATAGTGATTTGAATATTTAATGAGTTTTATTTTCGGATTCTCTGTGAATTACAAATTCTTAGAATTGTGTATTAATTAAGTAAAGAAATCATTAAATGCGACAAAAAAACTTTTTTTTAATTAATTAAAAAAATTCTTAAAAAATACCTTGATTTAATAATAAAAATCCAAAAAAAAGTGATGAACCTAAAAGGAAGTATTAAAATATAAAATTAACACTTAATAATTGATTATGACCTCTAAGGTCAAATTATAGAATTCTTTTATTTAAATTTTATTTGAATTTCCTAACAGTTGTTGAATATTTCATAAGTGAAATGTTTTTTAGCACCAAACATAAATCAAATTTAATATTTGAACATCCGTTTTAAATATGCATTTCCCTTTTGCTTTTTCTTATCTTAAAGGATGTACTCTCAGCTAATTATTACCCAAACTTTTTGCAAGAAGTACATGTTACTTTTGTAATTTCCTTTCGCAAGTCCAGCAAAAAGTCTTCACAAAACTGACTGAAATATAATGATTACTAATTTTTTTTATTTTAAAAATATTAGCTAAAAAAATTTGAATTTCTTATAAAATGTTCTATCATTTAAAATCTTCTACTGTCTACAAGAAGTCATAAATTAAAAACTCATCAAAAGTATTATGTTTTTATTATGTACGATTATGAATATTTGATTTGATGATGTCCAATCATGCTGCTGATGATTTTGATGGATTTTTTATTCTGTGCTTGGAATTATTTATGGGCTTTAAAAAAATTTTAACAAAAAAGTGTATGAATATGATTTACATATTTTTTTATTGTAATAAATATTTTATATTGAAAATATATTTATTTTTTTTTTTCAACTACTTAAAAGTTTGCAAACGTTTAGGGAAGAAGTGTGGACAAATTTGTATGATGTTGCCTAAAATATAGAGATGACAACATGTTAATAGCAATTAACTGATAATATTTTTTACAGTCAGCAGAAGGCAATTGGCCAGTTGTAGTTGCGTTTTAAACAAATCCTAATTAAAAAATAGTAAGAAATTATAGTCGGACGAGGCTGACCATACAATACCCTACACCTTTTACAAAAATAAAATGTGACTTAGTTGTCATAATAAAGCATTGCACCTTGCCTCAGATATACATACTTAAGCCGTTTATTGTTGAATAAAATTGTGGACATTTAAGTGAAATATTGATGGGGACTCTTCATAGGGTCACATGAGGACCTATTATTATGGAATTCATGAGGGTCATCAAGTCTAGTATAGAACTTGGTTTTGCATACTTTTGTCGAGATATAAGTACATATATTAAACATAAAAGTTGTATGGGGACTAGGTAAAATAACAGACCGATCTTAACCATTTTCCATAGGCTTCGACCCTGGGACAATTTGATGTATTGTGCGTTAGATAGTTAGTTAGTTAGTTAGTTACATACATAGTCAGTAAGTTAGTTAATTAGTTCTATTCTAGTTCTGTTCTAGTTCTGTTCTAGTTCTGTTCTAGTTCTGTTCTAGTTCTGTTCTAGTTCTGTTCTAGTTCTGTTCTAGTTCTGTTCTAGTTCTG
>NC_060950.1:62193326-62194450 GCF_022045245.1 Lucilia cuprina | reverse complement strand
AAAAAACATCATTTAAGCTTTTTCAACTTGACTTATTCTGTTTTATTATTAAATAAAACATTAAATTTGCAAAACAAAATGTTAATGTCAATAATGGAAATGCTAATGATTATTAATATTAAAGACAATAAGAGAATAAAGAATGTTAGAAATGTTTCAAAATAACAAAATGATTGTTTGTAATCATGATGATGATGATGAAGCTGATGGAACAGCCATAAAACAAATAGAATTTATTATTCATTAGTAATAGCTTCAACAGCCAACAACAGCAAGATAACAGAAGATAATGGTTAATAATATTTTTTGGTGTTGGTTCGAAGTGATAAATGACTTAAGTCAACTTAAAAACAAATGGCTACATTTAAGAAAACTTTATGAGAAATCTTCCCTTTTTTCTGATTTTCAAGTTAGGCTATTATTGCTTGCTACCACCATGACAAATAAAATCCATCAAACATATGGTTACAATAAACATTTCAAATACATTAAAATCTCTTCAAAAAATCATTTGCAATAATAAAATAGCAAAAAAAAAAAATTAAAGAAATTCCTTTCTATTTCATTATTAAAGCTTCTTCGACATTTCTTTTTTCTCTCTCCTATTTCTTTGCCACTTTCCACTTCCGATTAAATTCAAATAATATGTAACGGTCGATAGGATTTCATTACAAACACCAGAAACAATATTGACCATATCGACAAATAGCAATAAATATTTAAGTCCATACTCATATAAGGGAAAACATATCCAATAGCAAAACGAAATGTATAATTTAAGAAATATTGGTTACTCTTCGAAGCGTAACACAGACACACTTTAAGCGAAAAAGAAAGAAAAAGTACAATAACTTTGGACCGTATTAAAGCAACTATATAAAGTACTGTCTAAATGTGTTTTTTTGTAAACATTTTGCCTATTAAAAGAAATATGTAGAAAAAATTAAATCGAATGTATTCAATAACATCCAACGAAATATTTTTTGGTCTACAGTTTAGGGTAATTTGAGTATAAAAGCGGGATATACAGCTAGTGACAAAAAACTTTCCACAGAAAGAAAACCGCAGAACTAGAACAGAACTAGAGCTGAACTAGTACAGAACTAGAACAGAACTAGAATAGA
>NC_060950.1:62190387-62193226 GCF_022045245.1 Lucilia cuprina | reverse complement strand
GATAGATAGATAGATAGATAGATAGATAGATAGATAGATAGATAGATAGATAGATAGATAGATAGATAGATAGATAGATAGATAGATAGATAGATAGATAGATAATAATAAGGTTTCCGGCTATGTTAGAATGATAAAGCATCCCGTTGTTCCATCCAACTAAGTCCTACTTAATAGTTTTACATCTATTATTTGTTTTTAAATTTAATAGAGATAGTACGTGTTTTTTTACAAACCATCCTAATTATATAGTTATACAATTATTAAGATAAATTATTTTATAATAAAAGATAAGAACACAGTAGTTAAACTTTTTCCTAATACAAAAAATTTCATTCATAATTTCTTTCAGTTTTTTTCTTCAGTTTAAAAATTTCGAAAAAGAACACGTTTTATAAAGCGTTTTAAGATTAAGACATGAAAAAAAAAATAATAAACGTAATAAAAGAAAATAAAAATTTTAAACTTTTTACTAAAATTTCTTTCGTGTCAATAAAATGTGTAGCACTTGTTACACAAACTAAAAATATAAAAGTGAAATATTAAACCTTTTTAAAGTTTCATAATAGTTGAGTGAGTGGTTGTCAGACATTATATTAATGAAATTTACAGCATTAAACTAAAAAAAAAAAACAGAACAATAAAAAATGTGTGAGAGATAGTTTAAAATTTAGAGGAAGTATTGATGAAAAATTACCAGCATTTTGAGTGCATAAAGTTTATTTTATGTTTAACTTCCGTAGTTGTAACAAAATTTTGTGTTGTGATACTTAATATTAGACAAATGTATATAATTTAAGGGACTTGATGCATTCAAAAAGGGGTTTCATGATTAGTAGCTAAGTAGCTAAACTTATAATTTGGTTCAAAGCTCTAATGATTGCAATAGTTTTGGGAAGAGGTGATAAATAAAAGTAAAATAAATATTCAAAGTTTGTAAAACAATCATACAAACAAAACAAAATATCTATATTAATATCTATCTATCTATCTATCTATCTATCTATCTATCTATCTATCTATCTATCTATCTATCTATCTATCTATCTATCTATCTATCTATCTATCTATCTATCTATCTATCTATCTATCTATCTATCTATCTATCTATCTATCTATCTATCTATCTATCTATCTATCTATCTATCTATCTATCTATCTATCTATCTATCTATCTATCTATCTATCTATCTATCTGTCTATCTATTATGACCCGTAGTTCTAAGGGGTATGAATATCGCTTAGACTTAGGCTCAGGAGTGTACTAAATACTTAAATTTTATTTTAAATTTCTCTCAGAAATCTATTCCTACTTAACATAAACCCATTCAAAAGATTGTTTACGTAAATACATATTTCACAATTTAGTCTTTAAATTTTTACTTTACCCCCTAAATGAACAGACTTTTCTGTAGGAAATCATTATCATCACAAAAGAATCATGTCCTACATTTAATCTTTAGTCCGTTATCAATTCAATTTGACAACAAACACTTTGTCACCAATTTGTCCTTTGGACACAAAAAAAAACCTTTTTTCTTGTCTTGTCTTTTCTTTTCATTTTTTTGATAGCAATCCTTATCATTGCAACGCAAATAATTAAAAAAAACAAACAACAAAACTGTATAAATTAAAGACACACCTTCTAGACAACAATCGTTTTGTTGTTCTCTGATAAATTCCTAGTAAATTGTAAAAATTAACTTTATCAGTTTTAGACATCTGTAGTGGATGGTTGGTCAACAAGAAGAACAAAAACAAACAATTTTACAAGAAGAAAACAAATTATAAACAAAACAACAATAACAATAACACTTAATAAGAAAACCAAAAGTATTAAAAACAACATTTAACTAACCGTAACCAAGAAACCGATATTCCAACACTTTAGCAATTTTATTAAGTGAAAAAGTATAAGAGAAATAAAATTAAATTTGCAAACGACCAGCCAAACCTCAGGCAGCCTCCTTTAAAGAAACCGCTATTGCCAGTCAAACATCGATTCATCCATCCATCCAATCAGCAGCTATTTTGCAAATGTTTATGCTAAATTTTCATGTTTTTTTTTTCTTTTGACTCTTATTCCTATTTTGCATTTACAAATAATTTTGCTCCATATACATAATCCTCCATTAAATTCATTAGAGAACGCGCGTGCCTTTTTCCAATACTTGCAGATTCTGTTTTCTTGATGTATTCCTCCCTGTTGTTGCTCAATGGGCAAGTGTTGCATGTTTATAAATTGTGGCAACTTGCATTTAGTTTTAGTTTTTGATATGAACATGAGATGCATGACTGATATGAACTAGAATCTGGGATGCAAAACAAAAAAAAAAAAAAAATTAAGATGAAATTATGATATTGGTACCTTTTAGGTAGCAAAAGTACCAAACTAATTATGACAAAAGCTCAATTAGATCAAAATTATATATAATTAAGTACTGAACTGGATCTTAAAAATTTCGGTATTATTCAGTAATTTTTGCGCTTTAAACACTGAATAATGTACAAATACTACCATCCCTGCTAGGAATGTGAAATATGAGTAAAAATGAAATACATATAAATACATACATATGTATGTACATATGTATGTATTTATGCATATGCTAAATAAATAATACATCTTCTGCTGTACTACATGATTGCACTATAAATATTTAAGGAAAAACTATTTTTCAGCAATATATTTTTTATATAAAAAAACATACTGAAGTCACAGTAGTACGAAACTCGAAAAAGAACTAAACTACAACTGATCTAGAACAGAACTAGAACAGAACTAGAACAGAACTAGAACAGAACTAGAACAGAACTAGAACAGAACTAGAACAGAACT
>NC_060950.1:62184844-62190287 GCF_022045245.1 Lucilia cuprina | reverse complement strand
GAACTGAACTAGAACTGAACTAGAACTGAACTAGAACTGAACTAGAACTGAACTAGAACTGAACTAGAACTGAACTAGAACTGAACTAGAACTGAACTAGAAAGAACTAGAACAAAACTAGAAAGAACTAGAACAGAACTAGTTAGTTAGTTGGTTAGTTAGTTAGTTAGTTAGTTAGTTAGTTAGTTAGTTAGTTAGTTAGTTAGTTAGTTAGTTAGTTAGTCAGTTAGTTAGTTAGTTAGTTAGTTAGTTAGTTAGTTAGTTAGTTAGTTAGTTAGTTAGTTAGTTAGTTAGTTACTTAGTTAGTTAGTTAGTTAGTTAGTTAGTTAGTTAGTTAGTTAGTTAGTTAGTTAGTTAGTTAGTTAGTTAGTTAGTTGTCTGTGTAGGGTTACCTGCAATCGCCTATGACCACCTGAACCTTCTAATTCTTCTTCACAGGCCATCGCAAATCGTTAAATTCAATTTGTATACTTTCTTGTCTAAACAACAAAGGTAAAAACCTCGTTACATAAACTTACGGGGAAAGTGAACGAATTTTCCCAATGATTTATGGGCTCAATGTTATTTAAGTGTCATTAACAAAAGGGTTACACGATTTTTCTTTGATTTTCATTGTTCTTTTTTTTGTTCTCCCAACCTGCATGTCGATGCTGTCCTCGCATTGTTGTTGAATTTGTTGCAGGTATGAGGTAATCGGAGCAGGTTGTTTTTAACCTGTTCAGTAACATTGTTAAGATTCTTCTATTGTTTGTTTTCAAATTCCTTACAACAGTCCCTACTTACTCTATATACTAGACGCCTATAGTGTTCATATTCATTTACTTAATGCCGCCACTTTTACATTAACTGTCATACGATGCTCGGCTATGTGTTTGGCTGTTTGTCTGTCTATCTGTTTGAAATTCATGACATTGTCTCCTGCGTCTGTCTCATTATATGTTCTGTGTCTTTTATGACTCTGTGTAACCCTATTGCTTCATGTGTATATTCTTTAATTTGTTTGTTTCTCTCACTTGTATTGCACTATGGGTCAGGTAGCGCTACTGCTGCTTGTCTATATCCATGTCTGTGTTTACTTTTGCCGGCTTAATGACAGTAGCTGTCATCGTAGACATGTCATTAAATGTATGTTGTTGTTGTTTTTCTTCTTCTTGATCAAACCTCTTCGAGAGTGTGTTAAAAGAGGGTGTTCTATTTGTGGTAATTCTTTCTTCAGCTACATATTTCGTGTAAAAAAGGCGTAAAATTGTGTTGTTTTTGTTTTGTCAGTCACACGGTAGATATGCATTGTAATTATTTGTTTTTGAAACAATGATTTATGAAATTTAATATCTACTTTTTAATATGATGAGTTGTAATATGATGTTGTACCCATTATTTGCATAAATTTTATTTTTACGGGTCGCAAAGGTATGCTATTACATGTATTTAGAAAAAGGGCGATTTGCTGCTTTTAATTGTTGTAAAATATTAGCAAATAATAGTATAATGTTTGTCTGGCATTAATAAGTTAATTAAAATGTCTTTATTAGTTTGTTAAATGATTTATTATTTTAATTTTATCAACAAGGTGTTTTAATGGTCATATTTCAAGATTTCATAAAATTAATTGTCATTGAAATATTTTGCCATCGCAATAATTCAAAATGTCATTATTTTTAAAGGCCGAAGTAATATCATGGATGTAAGATGCATGGGAATACCTTCTTCTATATGTTTATTACAATTACAGTTAATTTATGTGTTTTAAGAGAGTATTTCTCTCTCTCCCTCTCTTTCTATACTCAACATATAACTTCAAGATCCTCTATTGAAGTAACGCAAAGCTTAGCGATCAATGTAAGGAATGTTACATCGCTGGGGTAGAGAAAAAGATCAATGATCGTTGCATAAAAGTATCCACGATCGAAATATGCCAAGAACTATAAAGGTACAATAACATATGCTTAGGAATGCTTGTTGCAATGAAAGATCCTCTATTGAAATTCAGTCCAGCTTTGATCTGCAATGAGATTTTTCAATAGGGAATGTTACATCGCTGGGGTACAGAAAAAGATCAATGATCGTTACATAGAAGTATTCACGATCGAAATATGCCAAGAACTATAAAGTTACAATAACATATACTTCGGTAGCCTCTAATGAAATTTAGTACAGCTTTGATTTGCAATGAGATTTTTTCAATAGGGAATGTTACATCGCTGGGGTACAGAAAAAGATCAATGATCGTTGCATAAAAGTATTCACGATCGAAATATGCCAAGAAATATAAAGTTACAATAACATATACTTCGGTATGGTTGTTGTAATGAAAGATCCTCTATTGAAATTTAGTTCAGCTTTGATCTGCAATAAGATTTTACCAGAAGGGAATGTTATATTGCTGAGTTATAGAAAAAAATCAATGATCGTTGCATAAAAGTATCCACGATAGAAATATGTCAAAAACTATATATAAATAACATATACTTCGGAATGTTTGTTGTAATGAAAGATTCTCTATTGAAATTCAGTTATGAACATCATTTCTGATCTGCAATAAGATTTTTCCAAATAATTTTGCAGATAATTTCACTCATTCAGATCGTAGATCATGAAAAAGATCTACAATTGATAAAAAGAAAAGACCGCGATTGAAGAACATAAGTATACACAATTGAAGTACAGAAAAGATCCATGATGTGATGTTAGAAAAGAACTATGATGGAAATATATGTATAAATTTTCAGTTATCAATGACAGCATCGATCTTTATAGCGATCTCTACTTATATTTTTACAACAAAGTACAAAGTTCTATGATCGAATTAGATCGTATGAATATGATGAATATATTTTTCATTGATCACTGATTGATTCACAACTGATTCAAGATTGAAATACAAAATGATCTATGACTGATGTAAAGATATATTCTCACATTGCGATCGACTGAACTGGCCCATGTCGTAACATTGCAAGGGAACTGTTAGTGACTAATATGTGAATTATGGGGGAGATGCAGCGATTACTAAGAGAATAGAAAATAGGGATATATTACCCATTGATCCCCGATTCACAACTGATTTCAGATTGAAATATAAAAAAGTCTATGTCTGATGTAAAAATAGATTCTCACGTAGTGATCGGCTGAACTGGCCCATAATACCGGTATTGAAATGTTTGTGACTAATAAGGGAATAATGGGGGGAGAAGAAGGCATTACTGAGGGAATAGCAACTAGAGATGTGGTGGATAACCTTTGGTATCGTAACACCGGAAGGGAGCTGTTAGTGACTAATAAGGAAATACTGGGATAGCTGAAGGGACTACTAAAGATAGGGTGGATAACCTTTGGTCATGTATTGTGGATGTTGAAATTAGCGTTTGAGTTGACTGAGGAATCTGGTTAATTGTAGTGGTTAAAAAAATGGCGACATCTTTGTCTTTAAAAACTTTCGGAAATTTCTTTTTCTGCAAACAATCAGGAAAAAGTACAACGAAATTGAGCAGATATAGGGAATTCTAGATCGAACGTACAAATCTAAAAGGAATCTCGAGCTTTTGGTATCGACTAAAGAAAAATATCAATCATCTAAATCGAAGTAAAGATGGATTCGGAAGTTACTGATACTATCCAAATTTGCAAATGGTTCTACAAAGCTCACCTGTTGTTGTCTGATGCTCAAGGCATATGTTCACGACAAGCACTCTAACATCTTGTCTGGAAAATCATTCTCTTGGGGCATGAAAACTTGATGAATCATACCTCATCTTGGTGTGATTGAATTTGAAAGGAAAATTGCTGCTTCGAGAACCTTTAATCTGCTGGGATTATAAAGCATCACTTCAACACTGCAACACATGTCTGGAAAAGATCCCCTCGGGGCATGTTACCTTAATGAAACTTTCCTCATTTTCATGTGATTGCAATCCGTTGGAAAAGTAATGTTTCGAGCAATTCTAGTTCGCTGCCCCTATACACTAGTAGTGTCCAATCTATGCTCGGTCTTTCTTTGGAATGATTGACTGGTAGAATAAGATATAGATTGATTAAAGGGGTATATGTGTCTAGTCCCCCGTATATCAAGAATAATCTCACTGAATTTGTCGGATAACATCAATGATCAGAGATTAAAAAGCTCAGGTACTTGAGCAGACGGACTTGGTCATAGACCGTAAAGATTTTGTACAGAAATTCCAATTTTCGTGTTCTTTGCAAGGCACAAAGGGCTGATAATGAGCAGCCTTTAGTTCACAAAGTACTGGTTCCATCCTTCTCACGGCAACAATGTTCAGAGATTAAATAGCTCAGGTACTCGAGCAAAGGGACCTTTTACAAAAGTTGTCATCATCGTGTCCATTGCCACACACAAAGGAGTAATGATGAGCAGCCTCTAGCTCAAAAATTAGGCCGTATGACAGGAGTTCACGTTAAACGGTCGACTTTTGACGGGCCACGTTGCTTCCCGACAAGTGAGCTGTATGTCGCTTTCGCTGGTCGTCGGCTTGTAGGATACAAATAGAAACGTTCTGTATATGAAATAAACTATCATACATTGAATGTTTTATCCAGTCAAGATCTATCGATGATGGCGCCTATGATTGTAGGCGATTTACATCTGATCGCACATTAAAATAATTCTTTGGCCCCTGATCACTTCCTTTATGATTCTGCTTCCATTTATGATCTGGCAAAGATTTCATGAAATCGCTGTGGCTAAGTTGACAATCTTTGGTCGTTCTTTGTTGAAGTCCGAGTCGTTCCGGAGCGAAGAACTAATAGTCATGGGAACGTAGCTAAGGTTGTTCAATATTCAATTTTGCCATTTTTAAGATTTTATTAAAATTTGATAGTGATCTGTATTTTCTCTTCAAATACTTATCATCCTAAATAATTCAATGTAAAACTTGTCAATGAATTTTCCAAGGATGTTACCTAATAAAGGATATCTCAATTATTAATAGTTTATGAATCATATTAATATTTTTTTCACAATTTCTCACTTTCCAAAACAGCATGATATTGAAAAGTATTTAAAAATGCAGCTAAACTTAAATAATAAAAAAATAAAAAAACCATTCAAACAACCAGCGAAGAGATCAAGCTGTGCTTGAAGAAGAATTAATAAAGGTTAAACCTATTGTTAAGCAGTTAACACAATTTGTTACAGGGTCATAAAAAACTGAGTCATTAAAAGAATTAAGTTTTATGTGAAATTGTAATAAAAATATTAATTTACAAAAATGAATAAAAAAAGAGTTGACATTTTCGTAGAGAATTTTATATTTTATATAAAATTTTATTTTCATAAAAAGCAATAAAACAAAAATTCCTTTTCGTCATGCTTTTCAGCCACTGTAGTTCAGGTATTAATGGGTACTTTCCATTGACATGTTTTCTGATGTGATAATTTGACATTTTTGAGCTATTTTTTAGTTTGCCACGTAACGACGATAGATAG
>NC_060950.1:62179546-62184744 GCF_022045245.1 Lucilia cuprina | reverse complement strand
AGTTCAGTTCTAGTTCAGTTCTAGTTCAGTTCTAGTTCAGTTCTAGTTCAGTTCTAGTTCAGTTCTAGTTCAGTTCTAGTTCAGTTCTTGTTCAGTTGTAGTTCAGTTTTGGTTCAGTTCTAGTTTATTTAATTACTTAAATATTGAAAACAAAAGTATATAATTTTGTACCTCATACATCTGTCTAGATCTGTCTGTATCATTCATGGATCTCCCCGAAATAATTGTAGATGTTTTTTTAAATATATTTATGACCTTAAATTCCCTATCATTGAGGAAATAATTGTTGTACCTTATTCGTAGATATTTTGCGACTTCAGTTGTCGCATGTGTATTGATCTTTCTGTGCTGTGATCGTGCAACTATCTACACCTAATATGTAGAATTTTCGGTATTTCTAACTAATTGCCGTTTGTAGGGTATTTTCAAAGAACAACAATTTTCATGAACTCACCTAAAAGTACAAAAAGAAAGAGAAAAACACGGTTACAAATAATTTTCAAACAAAATTTTTTTCAAATTAAATGTCCAATAAATATTTTTCTTTAAACCTTTTTCTTTTCTACATCATCTCATAGTGTTTTTACAGCCCTTTCCCTACCTTTCTAAAACAAACAAAATTGTTTATGACCTTTTTGGAAATATTTTGTTGTTATTAAAGCGGCTATTTATTTTTGAGAATTCCTTTTCATTTCAAAAGATTTATATGGGTAAAACGAAAGCAAACCGAACGAAACGTGTAAAAAGATTTTACAACTCAAAACCTACACGTTAAGAAATAGTGTTATCTTGTTGCACGATATGCGGGCAACACTTTCGGTTTCGATATGAATAAATTTTAAAGTGTTTTAATGTTACGCTACGTTGTTAAAAGGTGGTAGGTATTTAAGATATTATGTTTAAGGTTCCAAATTAATTACGTTTTCAATTTGTTTAAGAACTTTAAAATTAAATACAAGGTCATTTTGTGTCCATATAAATAAACAAAATCCATAAATTCTAATTCGTTGGCGGTGTTTAAAAGTCACAAGTGGTGATTAAAAGGAACAGATAGTGAACATAAACCTATTGCTCATAAATAATTAGAAATGATCCTAATTAAGGGCAATTTAAATTCATTATCGAAGAGACTGAATACATGTTTTTAATTTTAATTGCGTTATTGCGTTATTTTAATTGCGTTTAACGAATTCACTGATTTCAATCAGTTTTTTAAGCCTTTCACTTTGTCTTAAGCTGATTATCCAAATCATAGCATATCATATATACATATGAGGCAAGAAAGTTTGCTCGTTCTAAAATCTTCAATTGCAGTCCTCTCTGCATTTACTAGTTTCGAACAGTTCTCTTAAACCTTTCACATTGCCATAAACTGATTATGCTCTGAACCTTCGATCGTTGAACTCTCTTTAGAAGATTAATCTTAAATCTCTCTCGTGGATCTTTTTGTAACTGAAATGCTGAACATTTCGTTGAATCTATTATACTGTGATCTTTCAACTATATGTACTTGAATCGTGTATACTTTTGCGCTTCTCACGTAGAACGATCCTAAATATTCAATTCAATTGATCTTCTCCTGGTCCTTCGATATTGGACCTATCTGTAATTTGATCGTTTAACTCTCTTCAAAAGAAAAATTCTGGATCGCTATTTATTTCCTCCATAGGTTTTTAAATCGATGATCATTCTTCAATTTGATCGCAAGTCTTTTGTACTGCCATCTGCGATCTTTTGTATATTGATCGTGACACTATCTGTACTTTGTTCGTTAATCATTTTAGACATTAATATGTCGATCTTGTGTGTTTTTGTACATTGATCTTGGATCTATTTGTCAATTCAATTGCTGTTCTCTCTTTATTTCAACATTGAACTCTCTTAGAAGATCAATCTTGAATCTCTCTCGAGGATTGTTTTGTATCTAAACGTTTTTCTTTGGATCTATTTTGCTGTGATCTTTCAACTATATGCGCTTAATGAGAAGATCTTTTCGAACCTCTGTTGCCCTTTTGCTGTTTCTCTGTTCATGCTTTGATCGTGTATGTTTTTTTCCCTCGATCTTGGATCTATTTGTGTTTAGATCGTGGATCTTTTTGTGTCATAACTGTTGATCACTATGTGCTTCCATCATTTTTGTGCATTGATCATATATTTATTAAAGATTTTCTCACCTTCGATAATGGATTTGTCTGTACAACGATTCTGGAACTCATAATAGTTTAATCATCGATCATAGCTCTTTTAGAGTTTCAATCACCGATTCTCTATACTATTCGTTATGGTACTCTCTGCACCTTAACCATAGATCGTTATTGTTTATATTTACATAAATCAAAAGATGTTATATATTTCAATGGAGTAGTAGTTTGCTTTTCGATCGTAGAACATTATAAAGATCATTCGTATATATTTCTGTGCTTCAATCATTGGTGTTTCACAACATAATTCGTGGATCATATGTTGTGTTTTTGTACTTTAACTGCGAAACAGCACGTACTTTGATCGTGGATCATTCTTTGTTTCAATCGAAGATATTTTAGAACATGAAGCATTTTGTGGATAATAGTGATCCGATATCGAACTTTAACTTTGGATCTTTCTGTATTTAGATCATAGATGTTTTTGCACCGTGATCTTAATCCTTCCATCATAATATCTTTTAGTCCCTCATGTGCTGACCTTTATGATCTTCAATGATGGTGGATTCTTATCGAATTTAAACTTTAGATCTTTTTGTATTTAGATCATAGATGTTTTTGCACCGTGATCTAACTTTTGTGATCTGACTTTTATGATCTTCAATGATGGTTCAGCCATTGATCGTGAAACTCTGCATCATTATGTGCCTCGTTTGTGAATCTTGTTGTACTTAAATCGAGGATACTTATACATTTCGATCACAAATCCCTCCTTTAATTAATCAATGATCTTTTTGTTCATTAATTGCGATCTGCTTTGTGTACTTCGATCCAAGTTTTTTCGAAACGTTAACCATGGATTATTTTGTGGTTCATTGTGTTCCATTTTGTTCCTTAATTGTAAATCTTGTTGAACTTCGATCGTGGATTTTCGCTAATGGTCTTTTCCTCTCTGTGGTAAATTTGTCTATCGTTCTATCATGAACTCGATTGTCCTTCATTGTGTTCGTTTTGGTACTTAAATTGTGAATCTTTTTACACTTAAATCGTGGATTGAACGATCATTAGACCTTTTAATTTTGGTCACTGATAATGAACTATTTGATCGTTGACTGGTTCAAACTTGGATCCTTATATACATGTTTCGACCATAAATCTCTCTTTTAAAACAATGTACGATCATTAGGCCCAATAATTGTTGATCTTATGATGGTGTATTTGATCGTGACTCGTTCCTCATTCGAATCGTTGATCTTTCTCTGCTTTAATATGTTCTTAATTGTGGAATTTTCAGTATTTTAACCTTGAAACTTTGATTCTTCGATCATAGTTCCATTTGTTACTTGATCGTTCAAATTTCTGTTCTTTGATCTTGAATAGTTCACTATTTTGATTGTAAATCTCCTTCTACTTGGACCATAAATAATCTTTTTAATTGTAAAACTTTATCACTTCAACCTTGGAACTTTTGTACCTCGATCGTAGTTCCAAGTGTTCATCGATCGTTGAAATTGTTGATCTTTGATCGTGAAACTTTCAGCATTTCGTTGTCAAATCTGTTTTTACGTTTGTACTTCGATCATGGATCATTCTGACCTCCAGTAGTGGATCTTTTAGCATTATATTTGTAAATCTTAATATGCCTGCTATAGGGTATCGACTAATCACAATTGGAAAAGATGAAATTTCTCAGACTCAGAGTTATTGTTATTAATTTAAATTATTAAATTAAACAATTTAAATTAGCGTGGGTATTTTGTGTCTTCACCTGCTGTGAAACCATCGTAGGAGATCATACAACAATGACCGCAACAAAATATTAAACATAATTTTAAATAAAATTTATGAACAATAACTTTAATTTCAATAAAAAAACCAGCATTTCGCCCTTTTCAAAAAATTGAATATTTAAATACTTATAATTGTAAAAAATTCTCTTGAAATAAATTCAAAATGAATTTGTTGAAAGCAAATTTAAGTCTTTTTTTCTTCTGCTAAATGCAATTTCTCTGAATTCATAAATAAAATGAAACCTTTCTTCATTTCACTTTTAAAACAAACTTATGAATTCATTAGAAAATAATATATAAATATATACCCATCGTAAGTACATACAAAAAAAAAGAACTTTTTTACAAGTTAATTAAATATAATTTCATTTTAATTTACCTTTCATTTTAAATCGATATTGTATTTTTGAAACATTCAATTGAATTGAATGTTGGCCGCGCAAAAATTAAACAAATTTTAATTATATTGTTCAAATAGATTCAATGACCGTCAATTATTTTTTTATAACTTTTAATTTGGGATTTGTTAACGAAATTTTATTATTATTATTATTATTTTTTTTCTTTAAATAATTTTAATGAAGGGTTTTTCTTGCTGAAAGTTGGGATTTCATAGAAATTAAATGAATTGTAAAGTGTTTTGAAATATGGCAGCTGTGTGTGGTGGGCTATAAGATAAATATTTAATGAATGGAGGTGGAAATTAAAGAAGAACAAATTTTAAACTTAATAAACTTATAAGAAAAAAAAATAATGAAAATAAAATTTCTAAGAGTTAAAGTTGAACTGATTAAATCTGATTTTACTTAGGGGATGACCCCTTCTTGTCATTGTGTTAGAACTAGGAAAATAGGTTGTGGGAAGGACGATTGAGGAACTGTCGAGAGTTTTAACGTGAGCACCGGCCGTGTCGGCCTTATCTCACGCTGGTCTTTTTCATCCACAGGGTAGACTTGAGAACGGTCTACCATCGCCCCTTTGTTTTCAATGAAGGATCAGGTGGCAATTTTTGCACAATGGCTATGACCGGTCCATGCGCAAGTACTTTGCTGGAGTACTCGAGCTATCTAATTTCTTGCCAAAGTAGTCACGTTGAAAGACAACCACACTACTATGGCTCTGTTGATTCGGCAACAGCACCTAGAGACGTGACCGGTGTACCGAAGCACGATCCATCAATAAGCCGTAGACATTGTTCTTACTCACAGTGACACGCTGTGGCAAGTCTGATATGAACAGAGTATACTCTGAACATATCTGGACAAGG
>NC_060950.1:62177339-62179446 GCF_022045245.1 Lucilia cuprina | reverse complement strand
ACAGAACTAGAACAGAACTAGAACAGAACTAGAACAGAACTAGAACAGAACTAGAACAGAACTAGAACAGAACTAGAACAGAACTAGAACAGTACTATAACAGAACTACTTAGAACTGATCTTTAACTGAACTAGAATTGCAAAACACCACAAATATGTATCGCTGCACTGTGTAACTGATGCATTGCAGTTGCTTTAATAATTGCTGACTAACAATGACTCTGGATTCTCTTCGTTTCATATAATAGTTGCTAATTCAATTTATTTTAATTCTGTAGTGCAGATTGAAAGGTAAACATAGTTAGTTACATGACAAGTATGTTACATTTTCTAATTTGTTTATATACATATATTTTTTGTTTAATTTAAGTATTGCAATGACTAAGCAATCATTGAGGATCTGTGAATAAACATTTGTATTTTTATTATAATAACAATTTTTTTAGCAGCGTGTATAAAGGTTTAACACCACCGATTAGTTGTGGGGTTTTGTGGAAGCTTGAGGTAGCTGTAACAAACAGCTAGTTTCCACTATTGAGCTGTAGGGTATAATTATATTTTAAAATATTTCTTTAAATATTTAGAGCATATTATTTTGCCACTGCTGCATTAAAACAAATAATACCGCAAGCAGCGAGTATCATCTCATTATAATTATCATTATGATCATCACCATCATTATAATCATCTTCTCAAGTGCATAGAGTATCTGTCTGTATTCCCGCTGTTATGGAATTTTTGGTATTTTGTTAAAGATTAACTCCAACTTTTGGCATGATGTAGACAACAATTCAAGTGCTATTTTTTTGCTCGTCTTCTATCCTATCCTCTCTGGCTTTGCTTCCTTCCCCTTTATATGGTTTTTCCTGTTTGCCACTTGAGTAATAGTCAGTTTGTAACTGTGGCGATATATCGCTCATCTGCTTCTTTAGTTGGTCATTATTTACTTATGTGCATTCTTTTTTAACAAATAACTTGCATAATGCACATATTTGTTAAGAAACATAAAATCGTTTACAATTTAAGACCAGACCAAAGACCACCATACATGTCAGTATTATAGAAGAAGAGAGAGGGAGAGAAAGAAAGACAGTAAAACAAACGGAAAGACGGACGGAGTGGTGGGCAGACAGTCAGAAAGACAGACGTTCTTAGAATCATATGGTTGGATTATAATAACATATAATAACATAAGGGTTCTGCACTATAGTATGGAATATAGTTTTTTTTAATAAATTTTTTTTTGTAAAAATTTTTGTTAAATATTGCAACATATATTTTTCATTTAAATATTTTCCAATATATATTTTTTTTTTCGAAAGGACACATGTTTAATGCATAAGTTTTGGAAAATCTGCCATAAAAACATTATTTGCAGGTCATGTGTAATAAATGTACAACTTTACAATTTGTTCGATTTTCTCAAGTGGAGGTTTTTACATTATATTCGATGTATGTTTTCATACATTAAATTATTCATAAAAATGTGGACATTGTACAGAAGGTCGAGTTACTTTTTAATGAATTGTTTAATTTTACAGTAGTAAAGGGAAAATCCAAAAAAAAAAATAACAATCCTTAAGACCACCCAACTAACCCGGTTAAACTATAGAAACTTATATTGTTTTGATCTTCTCCTTACCACCCCAATTACTTAGTAATGCAAAGCATTCAGTAAAACCTACATCGTCTGACAACTTGTAAGCACATTTGTAAGCAATAAATAATCGATATTGAGTTAATACTTACTTTTAATGTTTCAATTTACAAAAAATTCTTTAAAGTTCTTTTTTTACATTTTATTATTAAATCAATTTCATTTTATCTCAAATAGTTTTAAACAAGTACCACTTTATAATCATTTCATATAGATACATATACACATACATATATATTATATTTTCAATTGCAATTGTCAATGTGCTCTAATTAAACTTAATTAATCTTTGTCTCTTTTATCAAATAATTAATTGCAATCAATCGAGCCACTAATCATTGAAGGGATGGAATAGCATTACAGCAATTTTATGGATTTCAGTAAAAAAGGTTAATTCCAATGAAAGTCTAGTACAGTTCTACATCAGTTCCATTGCGGATTAAGTTTAGT
>NC_060950.1:62175572-62177239 GCF_022045245.1 Lucilia cuprina | reverse complement strand
TAAATAATGAAGAACAAATGAAAAGAAATTTTAGTTTGAAAAAAAAATGTTTAAGAAAATTAAAAAAAATTCTAAAAATTTAAGAAAAATATAAAATTATGTGAAAAGTGAAAAAATTTTGAAAAAAATTTAGAAATATTAAAAAAAGTGTTTTCAAACTTGTTTTACTAGACAAGACTAACTGAATAAGAAATGTCAATGGAATTTAAAGCAAAGACGAACGTGCAGAATTAATAGCAAAAGAAAATTCTTGAAAAATATTAAAGGAAAAAAGCAATTTCCACACAAAATAAAACAACACCTGTGCAGTGAAGTTGAACGTTGATGTTAAGAGTGAATAAATGAAAAAAAATCACAAAAATCAAACCCGTCTTTTAACGCTTTGAGCAGAAAAAAAGGGGAAAATTTTTCTAAAAGAAAAAAATTTCCTTGCAAAATAATTAAATAAAATAAAACATGTTAATACAAGTTTTATTAAACTCATAATAACAAACGACCTTGTATGATTATTACAAACAAAAAAACAACAAAAACAAATCTTTTAAGATTTTCTAAAAAATAATTACATTTTCTCAAAATCATTAAACCAAAAATAAGAAAAAAAAAACACACACAAAAAAAGTTTCACTACAATGGTTTTTATTTACAACAAAAACCAACATATAAAAAAAAAATTAATTAATTACTTTAAATGAAAATAATTTAAACACAAAACACGTCATTTTGTGTTTTTTGTGAAAATAACATCTTAAAACAAGAAAAAAAACTTACATAAGGATTTATTAGCCAAACTCTAGTTTACTGGGGATTACTTTCATCTTTAGCCACTTGGATTTTTATTTAAAAGCAAAAATATAAAACTTTGTCTGCTGATTAAATAATATTATAATTACAATCATAATAATAATAATTTTGATGGTTTTTTTACGGAAACCAACAACCTTAATCATCTTTTAAATCATCTCTTCTTTTAACACTTTTTTTGGCCAAAAATCTCCAACCAAGAAAAAATCCATCAAGGTAAGTTTTTTTTTTCAAATAACATGATTTCTTCTTATCTTTTACATGCTGTTTAAGATGGAGAGGGGGGGGGGTTAATATTCAGTTTTAAAATTTTTAAAAAAGAAAACTTTTTGTTATGTTAAGCTTAATATTAAATTAATGTTTTTAATAATAATTTTATTATTAAGTTATTAAAATTAAGTCAATAGGTTTGTTTTTTATTACAGAGACTTATATAAGTTTAGTGGGTTATATGCTTTATTGTATTGTCTTTTTTATTGGCTTGATAATTGAGCTTTAGCAGATCAACGTAAGCTTAACTGACAATTAAAGAGAAATCATAAATCTTATCTGGACTTAAAACTATAAACTGTTCACTTCCAGTTCAGTTCTAGTTCAGTTCTAGTTCAGTTCTAGTTCAGTTCTAGTTCAGTTCTAGTTCAGTTCTAGTTCAGTTCTAGTTCAGTTTTAGTTCAGTTCTAGTTCAGTTCTATTTCAGTTCTAGTTCAGTTCTAGTTCAGTTCAAGTTCAGTTCTAGTTTAGTCCTAGTTTAGTTCTAGTCTAGCTCTAATTTAGCTCTAGTTTACTTGTAGTTCTGTTCTAGTTCAGTTCTAGTTCAGTTCTAGTTCAGTTCTAGTTCAGTTCTAGTTCAGTTCTAGTTCAGT
>NC_060950.1:62174366-62175472 GCF_022045245.1 Lucilia cuprina | reverse complement strand
AACAGAACTAGAACAGAACTAGAACAGAACTAGAACAGAACTAGAACAGAACTACAAGTAAACTAGAGCTAAATTAGAGCTAGACTAGAACTAAACTAGGACTAAACTGAGATTGATTTCAGAGCATTTTGATTATTTAAAAAGACAGCAATTGCTGGATTTTATAAAACTTAAACTCATTCGATAATTATTTTCAAATTAATTTTAAATTTAAGAAAAAAATTTAATTTAGTTACTTAATTTTCTTGAAGGTCATGTTTTTGTATTTAAACTTAACTCTGCTAAATTATTACTTCTTCTTCATCTTTAGTCTCCTCCAAAAACCGCAAGAAACTTAATGATGTATTATTGTCTAGGCCAAAGTTAAAACACCGAAAGAAATAAAATTGTAATTAAACTTGTGTCATCTAGTTTTGACCATAAAACATATTTAAGACCAAAAAGAAAATTATGCTTACAGCAAAATTTGATACACACACAAACACACAAACACACATTAATTAATATTAAGCTTAATTAGCTTAAAATAAAGTAATTTTTATGACAATATTTTGTTTAATAAATAAACATGATTTTTAATGTGGGAACTTTTTTGAAAGAAAAATATTAAATAAAATAATTTAATTATTTTATTTATTGATGATTTTTCGTTGTTTTTAATGTTTAGGCTTTATAATTTGTTTGATCTTTAAATATCAGTCTCTTTTTTAATTTACGATTATTTCATTGATAAAGAAATGATTCTCTGAAAATTTACATTTTTTGAATTTAAAATAGTTTTAAACATAAATTAATGTTGAGTCATTAAATAAACATAAATTTAAAATAAAACAAACCTGTTTTAAAGCTAAATATTTAAACATTCATTCATGATTACGAGGAATTTGTATTTCCAATCATAACGTGGAATTCCAAAGAAATTTTTATAAAAAATAAATTTTAATAAAGTTAAAAGAAAAAAATTACAAATAAAATTTTAATAATTTATATTTCGTACATTTTTTTGCACAAAAAAATAACTACCGTTAAAAACTTGAATGCAAGCTAAGCAATTTTTTTAATTAACTCATTATTTCTTTAATTATGACAATTAAACCTGTAGTTAT
>NC_060950.1:62168084-62174266 GCF_022045245.1 Lucilia cuprina | reverse complement strand
CTAGTTCTGTTCTAGTTCTGTTCTAGTTCTGTTCTAGTTCTGTTCTAGTTCTGTTCTAGTTCTGTTCTAGTTCTGCTCTAGTTCTGTTCTAGTTCTGTTCTAGTTCTACTCTAGTTCTGTTCTAGTTTCGGCAATGAGTTCTCCCATATCGAACTCTCTGCCTACACCAATTTTAAAGAAATTTACATCTGCTATTGCAATTCTGAGCTTGCAATAGCAGATGAGCGCGTGAGAGAGCATCTGTGATTTAACCTCACAAATGAAGACTTTTTCGTGTTTAAATCAGGCATAGATTGAGAGTTCAAAGAGAACTCTCTTACTAGTTTTCTTATATGTTTTTAAGTAAGGTCGAATATTTGCTCTAACTTACTATTCACTAATTACTTTAAGTACTTAAGTAGTAGTTGATGTTTTGCTATAATAATTTTATTTTTTTTAAATTAGCATAATTAGTTGAAATTAGATAATTTAATTTGCAGAAAAACCTTGTAAATTTTTAGCAAAAATATAATATTTTATTGTTTTCATTGTTGTTTTTCATTAAGTAGTTTTTTTTTGAGATGAGCTAAACAATTGCTTTCAAATGAGGTAATCTTAATTAGAATTTGTTTTTGTTATAATTTTTTAATATTTTTTTCATTACAACATTTCATTATGGAAAACAGATATAATAGGTTGGTTGTGTGTTTGTGTTGGGAAAAGCAATTAAGACAATTTACTTAAGTAGAGTTGGAGGTAATTGAAACAAAAATTTTCCTATTGATTAGAAATTATGTAAATTTTCCTAATAACTTTATTAAAATTTTGTAATACTTTTAAGTAAAATTTAAGTGGTTTTTTGTTAAATTTTTTATAAAAATTTTGATTAATTGAAATTTTGAAAAATTGTTTTGAAATTTTTTTTTACTTTTACATTGTCTGTCTATCCATATATTGCTGAAGTTAGATTTTTATGAGATTTAAAGTATTTTAGGATCTCAGTTGATCTGTTTATAACTGAGTTATAAGCAAAACTTTATATTTTATTTCATTTTGGTATAACTGGGACTCTAAACTCGATTTGTGGTTAATATATATAGCAAATGAAAGCTATTTCAAAGAGCTTTCCAACTATATATAAAATTCTTAAAAATGCTCTCATTGTTTACAACTCAAACACCCTATAAACCTTTTGTTAATCTCTTGCTCTTAAACATGTCGAGCATATTAATTTTTCTTAAATCCACCACAAATCCCTACTTTTGATAACCATTTAAATCTAGATAAAAACACTTTAGTCCTGTTTTCATTTTTCAAGAAAAACTAGAACAATTGTAAAGATAATGAGACCTAAAAAAAAAGGAAAAAAAGGACAACCAGACACAACAGGCGCTAAATGTTTTAAGCACGTAGTTTGTAAGAGACTCAATAAAACAAGGATTCACCTGTAAGCACGTATTTAAAACAATTGTTAAATATTAAGACACAACATTTCTTAAAGGTTTCCAAAAGAACCAACCAACAACAACAACTCAAACAAAAATAAACAATTATTGTGTGTTTTAGTATCCGGCTAAGTACCTGCCGGACTGGACTGAACTGAACTGGTCATTGTATAAAATACCTAAACGTTTTTTTGATTTGAGTTTTAGTGTTTGAACAGAAAAAAATAAAAGAAATATTACAAGAATTTAGAACGTGATTGGCATAGAGAGTTTAGTTATTGATAGTTCATAAAAAAAATAAATATTAGTTGCAATAAAATAATAGACAGGAAATTGTTAAATTAATAAGAGAATTTAACGGAATTTTATTTATTCTTTTTTCAAATGCAATAAACCTGGGAATTATTTCTTTTTTTTTCGATTTATTTATATAATTACACAATATTGGTGAAGGTTTAAAGACTCTTTAAAATATAAGAAATTCTTAAAAATATTTCAAAAATTTTCTAAGAAAGTCATGTGAAAATATTGAAGAGAGTTGTTATAGTGTTAAATGTGATCGCAGCAAACAGATCTGTTAAAAGAAATTCTTCAGAGAGTAAATGAATTGGAGTTCTTTATCTTATTCATAACTTAACTCTCATGATTTGTTGATGAGAACTTTTTCGTTTACGAGTTTGAAAATTGTGATCTCATGATCGTGATCGACATAAAATGTATCTTCACTTTGCCTTAAGGGGTTTAAAGACTCCTCTAGGCAGTTCTTAAGAGAGGAAATGTATTTTAGTTTATAAGCATTAGCTAACTAAACTCTCAAGATTTGATTATGAGAATTTTTTCGATTACGAGCTTGAAAATTGCGATCTCATGATCGTGATCGACATAAAATTGATCTTCACTTTGCCTTCAAAGTGTTTAAGGACTCCTCTAGGTAGATCTTAAGATAAGAAATGGATTTTAGTTTATAATCTTTAGTTAACTAAACTCTCAAGATTTGATTATGAGAATTTTTTCGATTAAGATTTTAAAAATTGTGATTTCATGATCGTAATCGACTTTAAATTGATCTTTACTTTGCCTTAAATGGTTTAAACACTTCTCTAGGCAGTTCTTAAGATAAGAAATAAATTTTAGATTATAATCTTTTAGTTAACCAAACTCTCAAGATTTGATTATGAGAATTTTTTCGATTAAGAGTTTAAATTCTGATCTCATGATTATGATCGAGTAAAAGCTGATCTTTATTTTGCCTTAAAAGGGTTTAAGGACTCCTCTAGGCAGTTCTTAAGACAAGAAATGAATTGAAGTTTATAAACTTATAGTTAACTAAACTCTGAAGATTTGTTGTATGATCAAGTTTAAAAATTGTAATCTCATGATCGTGATCGAGTAAATTTGGTCTTAACTTTGCATAAAAAGGTTTAAAGTCCTTTTAAAATGAAGAAAATTAAAGGTGAATGGAATTCTTATTAAAATTTTAAAAGTTTCTGGGGAAAAAAGTTACAACTGGGGAGTGTGATCGCAGAATAGCGATCACACTCCCCAGTTTATAAGAGAGAAAACAAATTTGAGTTCCTAATCTTATACATAACTTCAATCTCAAGTTTTGTTATGAGACTTTATTCGATTATGGGTTTGAATGAATTGGAGTTCATATTCTAATAGTAAACTAAGCTCTCACGATCGTATGGGATACTATCTATTACCAGTTTTAAAATTTTATGATCGCAGAAGAATGATCGAGTAAAAATTGATCTTAACTTTGTGTCAAAAGGTTTAAGGACCATTTAAATAAAAAATTAAAAAAAAATTCAAAACTTTCTAAGAAAATAATAGGAAAATATTAAGAGAGTGACAACTGTGATCGCAGGAGAATGATTGTATTAAATTGATCTTTATTTTGCATGGTTTTAGAAAATTTGTTAGCGATAAGACAAGTCAAGTGGTAAGAATTGTCGAAATTAGTGAAAAATTACAAGTTATTCGAAAGCATTTTTTAAACTCGGTTTCTAGTGATCATGTTTAAGTAAAACTGATCTTAGGAAAGCCTTTTTACACTTTACTTTGCATTTGCTTTGAAAAATTCGTTATAATTAAACAAATCATTCGATTACGATTCTCAAAAATACTCTCAGGATTCGTTACTAGATCTTAATCGCCAGCGAGTTAGAATAACAGTTTCTTTGCGATCGTCTTTAAGTAAAATTGATCTTTACAATAAAAAAAAATCATTCAATTGCAGATGTTAAAACTACTCTCACGATTCAATCCTAGAACTTATTCGCCAGCGAGTTAGAAAATTAGTTTCTAGCGATCGTGTTCCTGAAATACTCTCTAGTTTGGATTTTATAGATTATATTCGATTACGAATTTGAAAAAAACATAATCTTATGATCGCGATAAAGTAAAATTGATCTTCAGAAAAGAAACATACATTTTATAAGACAAATTCCTTAATGAAAAATGTTAAAAATTTCGGGAAATACTCTTACTTGTACACTTATTCGATCGGCTATTTGAAAATCAAGATATTGTGATCGTACAAATGACTTTGTTACCGCCCAGGGGATCTAAAGCCCTGGAGATTTAAATATTTGTCATCTTAAGTAGTTTTATTCTGTCAAAAAGAAACTTTTACATTTGTCATGCTTGTACGAGGTGTGTCATATATAATATTATGACAAACTAATGCTATGTTCACACTAATCAAATATTTGTTAAGAGAAAAATATTCTAATTCATTTAAACAAACACAATTTAGTTTTCTTTAAATGTAGATTTATTGAAAAACACTTTAATTTTATAAAAACAAAACTTATTAAAATAAAACGTTTGTTTTCGTCAACTATTTGCTATTTGTGTGAACATGGCATACAAAAGCTTTCAAATATGGTTTAAATACTTTCCATTTTATTTAAATTAAAACGGATTTCTAAACAATGACAATGAAAAGCAACAAATAGCAACAAATGTTTAACATTTTATTTTATTAATAACTTATATGGAGATTAGAATTTGTTTACAAATGGAAATTTTAATAAAAAAAAAGTAAAATTTAACAAAATTTATTTTTGTTTTAAAAGAAAGAAAAAAAAAAAAAAATAATTGAAAAGTAAGAGTTAAATTAAATTAAAATAAATTTTGTATAAAAGTATTAAAATACAAATTTTTAAAGAGTTTTTAAAGCATTTTGTTGATGTTAAATATTTTACAAAAAAAAAAAAAAAAAAAAAAAATTAAAAAAATTTATTTTTTTTTAATTTATTTAAAAACAATATTCTTTTCGACAAAACTTTTAGACAAAGTGTAACAGTCCGAAAATTGTTTATTAAATTTAATTATTTTTCTTGAATTTAATTTTGTAATATTTTTTTTAATTTTATTAAATTTCATAAAACTTTTTCTTAATTTTTCTCATAAATTTCACTTTTTTCCGCAAATTTGTTATTTTTTTTAATTTATTCTACCAACAATTGTTTTTTATTTTCTTTAAAAATTTTCCCTTTCTTTGTGAGAAAATTTTTTAGATTTTCTCTTTATAAATATTAAACTTTTAAGAAAAAAAAGAAAAAAATATAAAAAGTTTACTTTGACATAAATCTAGATTAACTACAATAAAAATTGGCGTAAAAAACCAACAAAACAATAATGAAAAAAATTAAGATCATTTACATTTCCGTGAGACAAATTAAGAAGAATATGTAGAAAGAAAAAATATAATAAAAAAAATTTAAACTAAAGTCTAGAAATAAAGCAAAAAAGTGTTACAAAAATTTCAAGATTTATTACATTTTTATAAGATTTTTGTTAAGCTTAAACTTGGCTTTTAAAATAAAATTTTATTTATAAAATAATTCTTATGAAAAGTTTATGATTTAAGCTTTCTTTTTTAGCAAAAATCTCAAAAATCGTTTAACTATTTTGCATGTTAATGAAAATTAAGTTTTCTGCTTAAATTTTTGAGATGTTTTCATTTTTGCATGATTTTTGTTAACTTAAAACTTTTGTTTTAAAAGAAATTTTGTTTATAACTTAAGTCGAATGAAAAGCTTATGATTAAAGCTTTCATTTTTAACAAAAATCTCGGAATAAGTTTAAATACTTTGTAAGTTATAATAAAGATTATGTTTTTGCTTAATTTTTGGACAAATTTTCATTTTCGCATGACTTTTGTTGACTTAAAACTTTAGATTTTAAAGAAATTTTGTTGTTAACTTAATCTAAATGAAAAGCTTACGATTTGAGCTTTCTTTTTTTTTTACAAAAATCTTAGTATTACTTCAAATAGTTTGCAAGTTATAATAAGAATTAAGTTTTTGCTCAAATTTGGAAAATATTTTAATTTTTTTACGACTTTTGTTAAGTTCAAACTTTAGATTTTAAAGAAATTTTGTTATTAACTTTATCTAAATGAAAAGCTTATGATTTGAGCTTTCTTTTTTAACAAAAATCTCAGTTTAAGATCAAATAGTTTGGAAGTTATAACATAAAGTATGTTTTTGGAAATATTTTTATTTTCGCATGACTTTTGTTGACTTTTAACTTTAGTTTTAAAAGAAATTTTTTTGTTAACTTTATCTAAATGAAAAGCTTATGATTTAAGCTTTCATTTTTAACAAAAATCTCAGTTTATGATCAAATAGTTTGCAAGTTATAATAAAAATTAAGTTTTTGCTCAAATTTGGAAAATATTTTAATTTTTTTACGACTTTTGTTAAGTTCAAACTTTAGATTTTAAAGAAATTTTGTTATTAACTT
>NC_060950.1:62152981-62167984 GCF_022045245.1 Lucilia cuprina | reverse complement strand
GCTCAAATTTGGAAAATATTTTAATTTTTTTACGACTTTTGTTAAGTTCAAACTTTAGATTTTAAAGAAATTTTGTTATTAACTTTATCTAAATGAAAAGCTTATGATATGAGCTTTCTTTTTTAACAAAAATCTCAGTTTAAGATCAAATAGTTTGGAAGTTATAACATAAAGTATGTTTTTGTAAATATTTTTATTTTCGCATGACTTTTGTTGACTTCAATCTTTTGTTTTAAAGAAAATTTTGTTGTTAACTTTATGTAAATGAAAAGCTTATGATTAAAGCTTTCATTTTTAACAAAAATCTCGAAATAAGTTCAAATAGTTTG
Organism: Lucilia cuprina; assembly: GCF_022045245.1. Classification (NCBI taxonomy): domain Eukaryota; kingdom Metazoa; phylum Arthropoda; class Insecta; order Diptera; family Calliphoridae; genus Lucilia; species Lucilia cuprina. The sequence continues at coordinate 62,167,655 of NC_060950.1, read as the reverse complement.
CAAGTTATAATAAAAATTATGTTTTTGCTCAATTTTGGAAAATATTTTCATTTTGCAAGACTTTTGTTGACTTTTAACTTTAGTTTTAAAAGAAATTTTGTTGTTAACTTTATGTAAATGAAAAGCTTATGATTTAAGCTTTCATTTTTACAACAATCTCAGTAAAAGTTCAAATAGTTTGCAAATTATAATGAAAAATAAGTTTTTGCTCAATTTTGAGAAATATTTTCATTTTTGCAAGACTTTTGTTGACTTCAAACTTTAGTTTTAAAAGAAATTTTGTTGTTAACTTTATCTAAATAAAGAGCTTATGATTAAAGCATTCATTTTTAACAAAAATCTCGAAATAAGTTCAAATAATTTGCAAATTATAACAAAAATTAAGTTTCTGCTAAATTTTCGGAAATATTTTATTTTGCATGACTTTTGTTCACTTAAAACTTTTGTTTAAAAATAAATTTTGTTGTTAACTTTATGTAAATGAAAAGCTTATGATTTAAGCTTTAATTTTTAATAAAAATCTCAGCTCAAGATTAAATAGTTTGGAAGTTATAACATAATGTATGTTTTTGGAATATTTTCATTTTTGCATGACTTTTGTTAAGTTAAAACTTTAGATTTTAAAGAAATTTTGTTCATAATGAAAAGCTTATGATTAAAGCTTTCTTTTTTAACAAAAATATCAGTTTATGATCAAATACTTTGCAAGTTATAATAAAAATTATGTTTTTGCCCAATTTTGAAAAATATTTTAATTTTTTTACGACTTTTGTTGACTTAAAACTTTAGATTTTAAAGAAATTTTGTTGTTAACTTTATGTGAATGAAAAGCTTATGATTTAAGCTTTCATTTTTAACAAAAATCTCAGTTTATGATCAAATACTTTGCATGTTATAATAAAAATTATGTTTTTGAACAATTTTGGAAAATATTTTCATTTTTGCAAAACTTTTATTGACTTGAAAGTTTTGTTTTAAAAGAACTTTCGTTTATAACTGTTTTGCAATGAAAAACTTATGAATTAAGCTTTCTTAAAGCTTTTCAAACAAAATCTCAAAAATCGTTTTAGTAGTTTTGTAAACTAAGTAAAAACGATGTTAATTAAAACTTTTAGTAACAAAAATTTTTAAATTTTGTTAAACATTTTTGAAGACATTTGATGTTAGATTTAAAGAAAGCTTTTCTTTTAAGTTCGTAATTTGTTAAGCTGAATCATGTTTATTTCTTTTTAATTTTAAACAATTCATTCGTTTGTGTTTGTGTTGCTTTTTTAACAAAATTTTTATTAACATTATATATTATTAGTTTAACATTAATTTTGCGGTTACCGGCACCTGTCGTTAGCAACACTAGTAGTTAACATTCCAAAAGTGTTGACTTTGACAATTTCTAAGAAAACGTATAAACAATTTTTTTGAGCTGACTAATACAAAAAAAAATTATAAAGAATTTATTTATAAAATTATTGACAAGACAAAATCTCAAAAAGGGGTTTTTTTTAAACATTTTCAATAAACAAAAAACCCATTGCTCTAGTTTTAAAAGTAATTAAAAGGTATTTGAATTTAAATGATTTTAAACATGCAAAACTTTTTAATTTAATTGAAAACTATTTTCTTTTATAGTTTTTTAAACCTTATTTAAATGTTTACCTACCTATTTACTAACATAAATAATTTGTTAGTTAATGGTGCATTAAACCATTATTTATATACTTAACCGAAAGAAAGAAAAAGTGAAATTACTTTTGGTTAAAATTAATTAACAAAAGGAAATAAAACCTTAAGTTATTGGTTAAAAAACATAAAATTTACTACTTTCTTTTCTATCTCTCTCTCTCTCTCCCTTCGTTTTATAGAAACAGTCAAAGTTTCAAAGATTAAACCCTTATGAACTTGTATGAATTAATTTCATTAATTCAAGATAAATTTATAAACAATTAATAAAAATAATGATGACTTTATAAATAATTGAAACAAGTTTGTTTTCTATTAACATTTGATGTAAAAAGTAAATATTTTAAACAAGATGTCATTAATTAATTTATAGGAAATTCCTGGAAATTTATATTTTACCTTGTTTAGATACAAATGACATCATTTAAACTAAAGAAATTTCTATAAATATTTCATAAATATGTTTTTTTCCCGCTAAAGAATTTACATTTATTTACCTATTGTTAACATCATGTAAAGAATTTAAAAACCAAAAAACTTATTAAACTATTTAAATTTATTAAATTTTTTCAAAAAATTACATGTTTATCTATTATTTACATTGATGTAGACAATGGAAAAAGCTAAAAATCATGATCTACTCTTGAAATTTCTATAGTTTACTCTAAAGTTTTGCTAATAATACATTGTTTACCTATTGCTTACATAGTGTAAACAATAAAAAAGCTAAAAATCTTCTTCAACTATACAAATATCTGTAGTTTACCCTTAAATTTTGCTTATATTACATTGTTTACCTATTGTTTACATAGTGTAAACAATGAAAAAAGCTAAAAATCTTGTTCAACTATACAAATTTCTATAGTTTACTCTAAAATTTTGCTTATATTACATTGTTTACCTATTGTTTACATGATGTAAACAATTAAAAAATAAATTTTCTTTGCTTACATATCAAATATATAAAAATTAACCATAATTTTTGTTTAAATTACATTGTTTACCTATTGTTTACATAGTGTAAAGAATGAAAAAAGCTAAAAATCGTGATCTACTTTTAAAATTTCGATAGTTTACATTGAAACTTTGCTTTTATTACATTGTTTACCTATTGTTTACATAATGTAAACAATGAAAAAGTAAATTTTCTTTGCTTACATGTCAAACATATAAAAATTAACCATAATTTTTGTTTATATTACATTTTTTACCTAATGTTTACATGATGTAAACAATGAAAAAAGTTAAAAAACGTGATCTACTTTTGAAATTTCTATAGTTTACACTGTAATTTTGCTCTTATTACATTGTTTACATATTGTTTACATAATGTAAACAATGAAAATGCTAAAAATTGTATTTTACTTATGAAATATCTATAGTTTACACTGATTTTTTGCTAATAATACATTATTTACCTATTGTTTACATGGTGTAAACAATGAAGAAAGCTAAAAATCTTTTTCTATTATTCAATTTTCTCTAATTTACCTCAAAATGTTGTTTAAATTACATTGTTTACCTATTGTTTACATGGAGTAAAAAATGAAAAAATAACTTTTCTTTGTTTTATTATTAAATTTTCTATAGTTTACACTAAACTTTTGCTTTTATTACATTGTTTACCCATAGTTTACCTGATGTAAATAATGAAAATGTAATTTTTCTTTGTTTACATTTCAGATATGTAAACATTAACCACAACTTTTACATATATTACATTGTTTACCCATTCTTTACATATCTTATACGTTATTTTTATCACAAATTTTTGCTTATTACTTTATGTTTACATTTGGTAATCAATGTAAAATAAGTTACAATTTGATGTAAAATATATAAATTTAAAAAGTTTAGGAACATTTGTTTACTTTTTCATTGTTTACATAATGTAAATAATATGTAAACAATGTAATACTGGCAAATATTCAATGTAAACTATATAATATTTGAACAGTTGAAACATTTTTTTTCATGTAAATAATATGTAAACAATATAGAATAAGTAAAAAATCAATGTAAACTAATACAATTTCATATAGTTAAAGATGTTTTTTTTACATTCGTAATGATTTACATGATGTAAACAATAGGTAAACAATGTAAAAAAGTCATATATATGATGTAAACTATAGAAATTTAATTAGTTAAGGAATATTTTTTTTAGTTTGAAATGTTTACATCATGTAAAGAATCTGTTAACATTAAGTAAACAACATACACTTAAAAAGTTAAAGAATTTTAAATTACTTTTATATTGTTTACATGATGTAAACAATAGGTAAACAATGTAATAAAGTCATATATCTAATGTTAACTATTTAGATTTTATTAGTTTAGGAATATTTTTTGCGTTTGAAATGTTTACATTATGTAAACAATAGGTAAACATTAAGTAAACAATATAAACTTAAATAGTTTAAGCATTTTATATTACTTTTATATTGTTTACATGATGTAAACAATAGCTAAACAATGTAATAAAGTCATATATCTAATGTAAACTATTTAGATTTTAAAAGTTGAAGAAGATTTTTTGCTTTTGAAATATTTACATCATGTAAACAATAGGTCAACAATGTCTTGTAAGCCTTAGTATGATGTAAACAATAGGTAAAGAACTTAGTACAGATAAATATTCCATGTAAACTTTATAAGTTTTAATAGTTAAGAAAGATATTTTGCTTTTTTAATAGTTTACCTTAAGTAAACAATAAGTAAACAATGTAATATACAACAAAAATATAAGTAAAAATTGTATATTTTAAAAGTTTGAAAAAGTTTTTTTCTTTTTTTATTGTTTACATCAAGTAAACAATAGGTAAACAATGTAATAAAGATAAAAAATGTATGTAAAGTATATATATTTTTAAAGTTGACAAAGATTTTTTTCGTTTTTTATTGTTTACACGAAGTAAACAATAGGTAAACAATGTAATTTAAGTAAAAATGCTAAATAATCTTTATAAATTTAAAAATTTCAAGAATATTTGTTTGAAATTTATGACATATATTATATGACATTATGTAAACTTAAGGTGAATATTAAATTTACGTCATCTCTACTTAACTAAAACCATAAAAACGTGTGAAATTCTTTACTACTTAACAGCTGGGAAGAAAATGAAAAAAAAAAATTTAAAACGGAAGCTTTTAATAATGAATTTTTCGATTAATTTTCTTTGACTTTAAAGTGTTTAAAGTGTAATAAAATGAAAGTATTTAATTTTGACATTTTTGCCCTTAATTTTTTGTTTGTTACTTCAGCATTTTTTGTGTGTGAATGTCATTTTTGTTTGTGTAACGTTTAAGACCCGGAGAGATCTCATTAAGTTTACTGTTTTTTTTTTTTTTTGTTTTACTTTCTGTTCAGTATCTCCACTGGACTTGCAAGTTTAATTGAGCTTATGTTTAAAAGTGTTAAAGCAAGAATACAACAAACATTATATTGTTAAACTGTGAGAATATCCTTTTGCATTTTTTTCGTGTTGTTGTTATGCAGAGAATTGGTAATAAGTTTTACTGCAGTTTTTTTTTGTCAGTGTATTCTTGTATTATTTGCTTTTGTTACCATTTTAATCAGTTTGCTGCCCAAAGCAAAGTGAAAGAAAAAAACAACTAGTATGTCCTTCATGTTGACACTTGAGTAGTTGGGAAATGACTGACCTGACACTTTAGTTGGTTGCAGTAAATGCAACTGATTTTCTTCAGCAAAATGAACAAAATCAGAATTTTGCTTAAGAACATTATGATTATTTGTTAATGAGTATTTTTTTGCTCTATGATGTAATCTAAATGAAATGTAAAATAAAATCTTTAAGATTGAAATTTAGTTAAAATTTTTCACGAAAATTTAAATCTCAACTTCAAGAACTATAATAACTTACAAAACAAGTGCTTTGTGTAGAAAAAAAATAACAAAATAGATTCCCAGGATAATAATTCATAATAACAAAATCCATCTGTTGTAATTGCTAAATTTACACTGCCTCTCCAAAGAACACAACAACAGCTGTAATGTATACAAATTTAAAAAAAAATTTACACTGGCAAAAAGCATGAAAAATTCCTGAAAACTCTAATAACAGATGCTCTAAGATATCCAACTAGATCTATAAATGAAAGCAATGAAATGAACAAACAAAAGAAGCTAAAAACAAGCAGGAACACTCATTAAACACAACCATCAAATGTAGTCCTTTACAATGAATCAAAAAAAAAAAAAAACAGACACCAGTAGCAATCACACAAAGACAACAACAAAACTGCATTCAATCTCTACAAGTGTGGGAATTCTTTTAAAAATATATAAAATTTATTTTACATTTGCACTTGAATTCAAACACACACACACTCACAAAAACACCATGAAAGAATGCAGTTGGAGCAGATAGCAAGATCACTCAAAACAAACACATGATCTTTAGAATAATGTCTGTCTGTCTGTCTGTCTGTCCATGCATTAATCTATACAACACACATGTTTGAATTAAAGCAGGTAGTGAAATCTGTGACTGAAACTATTTAAAATAAAAATATATTCATTTGAAAGGAAAGTGTTTTAATGTTCAAATAGTAAATGTTTGAAAATCAAAATCATCAAATTTAGATCAATATATACACATTTAGAACAGTAATATTAATGTTAAAACATGTGATTGTAAAGAATGAAATATTTCCGGTTTAAAAACAAACAAGATTTACTTTTATGTAAATTTAATAGCAAAAATATTTTGGGAAACAAGCAGATGCTCTGCAAATGTGGTCAGTAGTTAAAAAAATATGTTTTATTTTATAAATAAATATTTATTTAATTAAAGAAATTTAAGAGGAAATCGTTTGAAAAACAGTACAGTTTCGATTTCTAGAATGGAATTAGAACAGAACTAGAACAGAACTAGAACAGAATTAGAATAGAACTAGAACAGAAATAGAACAGAAGTAGAACAGAACTAGAACAGAACTAGAACAGAACTAGAACAGAACTAGAACAGAACTAGAACAGAACTAGAACAGAACTAGAACAGAACTAGAACAGAACTAGAACAGAACTAGAACAGAACTAGAACAGAACTAGAACAGAACTAGAACAGAACTAGAACAGAACTAGAACAGAACTAGAACAGAACTAGAACAGAACTAGAACAGAACTAGAACAGAGCTATAACAGAACTAGAATAGAACTAGAACAGAACTAAAAAAACCCTATTCGGCGTGTTCAGTTATATGGGGGCTAGGTGAAATAATGGACCGATCTTTACCATTTTCAATAGGCTTCGGATAGTAGAAGATCATGTACCAAATTTCATTGCTTTATCTTCAAAATTGCGTCCTGTAGTTTCACTAAAGTGGTGTAGGGTATAATGAAATGGAACTGAAACTGGCCTCGAACTGTACTGAAACTTGACTTGACAAATTGAACTATGAAAAATGTATTTAAAATATTGACTTACCTTGTCCGTCACTATCTCTACTATTAAAGACTTTAGCAACACCTTCTTTCCATACCTTCATGGTGTAATTTGTGAAACACTTAAGCAATTTTTGTAAAAAAAAAAAATCCACAAAAAATGCAAAAAAAAAACAAAAACTAAACTTTTTTCCCCAACTTTTCTTTATTGTGGTCATAAAACATCCGTTTAACTTTAGTACAAGTACTTGTTCATAACCAAAACATATACATATGTATATATCTCTGTAATGTTAACAATAATAACAACAACAAAAGAATTGCTGTTAAATGATATGACAACCAAACCAACATTTAATTCCATTAAGACATGAATACCAACGGATATGTAAAAAAAAACAAACAAACTCATGGATGTAAAAGAAGCTACAAAAAACAAGAAACAACTGAAGAGAGAGAAAAAAACAACAAATCATACATACCGGCAAAATGAAAAAAACAACAACAAGAAAGAAAAAACGAAGTTTTATGATCTGTTACTTTAACAACTTGATAGTACAATAACACCATCCATCCATCCATCCATCCATCCATCTACCACAGTAAGTAACAACTAGAAGTAGAATTACTACTACTGACCACATTTGTTGAACAACAACAGCTAAAACCCATGATGATGATGATGTTGAAGACGACACAATCCAGATGATGATTCTTTTGATGACGTTGATAATGGTCAACAGCATCTTGTTTCCTTCATACCAATAAAAATTATTTTCTGGAGTTCTTAGTTAATTTAAAACCAGTAAAACCAAAGGGGAAAATGTTAAAAACTAAACTTAAAGGGGAGTAGAAATTAAAATTCCTTAATGTAAAAGAGTTTACCAATGGAATTTCTTTAGAAAGAGTGGCTCAACCAGTTGTTGAAACCAAACGAAAAAGAAGAAAAAAACTTTCTTATTATAGCATACGTTTTAAATAAATAAACTTCTAGAGTTTGAGTTATACTTTAAATTATTATAAACCAGCAGGCAAAAGTAGAAAGAAATACACTTAAAGAAATACACTTAAATTAAAGTTTTTTATGTTTAAAACTTAAAATAAAAGAACTTCATGTTTTAGTTCTTTTCAAAATCTGTTCTAGTAGTTTTCTAGTTCTTTTCTAGTTTTGTTCTAGTTCTAGTTCTGTTCTAGTTCTGTTCTAGTTCTGTTCTAGTTCTGTTCTAGTTCTGTTCTAGTTCTGTTCTAGTTCTGTTCTAGTTCTGTTCAACAGAACTAGAACAGAACTAGAATAGAACTAGAACAGAACTAGAACAGAACTAGAACAGAACTAGAACAGAACTAGAACAGAACTAGAACAGAACTAGAACAGAACTAGAACAGAACTAGAACAGAACTAGAAAAGAACTAGAACAGAACTAGAACAGAACTAGAACAGAACTAGAACAGAACTAGAACAGAACTAGAACAGAACTAGAACAGAACTAGAACAGAACTAGAACAGAACTAGAACAGAACTAGAACAGAACTAGAACAGAACTAGAACAGAACTAGAACAGAACTAGAACAGAACTAGAACAGAACTAGAACAGAGCTATAACAGAACTAGAATAGAACTAGAACAGAACTAAAAAAACCCTATTCGGCGTGTTCAGTTATATGGGGGCTAGGTGAAATAATGGACCGATCTTTACCATTTTCAATAGGCTTCGGATAGTAGAAGATCATGTACCAAATTTCATTGCTTTATCTTCAAAATTGCGTCCTGTAGTTTCACTAAAGTGGTGTAGGGTATAATGAAATGGAACTGAAACTGGCCTCGAACTGTACTGAAACTTGACTTGACAAATTGAACTATGAAAAATGTATTTAAAATATTGACTTACCTTGTCCGTCACTATCTCTACTATTAAAGACTTTAGCAACACCTTCTTTCCATACCTTCATGGTGTAATTTGTGAAACACTTAAGCAATTTTTGTAAAAAAAAAAAATCCACAAAAAATGCAAAAAAAAAACAAAAACTAAACTTTTTTCCCCAACTTTTCTTTATTGTGGTCATAAAACATCCGTTTAACTTTAGTACAAGTACTTGTTCATAACCAAAACATATACATATGTATATATCTCTGTAATGTTAACAATAATAACAACAACAAAAGAATTGCTGTTAAATGATATGACAACCAAACCAACATTTAATTCCATTAAGACATGAATACCAACGGATATGTAAAAAAAAACAAACAAACTCATGGATGTAAAAGAAGCTACAAAAAACAAGAAACAACTGAAGAGAGAGAAAAAAACAACAAATCATACATACCGGCAAAATGAAAAAAACAACAACAAGAAAGAAAAAACGAAGTTTTATGATCTGTTACTTTAACAACTTGATAGTACAATAACACCATCCATCCATCCATCCATCCATCCATCTACCACAGTAAGTAACAACTAGAAGTAGAATTACTACTACTGACCACATTTGTTGAACAACAACAGCTAAAACCCATGATGATGATGATGTTGAAGACGACACAATCCAGATGATGATTCTTTTGATGACGTTGATAATGGTCAACAGCATCTTGTTTCCTTCATACCAATAAAAATTATTTTCTGGAGTTCTTAGTTAATTTAAAACCAGTAAAACCAAAGGGGAAAATGTTAAAAACTAAACTTAAAGGGGAGTAGAAATTAAAATTCCTTAATGTAAAAGAGTTTACCAATGGAATTTCTTTAGAAAGAGTGGCTCAACCAGTTGTTGAAACCAAACGAAAAAGAAGAAAAAAACTTTCTTATTATAGCATACGTTTTAAATAAATAAACTTCTAGAGTTTGAGTTATACTTTAAATTATTATAAACCAGCAGGCAAAAGTAGAAAGAAATACACTTAAAGAAATACACTTAAATTAAAGTTTTTTATGTTTAAAACTTAAAATAAAAGAACTTCATGTTTTAGTTCTTTTCAAAATCTGTTCTAGTAGTTTTCTAGTTCTTTTCTAGTTTTGTTCTAGTTCTAGTTCTGTTCTAGTTCTGTTCTAGTTCTGTTCTAGTTCTGTTCTAGTTCTGTTCTAGTTCTGTTCTAGTTCTGTTCTAGTTCTGTTCTAGTTCTGTTCTAGTTCTGTTCTAGTTCTGTTCTAGTTCTGTTCTAGTTCTGTTCTAGTTCTGTTCTAGTTCTATTCTAGTTCTGTTCTAGTTCTGTTCTAGTTCTGTTCTAGTTCTGTTCTAGTTCTGTTCTAGTTCTGTTCTAGTTCTGTTCTAGTTCTGTTCTAGTTCTGTTCTAGTTCTGTTCTAGTTCTTTTCTAGTTCTGTTCTAGTTCTGTTCTAGTTCTGTTCTAATTCTGTTCTAATTCTGTTCTAGTTCTGTTCTAGTTCTGTTCTAGTTCTGTTCTAGTTCTGTTCTAGTTCTGTTCTAGTTCAGTTCTAGTTAAGTTCTAGTTCAGTTCTAGTTCAGTTCTAGTTCAGTTCTAGTTCAGTTCTAGTTCAGTTCTAGTTCAGTTCTAGTTCAGTTCTAGTTCAGTTCTAGTTCAGTTCTAGTTCAGTTCTAGTTCGGTTCTAGTTCAGTTCTAGTTCAGTTCTAGTTCAGTTCTAGTTCAGTTCTAGTTCAGTTCTAGTTCAGTTCTAGTTCAGTTCTAGTTCAGTTCTAGTTCAGTTCTAGTTCAGTTCTAGTTCAGTTCTAGTTCAGTTCTAGTTCAGTTCTAGTTCAGTTCTAGTTCAGTTCTAGTTCAGTTCTAGTTCAGTTCTAGTTCAGTTCTAGTTCAGTTCTAGTTCAGTTCTAGTTCAGTTCTAGTTCAGTTCTAGTTCAGTTCTAGTTCAGTTCTAGTTCAGTTCTAGTTCAGTTCCAGTTCAGTTCTAGTTCAGTTCTAATTCAGTTGTAGTTCAGTTGTAGTTCAGTTCTACTTCAGTTCTAGTTCAGTTCTACTTCAGTTCTAGTTCAGTTCTAGTTCAGTTCTAGTTCAGTTCTAGTTCAGTTCTAGTTCAGTTCTAGTTCAGTTCTAGTTCAGTTCTAGTTCAGTTCTAGTTCAGTTCTAGTTCAGTTCTAGTTCAGTTCTAGTTCAGTTCTAGTTCAGTTCTAGTTCAGTTCTAGTTCAGTTCTAGTTCAGTTCTAGTTCAGTTCTAGTTCAGTTCTAGTTCAGTTCTAGTTCAGTTCTAGTTCAGTTCTAGTTCAGTTCTAGTTCAGTTCTAGTTCAGTTCTAGTTCAGTTCAAGTTCAGTTCTAGTTCAGTTCTAGTTCAGTTCTAGTTCAGTTCTAGTTCAGTTCTAGTTCAGTTCTAGTTCAGTTCTAGTTCAGTTCTAGTTCAGTTCTAGTTCAGTTCTAGTTCAGTTCTAGTTCAGTTCTAGTTCAGTTCTAGTTCAGTTCTAGTTCAGTTCTAGTTCAGTTCTAGTTCAGTTCTAGTTCAGTTCTAGTTCAGTTCTAGTTCAGTTCTAGTTCAGTTCTAGTTCAGTTCTAGTTCAGTTCTAGTTCAGTTCTAGTTCAGTTCTAGTTCAGTTCTAGTTCAGTTCTAGTTCAGTTCTAGTTCAGTTCTAGTTCTGTTCTGTTTTAGTTCTGTTCCAATTCTGTTCTAGTTCTATTCCAGTTCTGTTCTAGTTGTGTTCTAGTTGTGTTCTACTTGTGTTCTAGTTGTGTTCTAGTTCTGTTATAGTTCAATTCTAGTTCTGTTCTAGTAATGTTCTAGTTTTGTTCTAGTTCTGTTCTTGTTCTGTTCTAGTTCTATTCTAGTTCTGTTCTAGTTCTATTCTAGTTCTTTATAGTTCTGTTTTAGTAGTGTTTTTGTTCTGTTTAAGTTCAGTTTTTGTTTTCTTCTAATTCTTTTCGTCTTTCTTTTAAGGATCATTCCGGTCTACAAACTTTTTTTCTTAATATTATTAATGTTTTAAATTAATAATTATGTTTTACATCATGTAAAGTCAGTTTGAAAAAATAAATTCATTTAACTAAAAAAACGCCTTAAGTAGTTTAACTTTTTTTTCTAATATTTAAAACATTTAACAGTCTGTCTAGTGATTATACTTCGCCACACTACTCCTCTGACCTGTTGTCTGTTTAAAATAAATTAAATTGTTTATTAATTAATCATAAGCTTTGTTGTGGTAAAATATTGTTATTAAAATTTTATCTACGTTTCTTTGATTGAAGTTTTTATTCACAGATCGGCAGGCTGTTTTTGTTTGGGCTTATGATTTGTATAAATTAAAGACTTGTTACTGGCAAATGATTTATTAATAATGGCAATGTTTTTTTTTTTTGTTATAAATAATGAATGAATTTCAATTTCATAAAATAGAACAAACTGTTAATTAGCTAAAGTATTTGATAAAGAAACAACGAAATTTTGCGTTATTAATTTAATGGTTTTTGCACAAGACAAAAGAAAATTAGTGGAGGCAAATAAAAAAAAAAACTGCCAAGGGCTTATTAAAAGATAATTTGTTAAACAAAATATGAAGAAAAAAGTAGAGAAAGAGCAGGTGATATGTAGTTTACAGGTGGCAAAAACCCCAGACGGTTTTTTGTAGCTTTTGATATTGATATTAAAAAAACTTTTGGAAATTTTAAAAATTGTTGAAAATTTTGAGCAAATTTTAGGGTATGAACGCCTTTACCTTAGAAATCTTAAATAAACTAAAAGTTTTTAATTTTTCTTGATTTTAATAAACTCCTACATGTTTTTTCTCTAAGTGCATTAATGCAATTTCAAGTATTTTAGATTTAATCATTATTTACGAAATTTTTATATTTTATATAATTTTTTTTTATACTTAAATTTTAATTTGATTTTTCTTTTCTTATTTGCAGGTATGTAAACTATTGAATAACATCTTTAAAGATTTAAATATATATATTTTTCAAGTGAGTGTATTTTTTTCTCAACATCAGCATCATCATCATCTTACTTTTGAGGGTAAATCATATCATTTTATTGTTTTCAAATGAAATTTAATCTTTAAACAAACAGTAGTTGTACGAAAGTAGTTTTCAATGGCTGCTAACACTTGAAATATTTTTAAAACAAACAAAATTTTGTAATAAATATTTTTCAAAGATTTTTTTATAGTTTCTAGTCTTTAAATATTATTTAATATTATGGAGCAAGAGATAATATGAATGCAAATTGCTGGAATGATTCTTTAAAGAAAAGTAAACATTTAAGAGGAATTTTTACAAATGCTTGAAAGATAAGGGAAAACGAAGGCGCCATGTGGTAAATAAATAATGTTTATCAAATGCCTTAAAAAGGGAGAATGGTAAGGAATGTTGAAGTCTTCAGTTCTAATTCTGTTCTAGTAATATTTTAGTTCTGTTCTAGTAATATTTTAGTTCTGTTCTAGTTCTGTTGTAGTTCTGTTGTAGTTCTATTCTAGTTCTGTTCTAGTTCTGTTCTAGTTCTGTTCTACTTCTGTTCTAGTTCTGTTCTAGTTCTGTTCTAGTTCTGTTTTAGTTCTGTTTTAGTTCTGTTCTAGTTCTGTTCTAGTTCCGTTCTAGTTCTGTTCTAGTTCTGTTCTAGTTCTGTTCTACTTCTGTTCTAGTTCTGTTCTAGTTCTGTTCTAGTTCTGTTCTAGTTCTGTTCTAGTTCATTTCTAGTTCTGTTCTAGTTCTATTTTAGTTGTGTTCTAGTTGTCTTCTAGTTGTGTTCTAGTTGTGTTCTAGTTGTGTTCTAGTTGTGTTCTAGTTGTGTTCTAGTTGTGTTCTAGTTGTGTTCTAGTTTAGTTCTAGTTCAGCTCTAGTTCGTTCTAGTTTTGTTCTAACTCTATTGAAGTTTTGTTCTAGTTCATTTTTAGTTCTGTTCTAGATCTGTTCTATTTCTGTTGTAGTTATGTTATAGTTCTATTCCAGTTCTATTCTAGTTGTGTTCTAGTTATATTCTAGTTGTGTTGTAGTTGTATTCTAGTTGTGTTCTAGTTGTGTACTAGATGTGTTCTACTTCTGTTCTAATGCTGTTCTAGTTCTGTTCCAGCTCTGCTCTAGTTCTGTTTTAGTTCTAGTTCTGTTCTAGTTCTGTTCTAGATCTGTTCTAGTTCTGTTCCAGTTCTGTTCTAGTTCTGTTCTAGTTCTGTTCTAGTTCTGTTCTAGTTCTGTTTTAGTTCTAGTTCTGTTCTATTCTAGTTCTGTTCTAGTTCTATTCTAGTTCTGTTCTAGTTCTGTTCTACTTCTGTTCTAGTTCTGTTCTAGTTCAGTTCTAGTTCTGTTCTAGTTCATTTCTAGTTCTGTTCTAGTTGTGTTCTAGTTCTGTTGTAGTTTAGTTCTAGTTCAGCTCTAGTTCGTTCTAGTTCTAATTATATTGTAGTTTTGTTCTAGTTCATTTTTAGTTCTGTTCTAGCTCTGTTCTATTTCTGTTGTAGTTATGTTATAGTTCTATTTCAGTTCTATTCTAGTTGTGTTCTAGTTATATTCTAGTTGTGTTGTAGTTGTGTTCTAGTTGTGTACTAGATGTGTTCTACTTCTGTTCTAATGCTGTTCTAGTTCTGTTCCAGCTCTGTTCTAGTTCTGTTCTAGTTCTGTTTTAGTTCTAGTTCTGTTCTAGTTCTGTTCTAGTTCTGTTCTAGTTCTGTTCTAGTTCTGTTCTAGTTCTGTTCTAGTTCT
>NC_060950.1:62149909-62152881 GCF_022045245.1 Lucilia cuprina | reverse complement strand
TAGTTAGTTAGTTAGTTAGTTAGTTAGTTAGTTAGTTAGTTAGTTAGTTAGTTAGATACTTAGTTTCGGTTCTATTTAAAAAGTCTTAATGATGATTAGTAATGTCTTGTTAACGAACGTATTCTTAGGATTTATAATATCCATTAACCATAATTTAAATCTATTAAATGTCTTTACTTTGAAACCCAAATACCCTGAACAGTACATCATATACCTTCCCATTGCACCATTAAAAGCAATAAAATTTCTTTTTATATAGTTAAAGCATTTATTACTTATTTATGCAGGATACATTTTGTTTCCCTTTTTCTTCCAAAACTTAAGCATTTTGTAACAATATTATAGACTTTAACTAACACGCACACATTAAGGCAAAGAAGTTTTACCAAATCAAAATGATTTTTATTAATAAATATACGAACAGAATGTAGCTATAAAGATAAATAATTTATAAAAGAATTTTCTATTTATGTTTAATTCACTTATTTATGGACAACTGTAAATATTTATATTACAATGATAAAAGAAATCAAAGGAAACAAGGTCAAATCTGTTTGGAAAAATAAACATACATATGTACATTGTAGATATACATATGGTTATAGAATTCTATGGTATATATTTGGTGAAGTGAGGAGTTAAAGGTTTGAGGGGAAGTAATAAAAGTTTGTGTTTAATAAAGATTAATCGTTAGTATTTAAGGTCTTTATTGTAAAAAGTTATATAATAAGATCTTTACAGAAAGGGGATAGAAAATAAGGGGTTTTTAAGGTTTATATGTTATACCTACACTTGTGAAATAATAGATTACCAAGAAGTTATTTTGTAACTACTACTTGCGTTTCCAATACTAAAATGTTGCATTGTAGAAAATTCCTTACAAAACCGGGTAGGAATTTCTTTATATCATATTTGTCTAGCTCATTATTATTTCATTTGCACAATATAATATAACGACAAATTACACATACATTGACATAGTATAAATGGTTTATATTTATGTATGTATTTCATTAAATATTTTTGTGTGTATTTAATAGGGTCATTTGTTCTATGACTTAGCAATGGTTCTGTAATTAAATCTAAGTGTTTGAATGATAATTTTTTTGGAATACTAAATATTATTCTAAATGTATTCTCATTAACATATATTCCATACCACATAGACGACATTCTGTCGGACTGATCTGGGTTGTAGGACAAGACAACATCAGGGAGATGAAACTTTCAACAAATCTAATGTAATTTAAACAGTCCACAGAATAGCCTTTTCAATCCGTTCATGTGTCTAACTTTTTTACTAGACTTGGAGCCGATCCATTCAGTTTAAAGTGAAGAAGTCTTTTTGAATTGTACGCAACAAGTGTGTCCATCAATCATCAGTATGTTCATCATAATCGTTATCTTTTTCATTAGATCTAGAAATTTCAGGAGATGATTAAGTTTTAACCCGGATAGCTATGGAAGGCTGTAAATAAAGTAGTTGGCAAAGAAACTTGTTCTCTCTGCGACTGGAGCAGGACATTTGCAGAAAAGATAAAACAGCCTTTCTTCCTTTTCCGTGTAATTGCCCTGTGACCAGGGTCCAGTTATTACTCGATATATCCCATATAATCCAAGTTATAAACTGTCTTTAAAAGAATGTCACATTAACTTGCTAATGGAACGTCGGTGGAGACATTCAGAGTACATGTTGAGTAGTGGCTAACTCAACTGTCTGTTTATTGTCATATTGGTCAGTATGTGCGAGGATCCATATTATGTTAAAACATCCCCCAGGGCCTGTTTCTTTGATGTATAACCCACATCTTGATGTATTGCAATCCCGGGGTAAGGCGTTGTGTTACCAGTACCGCTAGTCTGTCGAGACTATAAACTGGTTAGGATATTTCACTCCATGTCTAGTCCTTGGATGATTTGAGAGAGCCACTTAATGTGGTACTACGGGTGGCAAGCTGCCCCCAGGATGGTGTACTGGTTGGTTAGTTAGTTGAGGTTCTTTCGAGATTCGCATAGTGAATAGCTATGCAAGGCTGGATATAAAGTAGTTGGCAAAGAAACTACTTCTCTCTTCGACTGGAGCAGGTCATTTGCAGAAAAGATGAAAGAGTTTTTCTTCCTTTTCCATGTCCTTGCAAATGTGAAAGTATTTATAGCAGGGGAAATCGTACCGATCAGCGTTAATGCCTTGTGACCAGTGTTCAGTTATTGCTCAGTAACAGGTTGGCCGCTACAGGATATTCTTCCCTGTGCAAAAAACTTCAGGTTGATACAGCTGTAGCTGAGTTGACAATCTTTGGCCGATTAAGAATCGAGTCATTCAGGAGCGGAGATCTAATTGTCGTGGGAACGAAACCTCAGGGTAAGGCGTTGTGTTACCAGTACCTCTAGTCTAACGGGACTATAAATTGGTGATGACATTTCACACCCTCTCTAGTCCTTGTATGAATCTTGTACTACGGAAGCTTAGTTGCCTCCAGAACAGAGTACTCGTTTATTAGTTAGTTGATGTTCTTTCAAGATTCACGTAGAAGCTGTGGTTTAAACCCAAACTCGAGGAATGGGTTGCGGGAAGGTCGTCAGTTTACTCAATGTTATTCAAACGTGTACAAGTAAAAAATGGGTTTAATACAAACAAGTAAAAATTTCTATATTCGGCTGTGCCGAATCTTATATACCCTTCACCAAGTATGTTTTAAAATACAGTTTTTATTTGTATTGTCCACACAAACAAATATAAAATGTAGCAGAAAAAAATATTAACCATTGTACTGTAATACCACCGTCAAACTGCATTACCACCCTCAAACAAATATGAGCTGTATTACCAACATATTACTGCTTTATCTCCTTGTTGTTGTTTTTATGCTTTTATTTATAATTTGTTAAGGAAATTTTCAGAGGTAGTCTCAGATTTTTACCCATATCTCAGTTATTTATAGACCGATTTTGCTGATTTTCAATAGGAAACA
>NC_060950.1:62141868-62149809 GCF_022045245.1 Lucilia cuprina | reverse complement strand
ACTAGAACTGAACTAGAACTGAACTAGAACTGAACTAGAACTGAACTAGAACTGAACTAGAACTGAACTAGAACTGAACTAAAACTGAACTAAAACTGAACTAGTACTAAACTGGAACTGAACTAGAACTGATTTACAGCTGAACTTGTACAGAGCTAGAACATGACATAGAACTAGATTAGAACTGATTTGGAACTAAACAAGAGCTGATTTATAACTAAACTAAAACTGTTTTAGAACTAAACTAGAACTAAACTTGAACTTTTCTTTTAAAATTAGTTTGTATCGATAAATTTTCTTTAATAAAATATTCTTATTGTTATATGTTCTATAGCAAAAATTGCTTTCATTCTTATGACGTAAAAGTTTTGTCATTTATTTATATTATTTTTGCTAATAAACAAGATTATATTTTTATTACTTTGTGTTGCTATATGCTTTCAGAAGATTTGCAAAAGGGAAGTAGTAAAAAAATGTATTTAAAAATATTTTTGAAAAAGAAATAAAATGGTCAATAAAATCTAAAAAAAAAGAAATTTAAAAGGAAACATATTTTAAAAGAGAACTATTCTGGAGTTTTCTTTAATGTTGGTTCAAAATGGTTCATATCCTTGAATTTTTCAGTTTTTGATTTTAAAATCTAACAAATGTTTGCGATCCCAGGAAATAACTATAAACTACCGGCTTAGTTTTGTAGTTCATATTGAAAATAAACTTAAAACGCATTATTTTGTATTGCTTCTTTATGTATTTTTTATACATTATGTACATAAATATGTATGTATGTATATATGTATATGAGTCAAAGTCATGGTCATTATGAAATGAATTTAAAGAAAACAAAACAAAAAAAATATAAAATATATAATTTAAATGAGAAATATCAAATACACACTTAAAAAAGCAACAACAAAAAAATAATGAAAAACAGACGCAACAAACACAACAAAAACATGAACTGTATGCACTTACCACACTAACGCAACACAAATAATAAAAAACAAGAAGAGAAGGCAGCAGAGCAGTTATCCTTGAACTTGCAAAAAAAATACTAAAACAAACATACATTAACATACATACACCAATACATACATAAGTGTATATTCGTTTGATTTGTTATTATTTGAAATATACAACAATGTATTTCTTTTATTTTTTTTTTAATTTGTGCATATTTTTGTTTTCTCAAATATACAATAGACATTTTGTCATTTTTATATAAAAACAAACGACATTATATACTTGAGCACCTATGTACATACATATGAATGTATGTTTGTATGAGTGTATTTGTACGGTACGTATGAGTACTTTTTTATTACTCACACGCATAAATTATGTATGGAGAAAGAGCAGGAGGAAGAAAGGCTTCATGACAGCAAAATATTTGATAATATTTGTTGTTGAAGGGTAAAAAACAAAAAAGTATTAATAAGTTTTTTTAATAATTTAAAATGTTGCTTTTTTATTAGTTAATTCTATAACAAAAATTTTTTTAGAATTTTTTTTTTTTGAAAAACCAGCTAAAACAAGATCATTAAAAATGTTTAATTTGCCAAAAAAAATATACTTATTTTGGTATTAATGACAGGAGAGCTATAGAATAAAAGAGAGAGAAAAATGTATAACAAAAAAACAAAATGGAGATTGTATTATAAAAAGTTTAATAACCACAAAAAAATTATGTTATGCGAGGTCATTTTATTTAAATATTCTTTTGTTGTTCTAAGAAGAAATTCTAAACGAAATATAAACAAAACTATATATCGTTTTAGGATCTCAAATATATACATACAGACAAGTCTATAATGAATACTTTCGAGCGACTATATTGAAGACTTTCGAATGATCTGTAGTCAAAACTACAGAATGATCTCTAGTCGAAACTAAAGTCAAGACTATAGAATGATTACAGACCGATCTATAGACAAGACTATTGAATGATCTATAGATAAGGTTTTAGTCAGATCAATAAACAGATTAGTTAGATCTATAATCGAAACTATAGTCAAGACTATAGAATGATCTTTAGTCAAGACTATAGAATGATCTAAAGTCAAGAATAGAATGATCTATAATCAAGACTATAGAATAATCTATAGTCAAGACTATAGACTGATCTATAGTCAATACTATAGACTTATTTATAGTCAAGACTATAGACTGATCTATAGTCAAGACTGTAGACTGATCTATAGTCAAGACTATAGACTGATCTATAGTTAAGACTATACACTGATCTATAGTCAAGACTATAGAATGATCTTTAGTCAAGACTATAGACTGATCTATAGTCAAGACTATAGACTGATCTATAGTCAAGACTATAGACTGATCTATAGTCAAGACTATGGACTGATCTATAGTCAAGACTATTGACTGATCTATAGACAGATCTATAGTCAAGACTATAGACAGATCTATAGTCAAGACTATAAACAGATCTATAGTCAAGATTATAGACTGATCTATGGTCAAGACTATATACGGATCTATAATCAAGACTATAGACTGATCTATAGTCAAGACTATAGACTGATCTATAGTCAAGACTATAGACTGATCTATAGTCAAGACTATAGACTGATCGATAGTCAAGACTATAGATTGATCTATAGTCAAGACTATAGAATGCTCTAAAGTCAATAATATAGACTGATCTATAGTCAAGACTATTGACTGATCTATAGTCAATACTAAAGACAGATCTATTGTCAAGACTATAGACTGATCGATAGTCAAGACTATAGATGGATCTATAGTCAAGACTATAGATGGATCTATAGTCAATACTATAGATGGATCTATAGTCTTGACTATCTATAGTATATTGTCAAGACTATAGATTTTTCTATAGTCAAGACTATAGACTTGTCTATAGATAAGACAAGACTTTACACCTATCTATGGAAAAGGCTATAGAATGATCTATTGTCAAGTCTGTAGACTGATCTGTAGTCAAGACTATAGACTAGTCTATTGTCAAGACTATAAACTGATCTATAGTCAAGACTATAGACTGATCTATAGTCAAGACTATAGGCTGATCTATAGTCAAGACTATACAATGATCTATAGTCAAGACTATAGACTGATCTATAGTCAAGACTATACAATGATCTAAAGTCAAGACTATACAATGATCTATAGTCAAGACTATACAATGATCTAAAGTCAAGACTATAGAATGATCTATAGCCAAGACTATAGACTGATCTATAGTCATGACTATAGACTGATCTATAGTCAAGACTATACAATGATCTATAATCAAGACTATACAATGATCTATAGTCAAGACTATAGACTGATCTATAGTCAAGACTATAGAATGATCTTTATTGAAGACTATAGACTGATCTATAGTCGAGACTAAAGACTTATCTAATGTTTAGCCTAGAGACTGATCTATAGTCAAGACTATAGACTGATCTATATTGGGGAGTACACACTAATCTATAGTCAAGACTGTAGACTGTTCTCCAGCCCATACTGATCTCTAGACTAGACATTATTCAAACCAGAAGACTTATCTATATTCAAGACTTTTAACTGATTGATGATTGCAATTTTTTTGCCTAAAACTTTCTAAATAATTAACGATTTCATCCTCCAGACATTCCCCATAATACGTTAAAAAATTCCTATCAAATTCTTTTTTTTTATAATTTCATTTAAAAGAACAAACTGAACTTTGATATCAATTATTTATTTAAAGTTATTCAATTACTTTTCTTAAGTCCTCGCTAAACCTACCATAAACCCTATCACGTTGTTATTTTTTTTTTAGGGGTAAAGCCCCGTCAACAAAATTCATTCATTTAAAGATCGAGCTACTGAAATACAAAATAAAAAAAAGTATTATCAAAGAAAAACTCAAGGTCAACATGGAACAAATATTAATAACAACAACAACGAGAAGAAAGAGAAACACTTAATATTTTTTAATTTATAACACAAACGACATAAAAAAGACTAAACATTACAAAGCAAAATTTTAAAATATCTAAAACAAAATTTTTTTGGGACAGGAAATAGATTAGAACCGAAAAAAAACACCAGCAGCAGCATTAATAAAAACACTTACGAAAGCATAGGAGGATCAAATCAAAAGTTTAAAAAACCAAAACAAAACTGAAATTTATTTTCTTTGCAGTTCTCTGACAACCCTCGTTTAATCATAAAAAACAACGTTAGATAAATATTTTGGTTATAAATTTTTTCCCGATAACAATTTTTTTTAGTTAAATAAACATTAGACTTTAACATTAATTTGTTTACTTTGCTTTAGTGGACCTTATATGTATGTATATTGTATGTTGCAAAACGAGGGGCCGGAGTCAGGAAATTTTCGTTTCAATAATAATCTTTAACTAACTGCTGATAATAATGAAGAAAATCTAAAATAAACTACCCCAACATAAATTTCAACAAGTCAGTCAGTCAAACTGGAAATAACAGCACAGCACAGTACCACGCCATATTTTCAGATTGAGTAACCTGATTCTATTCTAATGTTTTAGGTTTAACACTTCTATAAAAAATTATACAATTTTTTATATTTTATTTTTCTAATCAGTAATTAATGTTTAGTTTTGTGTGTTGGAAATTTTTGATTATAGATCATTCAATAGTCATGACTATACATCATTCTATAGTCTTGATTATAGATCAGTCTTTCGTCTTGCCTATAGATCAGGCTATAGTATTGACAATAGATCAGTCTTTAGTCTTGATAATAGATCAGTCTATAGTCTTAACTATAGATTAGTCTATAGTCTTGGCTATAGATCAGTCTATAGTCTTGACTATAGATCAGTCTATAGTCTTGACTATAGATCAGTCTATAGTCTTGACTATATATCAGTCTACAGTCTTAACTATAGATCAATTTATAGTCATGACTATAGATCAGTCTATAGTCCTGACCATAGATCAGTCTATAGTCTTGACTATAGATCAGTCTATAGTCTTGACTATAAATCAGTCTATAGTCTTGACTACAGATCAGTCTATAGTCTTGACTATAGATCAGTCTACAATCTTGACTATAGATCAGTCTACAGTCTTAACTATAGATTAGTCTATAGCTATAGTTTAGTCTATAGTTTAGTCTATAGTCTTGACTATAGATCAGTCTATAGTCTTGACTATAGATCAGTCTATAGTCTTGACTATAGATCAGTCTATAGTCTTGACTATAGATCAGTCTATAGTCTTGACTATAGATCAGTCTATAGTCTTGACGATAGATCAGTCCATAGTCTTGACTATAGATCAGTCTATAGTCTTGACTATAAATCAGTCTACAGTCTTAACTATAGATCAGTCTGTAGTATTGACAATAGATCAGTCTATAGTCTTGACCATATATCAGTCTATAATCTTGACTATAGATCAGTCTATAGTCTTGACTATAAATCTGTCTACAGTCTTAACTATAGATCAGTCTATAGTATTGACAATAGATCAGTCTATAGTGTTGACCATAGATCAGTCTATAGTCATGACCATAGATCAGTCTATAGTCTTGACTATAGATCAGTTTATAGTCTTGACTATAGATCAATCTACAGTCTTAACTATAGATCAGTCTATAGTATTGACAATAGATCAGTCTATGGTCTTGACCATAGATCAGTCTTGACTATAAATCGGTCTATAGGCTTGACTATAGTTTTTAGTCTTGACTATAGTCTAATCTAACTATAGTTTAGTCTATAGTCTTGACTATAGTTTAGTCTATAGTCTTGACTATAGTTTAGTCTATAGTCTTGACTATAGTTTAGTCTATAGTCTTGACTATAGATCAGTCTATAGTCAATTCTATAGATCAAGTCTATAGAATGATCTATAGTTTAGATCAGACTATAAATCAGTATTTCGTCTTGACTAAAGATCAGTCTATAGTCTTGACTATAGATCAGTCTTTTCCATAGATTAGTCAACAGTCTATGGTCTTGACTATAGATCAGTCTATAGTCCTTACCAAAGATCAGTCTATAGTCCTGACTATAGATTAGTGTATAGTCTTGACCATAGATCAGTCTATTGTCTTAACTATAGATCAGTCAATAGTATGGTTTATAGTTCAGTCTAAAGTCACTATAGATTACTGATCAGCATTTAGTCTTGACTACATATCTATCTATTATCTTTAGTTTAACTATAGATCAGTCTATAGTATTGACTATTTATCAGCCTATAGTCTTGAATGTAGATCAGTCTATAGTCTTGAATGTAGATCAGTCTATAGTCTTGCGTATAGATCAGTCTATAGTCTTGCGTGTAGATCAGTCTATAGTCTTAAGTATAGATCAGTCTATAGCCTTGAGTATAGATCAGTCTACAGATCAGTCTACAGTCATGATTTTAGATCACTTTACAGTCTGTACTCTATATCATTTTATTTATTGGAATTTTATGTATTTTGCTTTAAAATAGAATCTAAACTTTGTTTGTGGAAAAAAACCCTTTATGTCATTTTAATCTACAAAAATAAACAATAATGTATGCGATTCTATACTTTTGTTTTTTTTATAAAAAGAAACATAATTTATTTTCCAAGAATTTTGCGGTTTTAAAAGTATTAAATCAAATGTTAAACACAGAAAGAAAAAATGTTTCGAAAGAAGACAAGGTATTTATATAACAATGTCGGGATTGAAAAAGGACCCTTACATGACTTCAATTTTGAAAGTTATAAGAGTTTAATTCGCAGAATTTAAATTGGATAAATTAGGCATATAGAGAACACTAATGTATTCAAAATTTACATTTATGAAACAGGATCATGTCAGATTTTGAACTAAGTATTAAAAATTGTATTGCGATTTCAGCCTGACCGCTGTCACGAAATCTATGAGAGAATTATTAGCTATTTACGTCATTTAACAAGTTTGCGGTTTTCTATAATTATTTTTAAATAGATTGAAATCAAATACACTGTAAAAAATTATTCACTAAAAATTCAAAAACTTACCATAAACAAGATCTTTTAAGTATTTTAAATATTTATTTCTTTTTTTTAAAGTTTATTTCACTGTTTGTTGCACAAATATGACAAATCAAATGAAAATATTTATTTTTCTGTAATTTGACTTGAATTTTCTTTTCCCAGAATTATTTACTTTTCCTATTAAATTGCGTTTTTTACTATGATTTTCAGTTTCAATATTGATAACAAAAATTCGAAAAAAAATAGGCACGTAAGTTGTTTTTAGTTAAAATTCTACTAATTAATGAATGAATATCAGTTGAACAGTTGCTCTTTAACTGAATTGTGCTCAAAATGGAAAAATGTTCTAAGCAAAAAAATAAAAGCTGTTCTGTCAGCAAGAGAGAGAGAAAGGGAGAGATGAAGAGTATATCATGCAAGAATAGCATTGATTACTTAATATTCAATGACTAGTTAAAAATGAAGAACAGTGGGTTTAAAAGGTAAAATAATCTATAGTCAAGACTATAAACTGATCTATAGTCAAGACTGTAGACTGATCTATAGTCAAGCCTATAAACTAATCTACATTCAAGACTATAGACTGATCTATAGTCAAGACTATATACTGATCTATAGTCAAGACTATGGTCCAGACTACAGACTGATCTATAGTCAAGACTATAGGCTGATCTATAATTAAGACTATAGACTAATCTACAGTCAAGACCATAGACTGAACTATAGTCAAGACTACAGGCTCATCAAGACAATAGACTTTTCTATAATCAAGACTATAGACTGATCTATAATCAAGACTTTAGACTAATCTACAGTCAAGACTATAGACTGATTTATAGTCAAGACTACAGACTGATCAAGACTTTAGACTGATCAAGACTATAGGCTGATCTATAATCAAGAATTTAGACTAATCTACAGTCAAGACTATAGACTGAACTATAGTCAAGACTACAGACTGATCAAGACTTTAGACTGATCTA
>NC_060950.1:62137301-62141768 GCF_022045245.1 Lucilia cuprina | reverse complement strand
AGTGTAAAGAAGAGAGAGAGAGAAATGAAAAAAAAAAAAACAGTTCTATGGTTGTTTGTCTGGCTGTCTGTACGTACGTTTGTACATATGTATGACGTAGAGAGGGTTGTTTAATTTAAATTGCTGTTATTTTGTTCTTGTTTTTCTTTTTTACAGTTGTTGTTTTTTTATATAGATTTTCTTTCATTCTTGTTGTAGCCTGTAGTTTTGTATGTTGTAATAAAGAGGTTGGGTTGGGGGTTTGTATTTTATTTTAAACTACACGCGCCAATGTCAAATGTTTTTTTTCAGCTTTTTTTTACACATTTTAATGTCTCCTGGTTTGCTTTCGACAATAGAAGAAGAGTTAGAGGCAAGGAAGCTGTTTGAAATGTTTAAAACTTTACAAAAAAAAAAAAAAACAAGGATGTAGAGGAGTTTGAGTTTCTTCTTTGATTATAATATTAAATGAAAGTGAAAAAGTTGGCAAAAGAATAGAGGGAGGAAAAAAATTGTTATAAGGGTTTTGTGAAAGGAAAATCTATAATGTTTTAAAAGCAGGCATGGAAAATTGAAATGTTAAGCCGAACTTTAGACCAAAGATCAGATTTTAGACTAGACAGTACAGATTAGACTATAGACTAGACTAAAGATTTGATAACAGACTACATAATAGACTAGGTTGTAGACTAGACAGACTAGATTATCGACTAGGCAATAGACCAGACTTAAGACTATAATATAGATCAGACTATATAGTAAACTAAAGACTAGACTATAGACTAGATTATAGACTGGTATATAGGTTACACTATAGACTTGATCACAATCTGTAATATAAACTAGTCTTTACACTAAGATCTAGATTATAAACTACACCACATATTAGACAATAGACTAGACTATAGAATAGACTACAAGCTAGACTATATACTAAACTATACACAAGATTATAAACAAAATTGCAGACTGCACTGTAGAGTGGACTATAAACCAAAATACAAACTAGTCTATAGACAAAAATTGACTAGATTATGGACTATAGACTAGACTATAGAAAATACTACAGAGCCGACATAAGATCACAATAGATACTAGACTATGGACTAGACTATAGACTAAGATAAAAACCAGACCAGATTTTAGACTAGATTATATACTCGACTATAAAGAAGACAATAAACTGGACTATAAACAAAACTATAGACTGACCTATAGACTCAACTTAGACTATAGAATATAGACTATATTATAGACTAGAGATTAGAATAGACTCTAAACTAGACTATAGACTAAACTACAAACTAGACTAAAGACTACGCTTGAGACCAGACTGGTGACTACATTATGTAGACTACACTAAAGACCAGACTTTAGACAAGATTATGGACTAGACTATATAGTAGAAAATACTTTAGTCTATGCACTAGAATATAGACTGAACTATAGACTATAGAATAGACTATAAACTAGATTATAGACTAAACTAGAGACTAGAAGACTACCTATACTATAGACTGGACTATTGGCCAGACTATAAACTAGATTATGGACTAGACTGTAGAGTATTCTATACACTAGGCTATGTACAAGATTATAGAATAAAGACAAATTGTAGACTAAAGACCACACTTTAGACTAGATTATCAACTAGACTATAGACCAGAATTAGACTATACTATAGACCAGACTTAAGACAAATTGTAGACTAGACTAAAAACCAGACTTTAGACTAAACTATAGGCCAGAAAATGGACTAGATTTAAATTAGATTTATTGTAGACTACACTACACTAGATTATCAACTAGACTATAGACAAGAATATAGATTATAATATAGACCAGATTTAAGACTATTTGTAGACTAGATGAAAGATCAGACTTTAGACTAAACTATAGGCGAGAAAATGGACTAGAATTTAAATTACATTTTAGACTATAGACTAGGCTACGGACCAGACTTTAGATTATCGACTCGACGTTAATTTCGACTACAAATGATGACGTTGCAGTTAGATCAGACAGACTATAGGCTATACTATAGACTAGTTACTTGATTATAGATCAGACCATAGGCTATACTATAGACTAAATAGTTGATTACAGATCAGACTTGATTTTAGACTAGACTAGAGAATAAAGAACTGATCTAGAACTGAACTAGAACTGAACTAGAACTAAACTAGAACTAAACTAGAACTGAACTAGAACTGAACTAGAACTGAACTAGAACTGAACTAGAATTGAACTAGACCGGAACTAGAACTGTACTTTGAGCTAGATTTTAGACTAGACTATATATCAAATTATAGACCAGACAAAAGACTAGTTTATAGACTTGACTATAGAAGAGAATATATACTAGACTTTAGACTACATTATAGATTAGACGAGAATATAGACTACACTATAGACTATTCTATAGACCAGGACTACACTTATAACCCTAATATATAGAACATTAAACGATAACTAAGTTTACTTAAAGAAAGGAGGGATAACGATAATTTCTTTCCTTTCTCACGAGCTTTTACTGTTGTTTACTTCTTTTTAGTTATAAATTTTCGCCTTGTTTATTTGTTTAAGTTGTTGTTGTTTTTGTTATTATTGTTAATGTTGTTTTTCTCAGTAAATTTACAATACAAATAAATAGTAATTAACTTTTATTTTTGTAAAATTTATTGTGAAAAAAACTTGTATTGTTTTTATTAAAAATTATAATTAGAATTTATTATAAATTTTGTGATAACAAAAAAAATTAAATAAATATTTTTCTTCGTATTATCTATGAATAGAAAAAAAATATTTACAATTTTTCTTTTAAACAAAAATAACAACAAATGGGTTCATATGTACTTATTATGACGTGTTTTAATAATACAAAAAAAAAACTATACTAGAATTAAAAAAAAGAAACAGAAAAAGAAAATAACAACAAAAAAGTTGTATAAATAGAAAACAAAAAAAGAAATATATAATAGAAATCTTGTTGTTGTTGTTTGTGACCTACGCCAATGTATAAATAATTTATTATTTACACACGCATTCTAGGAACAACAACAACAACAAGATGAACAATAGCTGCTAGAAAAAGCACAACCACAACAACAAACTAATAAAGTACCACTCACTTACTCATCATCATCATAATAATAATGATAGAAACAAAATATGACAGAAACACACACGCACGCACACTCCAACAGCAACATTTGCTTACAAAACAAAAACAACAAAAGCAATAACATTATTAACTTCTTAATATAATACAAAATAGACAAAAAGTAGAATCTAGAAACTATTACTAGTTTTGTTGTTGTAATTTTGTCATATATTGGTAACTTGTTTTGTTTGTTGTAAAGGAAAAGAGTGCGATACACATACACACACACTCGCCAAAAATATGCATAAAACATGCGTAGAAATGACAGCGAAAAGAAAATTAAAACTTTAAAAGATTTTGTTTTTCATTTTTTTATACTTTTTCTTTTCGTTGATATTTCGTATAGTTAATAGACTAAACATTCGTTAATATAGGGGGAGATAGGGAGGAATTGTGTTCGAGCCAAAGATGGAGAATGCAGTAGTAATGTATTTTTTTCCAACAGTATTGTTTTGACATCTATAGTCAATAGACTAGTCATCGTTAATATAGAGAGAGATAAGGAGGAATTGTGTTAGAGCCAGAGATGAAAAATGCGGTAGTAATGTACTTTTGAAAGAGTATTTTTTTGACATCTATAGTCAATAGACTAGTCATTCGTTAATATAGGGAGGAATTGTGTTAGAGTTAAAGATAGAGAATGCAGTAGTAATGTACTTTTGAAACAGTATTGTTTTGACATCTATAGTCAATAGACTAGTCATTCGTTAATATAGGGAGAGATAGGTAGGGATTATGTTAGAGTCAGATATGGTAAATGTAGTAGTAATGTACTTTTGCAACAATAGATTTTGACATCTATAGTCAATAGACTAGTTATTCGTTAATATAGGGAGACATAAAGAGGGTTTGTGTTATAGACAGAGATGGAAAATGCAGTAGTAATGTACTTGACATCTATAGACAATATAGGTAGTCAACGCACAAGACACCTTATAAACCAAAGTAAGCGGGACATATCAAGGCTGATAGCAGTAATAACAGGACACTGGACACGCAAGACGGCTTGGTCTCCCTTTCAATGATCATTGTCGCAGTTGCAAAGATAGGGAAAAGAAAGAAACGGTTCTGCTCTGGCCGAACAGAGAAATCGCTTCCTTGGCAATCACTTTATATCTAACCTTGGTGAGTCAATAACACTGTCTATACTCACTAGACTAGTTTGTCGACTAATGATTGGTCTATAACACAACATTGACTAGTCAGTAAACTAGTCATTATATTAGTTAATAGACTAGTCATTAGGGTAGTCCATTCACTAAGCAATATACTAATCCATAGACTTGTCAAGTCAATAGACTAAACCACAAAATAGTCTAGTCATT
>NC_060950.1:62133942-62137201 GCF_022045245.1 Lucilia cuprina | reverse complement strand
TGAGTTAACCACTCATTTGATATAACTTACTCTAAATTCTGTAAGATTTTTCATTGAAATGTTTTTAGGAAAATTTTCCATGTTTTTCTTTAAAAAATTAAATATTTTAAAATTTTTATATAAAATTTTTTAACTTTTTCTTGTTTTAAATTGTATATTTTTCAAATTTCCCCGAAATTTCAGTAAATTATTATTAATATTATTTAGTTCTTTTAATTTATCTTGTATTGTGATGTTAACATTTTCTTCATTTTCTCATCCCTTTTAATGTTGACTTCTCTTTTCTTTTTTTTTCGCTCATTTCCAATTAGATTTTCAATTAAACTTGAGTTTTTAGTAAAAATCAAATCTAATAGATTTCTAACAAACAACAGTAACGCCTATTTAGCGTTTTTTGGTGTAATAACAAGATTTAGTTGTGAATATTAAAAAACTGCTTGTTTGGCATGACTGTCCCAAAACAGCTGGAGTTTGTTGACATCTGTGCTTGTTATTTTGCTTTCCCTCTCCTCTCTTTTTCTCTGATGGTTTTCAAAACAAAATTTCCAAAATTCTTATTAGATTTGGAAATTTGAGTCAAATTTTGTTTAGAAACTAAACAATGGAATTTTTTTTTCTTTGTGTAAGAGTGTGAGTGGTATTAGAAACTAACAGCTGAGAGGGAAATATTACAGAATTTTTGAGTTAGAATGGAATTGATAAGAACCCAATAATATTTCTAACAATAATTTTTGGGTGGTTAGTAAAAGATTTTTGAAAAACTCCAACCACAGTCGGTTACTTACAAGCGAACATTGAACTTCTAATAAACGGAAAAGTCAAATGAAAACTGGGGGGGAAACAAAGAAAATTTTAAAAAAAGTGAAACAGTGTAATAAACTATTTTGAAAAAAATGTGTTTTTTATAAAAAAAATTTTTTGAATTTGAATTCACAATTACTGCCATGTAATGCCTCGTATACAACAAAATCCAAATGAATTTGTAATAAATATGAATGAAATATTGAAATCATTTAAGAAAATGCGTATGAATAAAAAAGTGAAAACCTCTTCTTCCAACACTTCCACCTCCACCTCCAATTGCTCATCCTCCAGCAGCAATTCACCCTCTAAAACCACAACTAACAACTGCAGCAGCTTTTCACCACCTTTAGATCAGCAAACCAAAGATTTAAAGAAAATTTTGAAACTTTTAAAGAAACATGTAAAAAAACAAATTATTTTAAAGAAAACCAAAATTTTGATTTAAAATAAAAATGTTTTGAAAAACTTTTTATTGAAAAAGCAATTTTTTAAAAAGACTGATTAAGTAAATCCTTGTGACTGATAAAAAGGCAATTTTTTATACAAAAAATTTTAACATAAAAAAGTACAAATTATATTTAATAAGTTTTAATATATAATAATGTCGGATACGACTGCAACGGCTACTGCTAAAGCGAATAATGTTAGCAAATCTTGGCCTCAAGAACAGAATTGGATTAAAGATGTTTTATCGAAATCGGGTACAGAATTAGTGCAATTAACGTCTAATAAGGCGGTGAAAATAACCAAGAAATTGATTAAACAAAATGAAAAGGGTGAGTTGAGAAATTGTTAAATTTTGTTACAAAAAAATTGAAAGATTTATAGGATCTTACTTCTGTAAACAATACATCTTGTCTTTCAAATGGAAAATAATTTGATTTCTAATTTAAAATGGTCCTTCGCGTTCTTATTGCAAGTCTTAAAGGGCAATTCAAACACGTCGTAATATTGCGATAAATGTATTTCGTTTAAGCGATATAAATATTTAAAATTTTAACGGTTCTTTGGCAAAACAGATATTTCAATATAAGTAATCTTTAGAGAGAGAGAGAGAGCGTTAAAATAACAGTAAAAAATACGACGTAATTAAGTGATAAATGCACTTTATTTACCGGATTTTCAAGCCTCATAGAAACTTTTGCGGTTTCTCACTACAAAAGAGAGACAAAACCAACAACTACTGCTTTTTGTAAAGAGAGGCAAAGTTCTCACTACAAAAAAGAGAGAGAACAAAACCAACAACTACTGCTTTTTTAAAGAAAGGCAAAGTACTCAATTGCTACCACACAGAGAGAGAGAGTCACTCTTTAGGGAGAGGTTTCTTTTGAGAGTAAGAAACCAAAAACCGATAAATAACAAAGTGCGCAGGTCAGAATTGACGGTCATTGACCGCATAGCTTTCCAGAAAGTTTTTTTTTCATAAAATTTCTTAAAAATTCAAATCAAAAAACTAACTCTATTAAACATTTAAAGGGAAATTAAGATGATTCCAAATAATAGTTTCCAAACATATATCTTCTTAACAAGATTTGCTTTTATGGGGGAACGCAGGTTTTAAAATCAAAATTTTCTATATTCTTTAAAAAATCCCAAAACAAAAAAAAAAAAAAAAAAACAAAAAATCGAAAAAAAGTTTCAAATCAATTTTAGTGCGCAGGTTCGGTCAATGACCGTACATTTCTCAGAAAGATATCTTTATGTAGATAAATATTTGTAAGATTTAAGCATAATCAGAATATAGAATCGGAATAAAAAACCGACTGGCAAAAATGAACAGTTTTCTTAGAAAGAGTTCTCTATATAGATAGATATTTGTATGATTTAAACATAATCAGAATATAGAACCGAATTAAGAAAGCGACTGGCAAAAAAGGGCCGTCTTTAAACTTTAATTCGAATATTTACTTAAAGTTAATTTTTCAAAAAATTTTCATAGTTTTCAGGGCTTTAGTTACTAGTGTGCTAAAAGCCAAATCGGTCAAGCAGCTAGGCAATCGTTAAAAGAGTTTACCAACCAAGTATCACTTAAGTTCTCTAAGGTATTTATAGGTTAAGTCTTAAGTCCTTCTATAGTCTACTCATTATGCAAGAAGATCTTTTAAAGCAAAACTGTTTTGATGATACTCAAAGAATCTTCTTTTGGCTTCCAAGGTATTTATAGGTCTTAACACTTCTCCTGGCTCACATTATTAAAGTTCATTCAAAGCAAAACAGTTTCAATGATACTTCTAGTAACTTCCTTAGTCTGAAACTCCGTACCCCCAAGGATACAGTAATTCCTTCAAAAAGGCTTTCACCAAAAGGTATTCCATCGAAAATTTTATCT
This sequence comes from Lucilia cuprina, assembly GCF_022045245.1. Taxonomy (NCBI): domain Eukaryota; kingdom Metazoa; phylum Arthropoda; class Insecta; order Diptera; family Calliphoridae; genus Lucilia; species Lucilia cuprina. The sequence goes on along the minus strand of NC_060950.1, from coordinate 62,134,068 downwards.
TTTCGGTGTGAAAGCAGTTATTTATTTAACGACATTAGAGAAAAAGCGTCCCCATTGAGCTCCCCGGGGCAGGTTTCCTTGATGAATAAATCCATCTTGATGTATCTCTAGTCTGCTGAGGCTATA
>NC_060950.1:62126520-62133842 GCF_022045245.1 Lucilia cuprina | reverse complement strand
TTCTAGTTCAGTTCTAGTTCAGTTCTAGTTCAGTTCTAGTTCAGTTCTAGTTCAGTTCTAGTTCAGTTCTAGTTCTGTTCTAGTTCTGTTCCAGTTCTGTTCTAGTTCCTACCTAGTTCTTTTCGAGTTCTGTTCGAGTTCCATTCTATGCATGCTCTAGTTTGCTTCTTGTTAAGTTCTTGACTGGTTCAATTCAGTTCTATTTTAGTTCTAGTTAAAACCTGGTTCAGTTCTAGTTCACTTTTAGTTCAGTTCTAGTACAGTTCAAGTATTCTAGTTATGTTCTACATCGAGGCAATCATTTAATTTTTCGCAATACTTCTTCGGTATGAATAGAAAGGATATTTTATGAAGAGATTGTCCGAAGAAGTCACTCGGTTATCTGTAGTTTTAAAAGATCTACAACAGAAGGGCTCTAGCCGCTCTCTAAAATTAATGCATTTTTCTTCTTTCGATAAAAAGAATAAACTCAAACTTGAGAATGACTTAACTCCCCAAAAATTTGAAATCATTTGATCACTCTATAAGTTTTTGATTTAAATAAAATATTATGGAAATATAAGTTTTAGTAAAACAATTGATTTACCTGAGCAAGCAAAGAGACCAAGTGAGTTTAGTTTATGCTATTTTTATTCATTAGGGGACATAGATATATCTGAACTTGGGCGCAGCTAACTAAGTCAAACTGTAATAAAACGCTTACAATTTTGTAGATTAATTTGCAATTATTAAGATTTTCTTTTTCAAATATAAGAAAAATTGACCATAAAAATTTTTGATTAATTAATATAAATTAATAAAAATACTAAATTATAAATTAACAAGTGCATACAGTATCAAGGAGAGATATTTTGTTTTCAAAATTTTTATGTTTGAAAATGAAATTTCTGTGCAAGAAACTGAATACAAGCAAACATTTTCCACAACAAAACCATATTGGTTAAGGAAAATTTTTAAAAATAAAAATTCAAATAGTTTGCATATAATCAAAGCTAATTAAATATAAAAATAAAAAATATTAAACGAAAAAGCTAAAATTAAAAGTAAATTATTAGAAAAATTTTTTTAAAATAAAAAAATAAATTAAAAACTTAATAAAAAATACAAAAATTTTATATAAAATTAAAATATGTATAAGATAAAAAAATAAAACTGAAAACTAAAGAAAGGAAAAGAATTGAAAATGTTTTTTAAAAATAAAAGAAATTTTGAAATAATTTTCAATTTTTTTTTTGGAAAAATTAAAAAAAAATTATTTTAACACTTTTATTTTTTTCAAAATAAAAATTAAATAATTTATATATTTAATAACTCCCCTACAAATAATAACAAAAATATAGTTTTATAAAATCTTTTATACTAAATATACTTTTTTACTCAAAAGTTAAAAATTAAAAAAAAAAAAAAAAAACTCATAAATTCTCATCCCCCTCATTTTAATCATTCATAAATATTTTATAACTAATTATAATAAATCCCTTTTAAATAAAAATACTCTACCAATTAATATAAACTAATGGAACTGATTTCTTAGAACAAAGAATACAATTTTTCTATAAAAAAAGAGAAAACTTCAAAACAAACAAACATCAATTAAATTAATAATTGCCAAATAAAACTGAACTAAACCCCCAAAAAAAACAAAAACTGTATTATCTCCCTATAATTATATAGATATTTAAGATCTTTCTATTTTGGTTAAAGCCTAAAGTATAGAGTTCTTTTGGAAAAAAACATATAACAATAAATAAGTAATAAAACAACAATAATATTAAAAAAAACAATATAAAAAAATATATATTTAAATACAAATAATACTTAAACAGACAATTTTAAAAAGTGTTTTATTTTCTATTATGGATTAAAAACAAATTTATAAGTATGTAAACAAATAAAGTAAATTTTTTTTTTAATTTAAAAAGTATTAGCATAGTTTTAAAATATCCTATACAAGCGCCATCTAGTGGTAGGTAGTGTTATAAGAGTTACTGCTCTCTGTTAACTTAACATTACAACTACGATGTTACTTAACATTAATTCACCTATACAGGCTGACCAGCAGGCATGGAAAAGTTTAACTTTAAATAGTACCAATTTGCAACTTTTTAATTTCAAAAGTACCATAATAATTCACCGCTAGACTTTAGACTAGACTAAACTGAAGACTATAGAATAGACTAGAATATATGCTAAAGGCTTGTCTTTAAACTAGACTCTCAACTAGAACGTAATCTAGACTATAGATTATATACTAGATTAACAATCAGACAATATTATAGACTAAACTACAGTATATACTGTAGACTAAACACTATAACATAAACTACACTATAGACTAGACTATTGAATATACTGTAGACTAGAATACATACAAGACTATAGAGTGGACTGTAGATTAAACTATAGACTTGACTATAGACAAGATTATAGACTAGACTAGACTATAGACTAGAATATAGACTAGAATATAGACTAGACTATAGACTAGACTATAGACTAGACTATAGACTAGACTATAGACTAGACTATAAACTAGACTATAGACTAGACAATAGAGTAGACTAGAGACTAGACTATAGACTAGACAGTAGACTAGACTATAGACTAGAATATAGACTAGACTATAGACTAGACTATAGACGAGACTATAGACTAGACTATAGACTAGACTATAGACTAGACTGTAGACTAGAATATAGACTAGAATATAGACTAGACTATAGACTAGACTATAGACTAGACTATAGACTAGACTATAGACTACACTATAGACTAGACTATAGACTAGACTATATACTAGAATATAGACTAGACTATAGACTAGACTATAGACTAGACTATAGACTAGACTATAGACTAGACTATAGACTAGACTATAGACTAGACTATAGACTAGACTATAGACTAGACTATAGACTAGACTATAGACTAGACTATAGACTATAGACTAGACTATAGACTAGACTATAGACTAGACTATAGGCTAGACTATAGACTAGACCATAGACTAGACCATAGACTAGACTATAGACTAGACTATAGACTAGACTATAGACTAGACTATAGACTAGACTATAGACTAGACTATAGACTAGACTATAGACTAGACTATAGACTAGACTATAGACTAGACTATAGACTAGACTATAGACTAGACTATAGACTAGACTATAGACTAGACTATAGACTAGACTATAGACTAGACTATAGACTAGACTATAGACTAGACTATAGACTAGACTATAGACTAGACTATAGACTAGACTATAGACTAGACTATAGACTAGACTATAAACTAGACTATAGACTAGACTATAGACTAGACTAGACTATAGACTATACTATAGACTAGACTATAGACTAGAATATAGACTAGACTATAGACTAGACTATAAACTAGACTATAGACTAGACTATAGACTAGACAATAGAGTAGACTAGAGACTAGACAATAGACTAGACTATAGACTAGAATATAGACTAGAATATAGACTAGACTATAGACTCGACTATAGACCAGACTAAAGACTAGACTAAAGACTAGAATATAGACTAGACCATATACTAGACTATAGACTAGACTATAGACTGGACTATAGGCTAGAGTATAGACTAGACTATAGACTAGACTATAGACTAGACTATAGACTAGACTATAGACTAGACTATAGACTAGACTCTAGACTATAGACTAGACTATAGACTAGACTACAGACTAGACTATAGACTAGACTATAGACTAGACTATAGACTAGACTATAGACTAGACTAAAGACTAGACTATAGACTAGACAATAAACTAGACTATAGACTAGACTATAAACTAGACTATAGACTAGACTATAGACTAGACTAGAGACTAGACTATAGACTAGACAATAGACTAGACTATAGACTAGACTATAGACTAGACTATAGACTAGACTATAGACTAAACTATAGACTAGACTATAGACTAGACTATAGACTAGACTATAGACTAGACTATAGACTAGACTATTGACTAGACTACAAACTAGACTATAGACTAGACTATAGACTAGACTATAGACTAGACTTTAGACTAGACTATAGACTAGACTATAGACTAGACTATAGACTAGACTATGGACTAGACTATAGACTAGACTATAGACTAGACTATAGACTAGACTATAGACTAGACTATAGACTAGACTATAGACTAGACAATATACTAGATTATAGACTAGACTATAGACTAGACCAAAGACTAGACTATTGACCAGATTTTATACTAGACTAGAGTATAAACTAGACTATATCCTAGATTACAGACTAGACTATAGAGTAGCTTATAGGCTAGATTATAGACTGTAATAGGTTATAATTTAATCTAATATACAATTGTTTTATATAATTATTGTCTTGACTATACGCTAGATTATAGAAAAGACTATAGACTATATAATAGACCAGGCCTTAGACTAGACTTTAGATTTTACTTTTTTGCTTTAACGACACCATCGACTAGAGTATAGACTAGATAACATATTATATTAATCATTTGACTATAGCCTAGATTATAGACTAGGCTATAGACTATAAACTAGATTATAGACCAGTCTATAGAATTCTCTGAACTCTAACTAAACACAAAAATATTGTAAAAGATGTTACAAATCGAATAATTGATATTAAGAAAAGTTAGATAAGCTGAAAATTCAAAAATATAAAAGTGGAAATATCATATTTTCATAAGTAGATTTTTTATGATGACCAAATAAATTGACTTTTATTTTTTCTTCAAAAAGTCGATTGCAAAGTATTTCTTTCAAATTTCTTTAATAAAAACGCCTGTTAGACATTACTACTTAAAGCTCCCCAAAGAAAATACAACTCTGTTCAAGAAATTAAGATTGAGCGGAAAATTAAAAAACCGCTTCACAACACTATTTAAAAAAAAAATGGACATGTCGCAACAAGCTTAAATTAAATTTTTGCAAAGTAAAGTAAAATTGTTAAATTTTAAAATATTTAAATAAATTTCAGACAAACCTGTAATAAAATTAGTCAGTGTTTACAATTTAGTTAGTGTTAAGTTTTAACAAAACATCAATTGGTTTTCGACCAAAATTCATCTGAGCACAAGGACGCAAAGTTTGGTAAGTGTTTTTAATATATTAAAATGACTTACCGGAGTTTTATTTGAAGAAAAATTTGCTAATTTAAGTTTTATTTAATAATTTTTTATGTAAAAACACTTTAATTTTTATAAAATTACACTTTTTCACAAAATTTTTTACCATTGCCAAAAAAATCTGCCGTTATGTTGCACACTTGTCTTGCTACTCAATTTCTTTTTTGTATCTTTTTTCCATTTGTCATAAAACAAAGTTGCCATACTAATATGAAAATAATTTAAAGCTATTTAAAATATAATTTTAAGTGTAATTATAGGAAAATTATATTTAATTATTAAGTATCATATATTTATTATTATAAAAATTATCAAATTTTTGTTATTTTGATTAATTTTCCAAAAAAAAGTTCTTTGTTTTTTTATACAAAATAGAAAAAACACATGTGGCATCTCTTTTAGTAAAAGTTACTCAATTTGCCGAAAACAAAACAACTCTGTTTTACCTTCGTTTCATTTCATTTTAATTTTCCTTTGGTTGCCGCCACACTTGTGTTCACCATCATTTCTTTTTGTGAATTAAATCATAAATTAATTAAAATATAGTGCTTTTTAGTAAAAAAAACTTAATTTAATATAAAATTGTGTTAATTAAACATAGAAAAGTATTGTTTATTAATTTACTTTCTTAAACAAAATTTGGTGAGTTTTGTGTTAACTGTTGTTAAATTAAAGAAAATTCTTATTGTTTATCGAAAAAATATTATTAAATGAGTTATTTATTTATAAATTTTCCTAATTATTGCCTTTAAATTGTTTAAAAATTTACATTTTCTAAGAATTTTGTTCTTATAAGAAAAAAAAAACATGCTGATGTGCCGTTATTTTTTTTTTGCTGCATTTTTTTCTCGTTTCATTTCCATTATGTTTTTTTATTGCAAATGCTTGTTCAGCAGAATTTTTGTTGGTAGTTTTATTACATGTTGTTTTTGTAGTTTTAATTCATTCATTCACTACTTCAGTTTTAACGGGATCAAAGATAAAGTTTTTTTTTGGTTAGTTTAATGACTTGACAACAGTTTGAGTGTCTAACTTGGAAAATTATCATAAATTAAAGAATTCTGTAGCCAAATATTCAAAATAAATAAACTTTAATAACAGGTAAGGAAGATTGAGTGTTTTTAAATAGTATTTATTAATTTCATTGTAAAATTGCATTCCCTGAGCAAGATTTTCTGTTGAGTAGTCTATGGACTAGTTTATATACTAAAATATAGACTAATTTATGTACTAATGCAATGGACTTATCTAAACTACATGGCTGTATTGATTGTTTGATTGGAAAAGGGTAAAATTTTCACTAAAACTCGAGGTCTATTTTGATTAATAAGCTCTCCCTCCCTGTGTGAGTTTGTTCTCTGTCCTATAACTTCAGCACACAAAAGGGTTAAGCAATAAGTTTGTATTCAACCTATATATCCGTAGAGATCTCTGCTCTCTACATTCTTATTTTAAGATAGAATTTTTATAGAATTTATAGTGAAATTTTGGAAGTTATGTCACTATCATTATAAATCCATTGAAAAATTAGAAATAGTATTGTCCAAGCGGTTCAATATCTACTGCATAGGTAATATGTAATGGGATTCTAAACTTATAATCAGCTGGTCATTTTTAAACAAAGGCTAAAGTCCATGTAAAACCATTGGACATTAAAGAGACTTACCATAGTTTTTAATGTTAGGTTTTCTTTGGTGTTAGTTATTCAGTATTCAGCGATCAATATTCAACTTCCTAGGGGAGGAAGTCCATAGTCTTGTCTAGTATATGGTATTGTCTATAGACAAGTCTATACCTTTTTTTTGTCTAGTCTATTCTATAAACTATAATATAATCTATATATTAGTTTTTATATAGTCTAATCTGTAGTTTAGTTTATAATCTAGTCTTTATTAATTCTCTAATATATAGTCCTGTCTATAGGCAAGTCTAGTTTTTCATTTAGATTATTTCTTTCCTCTTCGATTCTCGTCTTGTGTAGTTTTAAGATTGTTGTATAGTGTAGTCTATAGTCTAGACTAAAATTTTGATTTATAGGCTAGGCCAGTTTTTCATAGTCTAGTCTATAGTGTGGTCTATAGACTAGACTATAGTCTAATCTATAGTCTAGTCTATAGTCTAATCTGTAGTCTAGTCTATAGTCTAGACTATAGTCTAGTCTATA
>NC_060950.1:62124917-62126420 GCF_022045245.1 Lucilia cuprina | reverse complement strand
AGATAGATAGATAGATAGATAGATAGATAGATAGATAGATAGATAGATAGATAGATAGATATATAGATAGATAGATAGATAGATAGATAGATAGATAGATTGATTGATTAACAATCTATCTCCAAAAAGTCTATTTTCTTAATTAAGACGTAATAAAAAGCGATTACGTTGTAATCTGCTTACGTTCTTATCGTTCACCTTAAAGCAAAAAAATGTAAAAGAATTTCACAAGGTTAGACAATAATGGTTTAAAATTAAAAAAAAAAATATTAATCTCTAGCCTATAATTAACATTTATAAAATAAAGAAAAAAGAAATAGAAAAGAGGTTGGTTGATTGGTTGGTTGGTTTCATCGTCTATAAACGATGTTATTAGTGTAAGTTGATAAACAACAACAAAAAGGTTATCATAAATGGTTTAAAATAAATGATTAAGGCTATAGAAAAAAGTTTAAAATATAAAAAAGAAGGGGATTCCACATTGTGTTATTTCTCTAACTTTGGATGAAAACTCTTAAAGAAGAGAAGACCTAAGTAAACTAAAGATTATTTAGAATCTAGGATCTATTACAAAGATGTTTAATTTATATTTTTATGCGTTTTTTTTCGATTCTTTAAAGGTGTTAAAGCTGTAGATAAACGTGAAGGCGCTGGCGCACACAATTGGGGTTCCGTTAAGGATACCATTGAGGAAGGCAATAACACTAATAAAAATGTTGAAGAAAATGGCAATGCTGCTAATGCTGGTGAAAAGAATGAAGAATCGGGTAATGAACAAGCCACAGAACAAACTCCAGTCGAAGAAGAAGTTAAGGAATTGACATTGGATGAATGGAAAGCTCAACAGCAGCAACGTGCCAAGCCACAATTTAATATACGTAAAGCAGGAGAAGGTAAGTGAAAAAGAAATAAAAAAGGAAAGGGAGTATAATTATTAATGGGTTTTTTGTTGTTTGTTACTAAAGGTGAAGATACTACCAAATGGAAGAAAATGATTGTTTTGAATAATAGCAAAGCTACCAAGGAAAAGAAGGGTACCGAAAGTGAAGAAGAATTAGAATTTGATCCTGCCATGTATCCACAACGTGTGGGTAGACAACAACGTGTTTTAGATATACAATTCAATTTTAATGATGGACGTCGTTTGGGTGGTTTTGGTGGTAGAGGACGTGGTGGTAATCGTAATGGACCACGTAATAATAATAATAATGCTGGTGCCGGTGCTGCTGTTGGTGGTGCTGGTGAAGGTGCTGCTGTTGCTGCAGCTACACCTAAACCACGTTTTGAGGGTGGTAATCGTGGTGGTAATAATACTGGCACTAATCGTGCTGCTGGTGGTAAACGTCAATTTGGTGATAAACAAAATGCTGCACCAAAAGTTAATGATGAACGTCAATTCCCTACATTGGCTTAAAAAACTTATTTAAGGGATTTTTTTTTTGTTTTTTTTTCGTTAACAACTCTCCTTTTTTTTAAAGAGAAAGAGAGAGAGAGAGTAAATAG
>NC_060950.1:62123416-62124817 GCF_022045245.1 Lucilia cuprina | reverse complement strand
ATAGTCTAGTCTATAGTCTAGTCTATAAACTAGTCTAAAGTGTAGCCTATAGTCTAGTCTATAGTCTAGTCTATAGTCTAGTCTATAGTCTAGTCTATAGTCTAGTCTATAGTTTGGTCTATAGTCAAGTCTATAGTCTGGTCTATAGTTTGAACTATTCTCTAGTATTTAGTCATGCCTATAATCTAGCCTGTCATTTTGTTTTATCGTCTATAGTGTAGCCTATGATCTGTAGTATAGTTTATAGTCTGTTTTATAGTATAGTCTATTGTGTTGTCTAGTCTATAGTCTCGTCCATAGTATAGAATAGTCCTTAGTTTTGTCTAGTCTATGGTATTGTCTATAGTCTAGTCTATAATCTAGTGTGTTTTCTATTCCATAAGCTTGTCTTTAATTTTCTCTATATTCTTATCTATAGTAAAGTTTAGTCTATAGTCTGGACTATTTTATACTCTTTAGCCAAGTCTCTAGTCTAGTCTGTCATTTTTGCTTTATTGTCTATAGGTTTGACTAGACTATAGTCTATGTAGTCTAGTCTATTGATAATTTAGTTGTTATAGTCTATTCTATAGTCGAACCTAGTATGTTGTTGTAACAGATTGTGTAGGGTTTCCTGTTAATAAAGCTGTTGTTTAGTTGACAATTTTTGGCCACATAAGAATCGTGTCGTTCGGGAGTGGAGATCTATTTATTGTGGGAACAAGCCTAACTTGTAATCTAGTCTACTACTTCTACTTTTCTATTCATGTTTCCATGCTCAAGTTTATTGTAAACAATTAGTTTGGTCTTTGTTTTAGTGTAATCATTTGGTTTATCTTGATCCGAGTTATCCAAACAAAAACCCTTTTTTTTTTGTTTTATCAAATTTTTATTTAAACGATTTTTTTCAAACATTTTTGTTGTTTTTTTTTTGTTCTTTGGGTCAAAATACATTTTTTCTTTTTTTTTCTCAAAAAAAAAGTTGATTTTTTATAATATTAAGTGTTTGTTTATTTTTGTTATTTCTTTGTTTTAATGATTTTCTTAAAAATTATAAATTGTTATTAATTTTTAATGGAGTTTGTTTACTTTTTTTGTTATGGGAGCATAGGAGTTAGAATATAAATATTTATGAGAAAATTTGACATTTTACTTTTTTTTTTTAAATTAAAAAAAAAGTTTGAGTTTTTTTTTTTTGTATTTATTAACATAAAATTTTAAAAACAATATTTAAACTTCCCCTTATTCACAAATAAATTTTTTTTTATTTATAAAAGGTTTATAAAACAAAATTTCCATAGAAAATTTAATTTATAAATCATTTATAAATTAAAAATATTGTTTATGAATAAGGGGGAAAGTTTATAGATATATTTTTGTTGTCGTTTTTTTTTGTTTCTTAAATTTTTTTTGAATATTTTT
>NC_060950.1:62112347-62123316 GCF_022045245.1 Lucilia cuprina | reverse complement strand
GTAAACCCCCCCCATTTGCCATTACTATAGGCTAATTTTCGAATATTTCAAAAACTCCACCAAGCAATCCTGGTACAGTAGACTGGGTTTCTAGGACACTATGGCCCAAGTTAAATCCAAAAGCAACCAGAATGCTATTAGAACTGGACAGAAGGTGTATAAGGATTTTAGTAGGGGTAATAAACGGACACTGCTCAGTTAGAGCTTTTAGGGGTAATGGGGTCGGTAACACACAGGATTTTTGCAGGTTGTGTTAGGACAAAGAGGAACTAAAGACAATAAGGCATATTTTATGCCACTGTCCCCCTAGATTACAGAGTCTGACACTGAAATGACTAGGTAAAGGTTTCCACGATGAACTACGATGAGATGTAGCAGGGTGTTACCTAGGCGACATTATGAGCTTCATCAGGGGTATTTTTTGCGTTTTTCAGATAACAAACAAATAAGGATTTCCCTTCCATGACCACTTCCTTTCTTCTGTTCTCTTTTTGGAGGAAAATCTTACTCTTACTCATCTCTCTTCTCTTCTGTCTTCTTTTTTTTCTCCTTATTCTTTCTGAAAGGGATTCACAATGGACCTTTGGCTCTCTGAGTGGGTATACATCCATACATTGATATACAACCCTTTTAAACTAAACTAAACTTCTTTTCGAAAGCCCAATATTAACACAAAGGTTGGCCATTGCTGTTATCATTTTCTACAAGCTTTTACTGTTGCTATATTATCTTTATATAAATACACATAATATAGAACATTGGAAAATAGCACTGGATAATATATAGACAAGAAAAAACAATCATAATATAAAAATATTTTAACAAAAAACGCCCACATTTTTTCTAAAACCACACACAGTATAAACGAAAATAAAATAATAAATATTTTTTCAATATGTACATATAAAGAACAACATTTTGGGGCCAAAGAAAGAGGCGCAAAAGTTTAGGAAATTTTTAAATTTTTTGAAATTTTTAAAAATTTTTTGAAAATTTTTTCAATTTTTTTTTTTAAATTTCCGAAAAAAAACATAAATTGTTTACAAAAGTTTTTGCGCTGAAATAAAGACAACAATTAACAATGTTTTCTTTTTGTTTCTAATAATTTGTAAAGGTTAAGTAGGCTTTAGAAAAAGTTGAAACGAAAACATGTTAAAAAGAAAACATAGAAAAACACGTGATAAAATTAAACTTTAAAGAAATGTCATAATAGCTAATTTTTGTTGAAAAATACGACTTCTTTTTAAAAAGAACAAAATAAGCAAAGTCACTTTCAGTTTTTATTGGGAAGTCTTTGGAAAGAATGTTAGAAAACAGAAGAGATTGAAAGGGGAAGGAGGAAGCAAGGTATGGAGGGGCCTTAGAAGAAGTTGATCACAGTTGTAATGTTTTTCTAACGCATGTTGTGTGTTAAAAGTATTTCACTTTCGTCTTCTTTTAAAACAAGATCTATAAAAAAATTTTTCAATTTTAAACTTTTTTTCACTTCTTCTTTTGCTTCTTCTTCATCTACTCTATTGATCAAGAGAGAGCCACTAAAATTAACCTCAAGAGAGAGTGTTTTATTAATAAGAGAGAGAGAGAGGTGTAAAAATGTTTTTTTCTAAACTATTTATAAAACACATGTATTCTGAAGAATACTTTTGTATTATTGGACTCTGATGGTGACTATGTGTATATTCTTGTCTTCTTCTTGATAAAATTATATTTGCCGATCACATTTTTTCATTCTTTTCAATTTCAAATAAATTTATGAATAGACCAAAAAAAAAATATAGAATATAGAAGATATATTTTCACACTTTGTAAAATTTGTTTTGCCTCCCGCGCATTATGTATGATGAAAGCCTTTAAAATTGCTGTTTGGGGTGGTGAAGGGGTAGAGGGGTTTGTGGTCTAGTTAAGACACAGAGTTGTATGTTTTAATATTGTGTTTCTATAGTGATCATTCAGCATGTTATTAACCCCACTTCTTGAGGTTGTTTTTTTATTGTTTCTATTTAGTTTTGCTTTAACTTTAACTTTTGTTGTTGTTGGGTTTTTTCCTTATCTTCTTGAAAAAGACCACTACTAAGACCATATGTTTTTATATGCTTTTCAATTTTAAGGTTTGGTTAAAGGGTTTTTCACAAATTTAAACTAAACTCTTTAGAAATGAAAATTTAAACAAATTTGTTTTTTAAGACATGAGGTCGTCGTTTGTTTTTATCTCTTCTTAAAAAACTGATCTTATTACTTACCAGTTTTATCAGAACCCGATTGACGATCAAATTCACGTTTACGATTACCGCCTTCAAAATTACGATTACTACGTGGTGGACGATCAGCACGATCACCACCTCTAAAGGGAGGACGTTCACCGCCGGCAGCAGCTCCTCCAACTTGACCATTTTCACGTGTATTACGACGATTATTGCGTTGTTCACGTGTTTCACCATTCTGTTGTCTAAAATTGACATTACGTTGTTGTCCACCTTGACCACCTTCACGTGTCTCACCGTTATTGCGTTTACGATTGGCGCCACCAGCAGCAGCAGCAGCCCCACCTTGTTTATTAAATCTATCAGCCGTAGCAGCACCAGCAGCACCTGCTGTCATGGTTTTCTTATTATCATTCTTATTCAAAGGTTTATTTTCCTTCTCAGCCTGATTGGTTTTCTTCACTTGATTATTAGCATTGGCTGGTTTGTTCGTTGTTGTCTTGGCACCATTGGCAGCGGCTCCAGTTGCGCCTGCAGCGCCACCAGCAGCAGCAGTCTTAACCTGCTTTTTCTTCTTGGCAACAATATTATCTAATGGATCACTAATATCATCGTCCATGAACAAAAGTTCATAACGATTTTTCCCAGCTGAATCCATTATTTTGTGTGTTTTGAAAAATTTATTTTTTATTTATTTCTTTATTTTTTTATTGAATTTTTTTTTTCTTAATTCACACCTCTATATAAAATTTTTATTTTTTTCCTTGTGTATTTTAAAGTTTTGCACCCAAAATCTTTTAGCGGACTGCAATATATTTAATGTTAACCTTAATTTTGGTATTTTATTTTTTTGCGTTCTTCTGCACACACACACACACACTCTCTCTCTCAAATCAAGTCTTTTTTTTTTACAAAATCTTAGAACACATGCCCATCATTGAAAAAAAAGCATGGTATACACATATCAAATACGAATATACATGAAAGGCATAGAGATGAATGTATGGATGGATGTGGACAATTGGAATAATAGAAAGAATTGAACAAATATAATGATAAAAGAGTATAAGTACAAATAAAATGTACAATAATCTCTGGAGCTGTGTGTAGTATAGTAAAATGTTCTCTCTTTATCTATCTATATATATATCTCTCATTGTATGTTTGTCTACTATAGTCCATAAATACCACCACTTTGACAGTTTTCGATTTCTTTTCTTCTATTTTATTATTTGTTTCTTTTTGTGCTTAACATTTTCATACAAAATATAAATATAATATTTGAAAATCAACCATGTTTCTTTAAGTCTTTTTTGAGGTGGTGGGGGGATTGTATATGGGGGGCTGTTGCTATTGTCTTCTCTATAGCGCTGTGTTTCTTAAGCATTTTTCAAGTAAAAACATCCACTAAATTCTCTCTCCTAAAGCTGTGTTTAGTTGGAATTTTGTTGAATTTGTTTTTCTTATTGGGGGCAAATAAGAAATATATTCCTTTAAGTTTTTCTAAAAAAAAACTTATAAAATTTTATAACAAATAGTTGAAAATATATTTAAATCCAAAATCTACAGAAAAAATCAATTTGATCTGAATACTTTATTTTCATATAATAAGTCATCAATATAATGTTATATTCCATAGAAAAAGGCTTCAAAATCGAATGATATTTTCCATAGAAAATGACAATATAATCTAAAGTTATTTACCATTAAAAAAGTCAACAAAATCTGATCTTTTCCATGGAAAAAATCATCAGAATCGGATCATAATTATCTTAGAAGAACACATTTAAATGTGTTTATCTTTTCCGATAGCAAAAGACTACGAAATCTGATGGATCTTTTTCCATAGAAAAATACATTAAAGAGTAAATTTTTCTATTATAAATCTACTTTTTCACAAGAAACAATCATAGACAATATCAGAGATGATAAAATCTAGATTCGAGGCTAAAAGATTTTATATTTGAGAGACTAAATAAAGAAAATATTACATTATATGATTTTATGATTCTAGTCTCAATATTACAGAAAATTAGAAAAAACAGTTGAAGAACGAAAAAGTACCAGACAGTGCCTTTTTATATATTTTCATTAAATCAGGATGACGCATGTTTAATTTTCAACCAGAAACCAAAAAAATCGCATAAAGATTTTTATACAATCAGGAAGCTACATGTCCAATTTAATGTTTTTAGGTTCAATATTATAGAAAATTCGAAAAGTATTAGTAAAAGAACAAAAAAGTACCAGAGTATGCTTTTTCAATTTTCGTTCAATTGGGATACTGCGTGTTTAATTTTATGTTTATATATTCAATATTTTAGAAAGTACCTTTTATAGGTTCTCACTTAAAAATAGGCTCTAAACGCTTAATTTCATGTTTCTAGGTTCAATATTATTGAAAATTCAAAATGTACCTTTTAAAGAACGGAAAAGTACAAAAAAGTCCCCTCACTTAATCCGGGCTCTACATGCTTAATTTCACGTTTCTAGGTTCAATATTATACAAAAATCCAAAAGTACCTTTTGAAGAACGAAAAGGTTTCAAAAAGTCCACTTTTATATGTTCTCACTTAATCCAGGCTCTACATCTTAATTTCATGTTTCTAGGTTCAATATTATAAAAAATTCAAAAAGTACCTTTTGATAATCGAAAAGTCCCCTTTTATTTATTATTTCATAGATTCTCATTTACTCCGGGCTCTACATGCTTAATTTCATGTTTCTAGGTTAAATTTTATAGAAAACTCAAAAAGTACCTTTTGTAGAACGAAACAGTACTAAAAAGTCTCCATTTATAGATTCTCATTTACTCCGGGCTCTACATGCTTAATTTCATGTTTCTAGGTTCAATATTATACAAAAATCCAAAAAGTACCTTTTGAAGAACGAAAAAGTACCAAAAGTCCCCTTTTATAGGTTCTCACTTAATCCATCCTCTACATACTTAATTTCATCTTTCTAGGTTCAATATTATAGGAAATCAAAAAGTACCTTTTGAAGAACGAAAAAATACCAAAAAGTCCCCTTTTATGGATTCTCATTTACTCCGGTCTCTACATGCTTAATTTCATTTTTCTAGGTTAAATTTTATAGAAAACTCAAAAAGTACCTTTTGTAGAACGAAAAAGTACCAAAAAGTACGCTTTTATAGATTCTCATTTACTACGTCCTCTACATGCTTAATTTCAAGTTTCTAGGTTCAATATTATAGAAAATTCAAAAGTACCAGTCGAAGTACGAAAAAGTACCAAAAAGTCCCCTTTTATAGATTCTCACTTACTCCGGGCTCACATGGTTAATTTCATGCTTCTAGGTTTAATTTTAAAGAAAACTTAAGTCTCTTTATTATTAATTTCATGTTTCGATTTCAATATCAAAGAAACTCAAAAACTACCAGATGGAGAATGAAAAAGTACCAAAAAAATATACGGGTTTCCAAATAACACCTCATTAGCATATTTAGTGTTTCTATATCTAAAAATTTTATCTAAATTGGATCATTGTGTTTGAATAAAATCAAATTTCCAGTTTTTGGTACTTTGAACAAATTTCGTTTTTTTGTTTTCTTTAGTCTTTAACGGTAACTTTAACTTGACGGTTGATAAAATACTAAACAAAATGGAAAACGGTGTTTAAAAATGGTCATTTTAATTTGCGCTACAAAGAAAATGAAAAAAAATTTAAAATTAATTAAAAAAATTTTAAAGAAAATTTAAAAAAATTAAGTGTTTTCAAAAGAGAAGTAATAATTAAAAGTTAAAATTGTTATAACAAGTTTATAAATTAAAATAAAAGTAAAATTGTTTTTTTTTTTTTTTGGTAAAAAAAAGTGTTATGAAATAACATCCTTTTCTGTGGCATTGTTGGTTGAAAAAAAAAAACAAGAAAATATTGAAAATATACATATAGAAAGTATGTTGTATATAGACAGACTATAGCTATTGCTATATATATGTACATATATCCTATAATAGCAAAATTTATACGTAATCCTGTTTTACTCCCTATAGGGTTTGGTTTTATTTTACTATAAATTATCTTCTATCTCAGTGTGTTTTTGTGTTTGTGTGTGTTTGTTTTGTTGTTTTTGTGTCTAGTTTTAACAAATTCAAGCGTGTAAATTTAGCTTTTTTTTAACATAAAAATTTTCGTTTTGTTTAAGATCGTAAGTCTACAACGTGTTTTAAAACTTATTAATGTGTATGATGATGATGACGTATCAACAAAGAAAAAAAAAACTAAATAAAATTTTCTTACATTCTTATCTGTTCTGGTCAACACTACCAACACCTCCTCCCCTTACCGTCATCATCATCTTGTTAGGTTTTCACCACCCCTACCTTTCTCTCTTCAGTGTTGTTGTTGTTTCTTGTTAAAAGGGCTGTTTTTGTTGTTGTTTTTGTTGTATTTTATTAGTTGAAAGTTCAAAGTAGTTTGTGTAACATAAAATTTAGGTTTAAATTGTTGTTGTTTGCATTAATGCAAAAATTCCTTATTTTTTGGGAGATGTCTCTGAAAGTATTAGAAGTAACTTTTGCAAAAACAAATACTATTTTTTGGAACTGTTGTATTAATTTTCATAAAGTCTAGTTAATTAATATCTAATTAAATTTAAGGTGAATATTGTTTGGGAATAGACTAGACTTTGAACAAGATTTTAGACTATATTACAGACTAGACTATAGACCAGGCAGCGGACTTCAATGTAGACTAGATTACATAAATTACTTTAGACTAGACACAAGATTAGACTATAGATTTAACAATAGGCTAGACAATGGATTAAAATAATGAGTAGACTTTAGGCTAAACTATACTTTAATATAGACTAGATTTGCTAGACTATAGACTAGAAAATAGACAAAACTATAGCCTTGACTATGGACTAGAGAATAGACTAAACAATAGATTAGACAAAAACCAGACAATGAACTAGACGATGGATTAAAATAATGAGTAGACTTTAGGCTAAACTATACTTTAATATAGACTAGATTTGCTAGACTATAGACTAGACAATAGACGAAACTATAGGCTTGACTATAGACTAGAGAATAGACTAAACAATAGACCAGACAATAACAAGACAATGAACTAGTCTGTAAGATGGACTATAGACTGGAATATATAGAGCAGACTAAGACAATAGACTAGACCACAGGCTACACAATAGGCTCAACTATAGACTGGATTTTATGCTAGATTATAGACTGAAGAATAGTCTAGGCTATAGACTAAATAGACTAGACATATCTGTCTCAGATATTTACTGCATGCTTGAAATTCACATATACTCCCATTAAATGGCACGATGCAAGGGTAATATTTATACCTAAGCCAGGGAAACCTAACTATGCGATACCTAAGTCTTATCGACCGATAAGCTTTATGTCCTTCCTACTTAAAACCCTGGAACGTATAGTCGATAGTATGGTTAAAAGCAGAATACCCATCAAAAACCTAAAATTTAAGCAGCATGCTTATGTAAATGGACGATCGGTGGAAACTGCCTTAAACGAAGTTGTCCACTACATATGTACATCTTTTGATAGCAATCTATATACAATGGCATTGACATCGAAGGTGCCTTCAATAACGTGCACACTAATACTCTTATCCAATACCTAGACCAGTTTTATGTTGACCGGTTGCTTCGTAACTGGATCAACCACATGCTAAGGAATATATGGATAAGCTGCGAGATGTATGATATAACTATCATGGTAACTCTGGGTTACCACCATTAATAGCCTTCTAATGACCCAATCCGAGAACGAACTTAGTCCTGTCTGCTATGCAGACGATGTCGGAATACTTTTAAAGGGAAGGGATCCAAATTATTTGTGTAGAAAAGCTGAGAAGGCTCTGAATACGGCCTTAAGATGGGCTCGACCGAGAGGACTCAATGTTAACCCGGCATAAATGGAAATCTGTCTTTTCACAAGATAGGCTCTGAATACGCCCTTAAGCTGGGCTCAACCGAGAGGCCTCAATGTTGACCCGGCAAAAACGGAAATCTGTCTTTTCACAAGAAATACAAAAATTTCGTCGTATAGACAAAGTTAAGTATTTAGGAGTAATCCTCGACCGAAAATTAAAATGGAAACACAGAGGATAAGATCAACAAAGCACATCGGTGCTGGACGATGTGTAGGAGAACTAGCGGCTTAGGACATCAATATATACTGGACACATTGAGAGGTTTTAATACACAATCTTCGGACATGACTGATCGCTTACCAGACATAGAATATGTCGGAAACTTTGAAACGCTGATCTCACATAGAATGTCTTGGTCACGTGGAATATTAGATCAAATACCACTAGGAATCCATTGTTACACGTATAGTTCTAAATTGGGGGACAAAGTGAGGCTGCAGTTTTATATTTAAGACCCAGAAACAGAAATATACAACAGATTACCAAATCATAACACAAGCTACCAGACAAGTCCGAGCCATATCGGAATATGTAAATTGGATTAGAATAAATAACGCTCCCACAGTGCTTAATATTTTTACCGAATATCGGAAGGCAATTAGGTAAGAGGTAAGGTTTACTACATCCACTCGGGAGTAGTCAAAAGTAATAGCTTTTTAAAAATATAGGCGAGAGAATCCGAAAAGGCCTTTTAGAATAATGAAAAAGTGGGTAGAACCATGATGATCCTATGAGGTGACCCTGTTGAAAGTAAGAAGAAAAATCTCCTCAAAATGAGCAAGTCTGAAGCACATCTATGCAAAATTGTACGTGCGGATTCAGACAAATGTAAAGCAATGGAACCCTGGAGCACAACTCAAAGGGATTCGTCAAAGTTAGTTCCAGTTACCTAGACTTGATAGAATATACTATCGACTCGACTAAACAATAGACTAGATTATTGACTAGACTGTAAGTTAGACTGTAGACTGGATTGTAGACTAAACTATCGACTATATAATAAACTATATGACTTTAGGCTAGACTATAGACTAAGCATTAGACTATAGTGGATTATAGACTAGACTATAGACTAAACAATAGACTAGACTGTAAGAGAGACTTTCGACTGTATTATAGACTATAGAAACTAGGCTATACAATAGAATGAACTATAAACTAGATTATAGACTTGACTATAGGCTAGACTATGGGCTAAGCAATTGACTAGACCGTAACATAAACTTTAGACTGGACTATAGACTAAACTATAGACTGGTCTATCGGAAGTTTAATATCTCTTTGGAATTTTCACTTATTGGGATCTGTTTTGAATAACATCTAAGTTAAAATCCTGTAGGGAATCGAACCATTTCAACTACGTCTTATCTTATTTGAGCATATAGATTGTCTAATGAGTTTCAACCTCGAAATGACCCTTTTGATTACTATTTGGATTGCTTGCTTAGAAATACCTAAAAACTTTACCGAGGAAGATGTTATAATTCTTCATTAAACTCTACTAGACTCCTCTTTTCAAGCTATTGGTTTTAGAATGAATCCCCAGAGTCGTTCTAGTTCAGATTACAAGGATTTGTAATCACGTTTCAATTCTAGCATTTGGGCAGTATAGACAAAACTATGGACTAGTCTATAGTCTAGTCAATAGCCTTGTCTAAAGTCTACTATAGTGTAGTCTTATTTGGTAAAATATTCCATAGCTTAATACCTTGGTTTTAAAGTACTCCCTTGTAATGCCTTTATTTTCCTTCTATTTCCCTTTATCGTTTTCCTTAAGCCTTTAAAACAAAACCTTAATACTTAAAGGATCAAAAATGTTTGATGATAAAATTTCATTTAAAAATTATTACCACATATTTGAAATAATATTGACTGCACCCAAGGAAAATATCAATTGTTCGATTTCAAAAATATATAAACAAAAGAAACAACAGCAACAACTAAAACATAGAAATTCCAATTAATACAATACTATACCACTTGAAAGCTTGTTAAGACCATTTCAGCAATATACATGTGTTTGTATAAGACTATGAAAGTTGATATTAACAAACGAGTGTATATGTGTGTGTGTGTGTTTGGTAATATTGTGTATATATTTACACTATACAACAAAAGTGTATATTGTTGTGAAAATAAGGTTATAATCTCTTCACATGTATATGAATATATCCGCAAAGTAGCAGCACTTCATACACAAACAAACAAACACAACACAACAACAAAAACCTGCGAGTTGTATACCCCATTGATTGTACATATTTTTGTTAAACAACAACCAATAGGTGAATATAGAAATAAATAGCCTGAGAAATGGGTCGATGTACAAACCAAACTTAAAACTTAATTTCCTCCTACTACTTCTTTAAACTAACTTTAAATAAACATTTCTATATACATACAAACATATGTATTGTAATAGTATAGTATTAAAGGTGGTCGTCGTCATCGTCATCATCATCAACATCGTGCCAGGCTAGAGTAAAACCCAAAAACAAAAAACACAACAATAACTAAAAAAAGCAGCAACAAAAGATTGCAAATAAATTGTAGTCAAAGAAAACAATAACAACAACATAATATTAATATTGGCACAAATACAAAATAATGGGTGGTGCGACTGGTGGCAAACTAAACTAAAAGACAAGCGAAAAACTGCCGGATAAAATGAAAACAATAATAAAAATAATAATAAACAATAAATACTTGGAATGAGCAAAAGATTGAAACACGCTCCTCTACAATGACATTCCATTAGGGAGGCGGTAGGTGGAGGCAAATAATATATCTACAAACTTATGTGGAACATAAAAATGAGCTAAATT
>NC_060950.1:62108824-62112247 GCF_022045245.1 Lucilia cuprina | reverse complement strand
TCTGTCTGTCCGTCTGTCTGTTTGTCTGTCTGTTTGTTTATTTGTTTGTTTGTCTTCTTCAAATATTAATCAATTATTTAATTACATCATATTTTAATTAATAATTCCCCTAGTGCCCAAACTATGCGTATCTTGATAAACTATTTTAGCAGATTTCTTTTTTCCTTTTAACCTTTATTTAACATACTCCGCTGCAAAACATTTTATATAATTTCGATCAATTAAAATTGCGTGTGAAATATTTATGTTTTACTCAGCTATTTTTAATGAAAAACATTTTTTGCTCCTCATAAACTCGTCCCCCCCCCCCAAAATGTGTGTGAAAATAACCCACAGCTAACTAATACTTATGAGCTCCCTTCGAAGGCCTCCAAATCCCTTAACAACTGCTAACAAAAAATTGCAAAAAAAAATTCTTAACATTAAAGTAAAAGTAGTATAAAAGTTCAACATAAAAACAAACACATTTAGATGTCCCCTCGTGACTATAAAGAAAATATAAAAGAAATAAAGGAATGACTAGGGCAAAGGGTCCAAGAAGTGTAGTGTAGAAAGAGAATGAATAAAGTAATAAAAAACTAGGTTGCTAAAAATTGTGTTTATTTAAAGTTAACCACCCCCCTGTTCTTCTTCATACTGACATTACCACCACTAAAAGCATTTTGTGCAAAATGTTACACAAACAAACTTTGTTTTTGGTTTTTTTTTATAGAAAATAGTTTCTCAAAGAATATGTGTGTGTAAAATGATATGGATAATGGAGAGTGAGAGATAGAATGTCTTATATTTGAAGGCAAGACAAAAGTTTTAAAGAGTTCATTCATTATCCAATGAAATTTTTGGTAAACAATGAAACTTTCTAAAGAAAGCGTATAATCGACATCATTTTCTACATAAAATCTTAAGATCTTTAACGTTTTCTATACAAAATCTTATAAGCGACATATGGAAAATCTTAACATTTTCTAAAGAAAATCTGGTAAGCGACAATATTTTCTTTAAAAAATCTTGTAAGCGACAACATTTTCTATAGAAACTCTTGTAAGCGACAACATTTTCTATAGAAACTCTTGTAAGCGACAACATTTTTTATAGAAAATCTTGTAAGCGACAACATTTTTTAAAGAAAATCTGTAAGCGACAACATTTTCTATAGAAAATCTTGTAAGCGACAACATTTTCTATAGAAAATCTTGTAAGCACAACATTTTCTATAGAAACTCTTGTAAGCGACAACATTTTCTATAGAAAATCTTGTAAGCGACAACATTTTCTAAAGAAAATCAGGTAAGCGACAACATTTTCTATAGAAACTCATGTAAGCGACAACATTTTCTATAGAAACTCTTGTAAGCGACAACATTTTCTATAGAAAATCTTGTAAGCGACAACATTTTCTAAAGAAAATCAGGTAAGCGACAACATTTTCTATAGAAACTCTTGTAAGCGACAACATTTTCTATAGAAACTCTTGTAAGCGACAACATTTTCTAAAGAAAATCAGGTAAGCGACAACATTTTCTATAGAAACTCGTGTAAGCGACAACATTTTCTATAAAAACTCTTGTAAGCGGCAACATTTTCTATAGAAAATCTTGTAAGCGACAACATTTTCTATTGAAAATTTTGTAAGCGACAACATTTTCTATAGAAACTCTTGTAAGCGACAACATTTTCTATATCTTGTAAGCGACAACATTTTCTATAGAAAATCTTGTAAGCGACAACATTTTCTATAGAAAATTTTGTAAGCGACAACATTTTCTATAGAAACTCTTGTAAGCGACAACATTTTCTATAGAAAATCTTGTAAGCGACAACATTTTCTATAGAAAATCTTGTAAGCGACAACATTTTCTATAGAAAATCAGGTAAGCGACAACATTTTCTATAGAAACTCTTGTAAGCGACAACATTTTCTATAGAAACTCTTGTAAGCGACAACATTTTCTATAGAAAATCTTGTAAGCGACAACATTTTATAAAGAAAATCAGGTAAGCGACAACATTTTCTATAGAAACTCGTGTAAGCGACAACATTTTCTATAAAAACTCTTGTAAGCGACAACATTTTCTATAGAAAATCTTGTAAGCGACAACATTTTCTATTGAAAATTTTGTAAGCGACAACATTTTCTATAGAAAATCTTGTAAGCGACAACATTTTCTATAGAAAATCTTGTAAGCGACAACATTTTCTATAGAAAATCTTGTAAGCGACAACATTTTCTATAGAAAATCTTGTAAGCGACAACATTTTCTATAGAAAATCTTGTAAGCGACAACATTTTCTATAGAAAATCTTGTAAGCGACAACATTTTCTATAGAAACTCTTGTAAGCGACAACATTTTCTATAGAAACTCTTGTAAGCGACAACATTTTCTAAAGAAAATCTGGTAAGCGACAACATTTTCTAGAGAAAAACGACAACAATTCTTTAACAAAAACTTTTAAACGACATTTTCTATACAAAATCTTGTAAGCGACAACATTTTCTATAGAAAATCTTATAAGCGACAACATAGAAAAACCTGTAAGCGACAATTGAGATCATATTATAATATACATTGGTATAAAATAAACATTTCTTTTCGTGATGAATTTAAATTCTTTTTCTAAATTTCATTTCCGTTTAATACATTTTTTACTCATAACTGATGACGCCATGCTCGAGGAGTATGAGTATCACAAAAAAATTCTTGTTAAATATGTACACAAAGAAATTCTATATGGAAAAATCTACAGACATTAACAAAATGTATACTTTGTATATAATGTTCATACGTTCTGTTAGTGCATTATGGCTCCCAATTTACACCCACCCCTAACACACACACCCACACTCAACTCAGTTGGCGATTTTGTCATTTTAATGAAGCTGATTTTTTTTAAAATATTTTTTCATATTATTTTTTTTTACAAAATTGTTAACGAACAACAATTTATTTTTTGTTGCTAGTGATTGCTAAAGTGCTGGAATAATACACAGGAGATCATCATATAAGTAAGTATCCTATATGTGTCTCTTAACAAAGCAACAAATTTTGAATATATTTATGAATGAAATCTATTGTAAACATTTCACAAATCACAGCAGTGAAAAACGTATGTTTTTGTCATTTTAAAAATATATAATTAGACTTTTTTGGAGGATTCTAAAGGATGATATGCGTATGTTATTAGAACAATAAGATACGATATTACAACATAAACTAAAAAAGAATTGAATATAATTTTCTATAGAAAGTCTCTTAGGCGATAAAATTTCCTATAGAAAATCATATGGAAAACATTTTTTTCTTCTAGTAAAGTAGTAGTTCTGTTCTGTTCTAGTTCTGTTCTAGTTCTGTTCTAGTTCTGTTCTAGTTCTGTTCTAGTTCTGTTCTAGTTCTGTTCTAGTTCTGTTCTAGTTCTGTTCTAG
>NC_060950.1:62103102-62108724 GCF_022045245.1 Lucilia cuprina | reverse complement strand
CTAGTCTATAGTCTAGTCTATAGTCTAGTCTATAGTCTAGTCTATAGTCTAGTCTATAGTTTAGACGATAGTCTAGTCTATAATCTAGTCTATAGTCTAGTCGATAGTCTAGTCTTTAGTATTGTCTATTGTATAGTCCATTCTCTAGTATATAGTCTAGCCTGTAGTCTAGTCTATAGTCTAGTATATAGTCTAGTCTATAGCCTAATCTATAGCCTTGTCTATAGTCTTGTCCACGGTCTAGTAAATTATCTAGTGCATAGTCTAATCTATAGTCTAGTCTGTAGTCTAGTCTATATTATTTTCTTAAGTCTATATAATGTATAAACTATATCATCTAGTCTATTCTATAATCTAGTCTTCATAATATAATGTAGTTTAGTCAATAATCCGATCTATAGGCAACTTGTAATACTTAACGTTTACCAACACTATATTACCTCAAAAGCGAACATATTTTCTTTGTTATTTTTGTGAAAATTTCTTTTTATTAGCTTTGTCCCTTTCTTTCTTTAATAGAATTATGATAAATATTATTCGCCTACTCTTTCTGTTATTCTAACTGTATGCATAAGAATTTCAAGATGTAAATAAAGACAACAATAATGAAAATTTTTTACTCAAACAAATATTAAACAATCACAAAGAGCAGAGAGTTGTTAACCAAGAGAACAAGAGAATGAGTTGGTAAAACAAAAATGTGGAAATAAGAGGATATTTATTGTTGTTGTTTTGGGTATTTTTTTTTATCTCAAACAAGTTTTAGCAACATTTTTGGATGGAAGAAAAAGCGCTCAGTTGCTGCGGAAATTTTAAAGCGTACGTTTGGTGTTTTAATGGTCGTGTGTGTCCAATGAATGCTGGATTTTTACACACAGTGTTGTTTTTTTTTGTCATATGGTGATTTCTTCCAAAAGAAAAAAGAATTTGTGTAAAAAATTGTGAGAATAATAAACAATTTAACATAAATTAAGAAGTGACGGTCGGTCGGTAGTTGTTTATTAACAAATTTAAATAATAATAATTTTATCATTTAAAGAATTGTGTGCTAAATTTGTTACTTACTGCCTTTAAGATTGATTAAAGCAATAAAAGAAGAAGGTGAAAAAAAAATATTTAATTTTAGGAGGGAATTGATGAAAAAAGTGTGTGAAATAAAATTAATAAGAAAAATGAAGTGATAATTGGAAATTATCATATTAATCTGAAAAAAATATATATTTTTATTGTTCTTGTTTTTTTTCATAAAAGTTCAACGCCATTATAAAGGAAGAAAGGAAATTTTGTTTGTGTGTGAATTTATGAAAAAAAAGAAAAATTTTAAAATTTTTAATAAAATAAGAAAAATGTTTAAAGAAAAAATTTTTAATAAAGTTTTCAAGTGTTTTTGGCAAATAAATTAAAAAAGATTGCAAAAATTCTAAATATTTAAAAAGTTTTGAGAAATTTTTAAAATTATAAAAAAAATCTTAAAAAATCTGTCTGTCGGCTTTTATAAAACAAAATAATTAAAATTTTCTCATTTGGCTGCTTTTTATGGTGGATATTTTTTTACTACTTTCCGGTCCAAATTAAAAGTAAGTCTATTTTTTTGTTAATTTTGTTTCTTTCTTTTTATCATCTTCTACATTTTAAGCATCTTGTTTTTAAACAAAGTCTGTCAGTCATTTAACAAAAATCTTATGTTTTTCTGTTTTTTATTTACTGCTGTTTACCTTTTGTTAATTGTTTTCTTCATAAAATTTTGTTGTTTAGTTGAGTTTGTTTATTTTGCATTTTTTATTAGTTGGTTTTTTTTCTATGCTTAATTTTAATTTGTTATGCTCTCTCTCTCTCTCTTGATTTTTCTCTCTCCTAAACCATTTTTCTCCTGCTGCTCTTTTCTCTAGTTTTGCTGGTATTTCTATTGAAATAATAAATAAAATTTACTTAAAATTATTTAAAATGGTTTACTTTTTGTTAATTGTGTTCTTTTTTTGCATAAACTATAAGTTTTTATTTAAACTTTTACAATTGTTCTTTGTTCAACAAAGTCTGTCTTAGTTTCACACTCATTTCTTATTTGTTATTCTCATTTGTTTTTCACTGTCAGAGTATGAGTGTCTTTTTTGTGTATTTTTGAGTGTTTCCATTGTTTATGACAGAGTTGCCGTAATACATACTAATTAAATATCACAATTTAATAGCAAACTACCAAATAAATATTAAAACGATAAAAAGATTCGGTTTAAAATAAGAAAAATAGATAATTTTTAAAAAGAATATAGAAAAGGCAATAAATATCCAACAAAGTTACTATTTAAATACCAATTGGAAAATTTTTATTGCCATAAAAATATTGATTAAAAACTGAAATCGTACTCTACTATTGAAATCTAAATAAAAACACTTTTTATTGCAAAAGAATTTTAGTTTTAATCTAGTTAATCTAGATCTAGTTCTATTCTGGTTCAGTTCTAGTTCAGTTCTGGTTCAGTTCTGGTTCAGTTCTAGTTCTGTCCTAGTTCAGTTCTAGTTCAGTTCTAGTTTAGTTCTAGTTCAGTTCTAGTTCAGTTCTAGTTCAGTTCTAGTTCAGTTCTAATTCAGTTCTAGTTCAGTTCTAGTTCAGTTCTAGTTTAGTTATAGTTCAGTTCTAGTTCAGATCAAGTTCAGTTCTAGTTCAATTCTACTTTAGTTCTAGTTCAGTTCTAGTTTAGTTCTAGATCAGTTCTAGTTCAGTTCTAGTTCAGTTCTAGTTCAGTTCTAGTTCAGTTCTAGTTCAGTTCTAGTTCAATTCTAGTTCAGTTCTAGTTCAGTTCCAGTTCAGTTCTAGTTCAGTTCTAGTTCAGTTCTAGTTCAGTTCTAGTTCAGTTCTAGTTCGGTTCTAGTTCTGTTCTAGTTCTGTTCTAGTTCTGTTCTAGTTCTGTTCTAGTTCTGTTCTAGTTCTATTCTAGTTCTGTTCTAGTTCTGTTCTAGTTCAGTTCTAGTTCGGTTCTAGTTCAGTTCTAGTTCTGTTCTGGTTCACTTCTAGTTCAGTTGTAGTTCATTTCTAGTTCAATTTTAATAAGAAATTATTTATAGAAATATTTAATGAGAAATTTTCTATAGAAAATATGTCACATTTGGAGAGAAATTTTATATAGAAAATGTGTCTCATTTGATCAAAATGTGTCTCTTTTGATCAAAAATTTTCTATAGAGCATGTATCTACTTTAATGAGAAATTTTCTGTAGAAAATGTTTCTCAGTTAATAGAAATTTTCTATAAAAATGTTACTTAGTTAATGAGAAATTTTCTATAGAAAATGTTTCTTAGTTAACGAAAAATTTTCTATAGAAAATGTGTCTCATTTAGTGAGAAATTTTCTATATGAAATGTGTTAATGAGAATTTTATTTTGGAAATAATTTTTATTTGAGGATAAATTTTCTAAAATCCTTATTATATAGGAGGTAGAGTCAATTACTACTAATTAATTAATTTAACACAAATGTCTTTAACATACATTATTGTTCGAAACCTAAGCAACTTTTTTAGGCACTGTATACAATGAGCTATAATTTCTATTTTAATTGATTTATTCAAAATTATATAATTGATAATAATAATATTATTGTTTTTCTTCTTAAAACGTTTTTCGCCAACAAAATGAATTATATGATTGAGAACAACGAACAGAACAACTTACTTAATTGCGATTTTCAGCATGATAATGAACCAAAACCTTTGAAAAAGTTGATCTAAGAGTAGTTATCGAGTAAGCGACCCAAATTATTTGAATGTCCATCAAAATCTCCCGACTCAAGCCCCTTAGTGATGCTGTTCGGCATTCTGTAGCGCTGGGTCGAAACTATCAGTTTTAAAAAACATTGCAGCGTGCGAATGGCTTAAAATCCGCTTGGGATTAATTACGAACTACACTAGTAAATAATATATTCTATAAAGGTGTTTGGAACTCAAAAGGACCAACGATTTTCATAAGAACATCAAAAAGTTTATATAATTGTGAATAAATCAATTAAAATAGAAAATATAGCACTTTGTATACAATGCCAAAAAAGTTGCTTAGGTTTCGAACAATACTGTATGTTTATATGGAATTTCGTTACTATATATTCATACGAGCAGTACCCTTTTACTGAAGAGCACCTATTGTTGGTTGATATTGTCTATTATTGGATACAAGAAAAGCAAGTTTTGTTTTCTTGTATTTTTAAAAGACGAAGGGATCCCAGAATCCCATAAGAACACAAAACATCCATTATTTCGTTGTGTTTTAATTAAATTTTGAAATAAAATTTAGATTTTTCTTTAGCTTGTGGTTTTCTACTTTTACGGAAATATTATTTGTAAAAAGGAGAGAAAGAGTTAGCGCTAAGTATACTATTCTAACTAATCGATCTGTAATGTATCTTAATCTGTTTTCAGAATTGTACATGATAGTTCTAAAATCATAAAAAAATTTTGCTAATTTGTGGTTATTTTAATTTTTAGATTTATATATCTCGAATAAGTGAAAATATATAGTAGAGTTCAAAACTTTATTTTAAAGTTGACAAATGGGGCTTTCAGAAGACATAACGTTTTTAAAGCGTTAAAACACAATATCTCCAAAATCGAACGTCATGGAGCAGTTTAGAGGTCAGCTTAGGTTTTAGCGACGTTTTATCTTTTAGAACCGTATAATTTGAGTTTTGTTTTACTCATAAACTAATTGCTAATAAGAGCCAATTGGGATTCTTATTTAGAACTGCATGGCAACCTTAGATATGAGTGTAATATGCTTGCACGTAGTTGAATGATATTTTTTTCATATATAAACAATTAGATGAATAAAATTATTAACAAATTACGATTTGAGTAATTATTTTACCAAATTGTATTATTGTTAGTTAATATTTTAATTTAATTTCGCAAAAAAAAAATTACATGAAATAAAAGAAACACACAAACACACACTGAGTACATATAAACAAACATAAGAGAATGAGTTTATTTTTGCCGATTTGCTTTTGTTTTACATGTTCTGCTCTTTTTTTTCTATTAAAATCAATACAGAAACAAACTGTCAAACCATGAATGTTTTGTACTGGTGTGTGCTCTTTTTAAAAGGTATAAGAAATTGTGTTGTTGATATTAGAGATACATAAGTGTGAAAGAGATAACTAGTGTTACGGGGTAATAATTTGGAAAGTAAAGAATATGAGAAAAATTAAATTTTTTTTGATGCATTCTTATTGAAATTTTCAGTTTGAACACAACTACGCTGGAAAAAAGCAACGAATTTTAATTTATTGTAAAAATTTAATAGTTTTGTACACTTTTTGTTAAAAAAGGAAAAAGAAATTTATAATTCCAATTTTGGTGATTACAAGAAAAGTGAAATTGTGTTTATTGTTGAAATAAGTGAAAACTTTGGAAAAGTTTAAAAAGAAAGAAAAAAATATGACAGCCGAAGTGGAAATTTATAATCAAAAGAAAGAAATCCATTTGCGTTCCCTTAAACAATCGGGACATGTGGGTTTCGATAGTCTACCCGATCAGTTGGTGAATAAAAGTGTACAAAATGGTTTCGTATTCAATGTCATGTGTATTGGCGAGACAGGCTTGGGTAAATCCACCTTAATGGATACTTTATTCAATA
>NC_060950.1:62101795-62103002 GCF_022045245.1 Lucilia cuprina | reverse complement strand
TCTAGTTCTGTTCTAGTTCTGTTCTAGTTCTGTTCTAGTTCTGTTCTAGTTCTGTTCTAGTTCTGTTCTAGTTATGTTCTAGTTCTGTTCTAGTTCTGTTCTAATTCTCTTCTGTTTTAGTTCTGTTCTGGTTTTGAATCTCTGCTATAGAGCTATTATCTCCCCAATCATCGTACAGAACTGTAAGTAATAAAGAAGAAAAAACGCAAATATTTATTTATTTCAAAAATGATACAAACATTTTTTTCATGCTTTTTATGCTTCTTTCGTTTTCAAATTACTACAAGTTTTAAACTTGGTTTAAACTTGCTAAAAAAAAATACATAAATATTCGTTTGTAGTCTTTTTCACAGTTTATTTTCAAACTCTAGATTCTTTTTTGCAAATTGTTGCTGTTTTATGGCATTTTTTAATTCTTTTGAAGTTTTTTTATTGCTGTTCTACCACAACATTTCTCTGTGTTTCTCCCTATTTGACAGCAGAGTTTGTCTGGGGGTTTTGTGTAGTTTTTGTACTTTATGCGTCAGAAACTTGTTAAATTGGGCCATAATCACAGTTTTGTTGTTAAATCTTGTATTCTTTCTTTTCGTGCTGTAGAGTTTTTTTTATTTGGTATTTTAATAGTGTGAAGAAAGCAAATTAAATAAAATTATTGTTTGGGTATTTGCTTCTTTTTGTTATTCAAATTAAATACCCAAATGATCTTGTTTTTTTAGACTATAAGGGTTTTAAGTTTTGTTTACATATTTTTATTTTTTCCGGTTTATGTTATGTCATGCTGATGTAACAGCATTTAATTTGAAGTAATTGTTAGAGAAAAGTTTTTTTTTAAATTTTGATAATTTGTAAGAAATTAAAATAATTATGTGAGAGTTTCTAGAAAATTCTTTAAAATGGGATAATTTAAAAAAAAATAGAATTTGTAAAAAATTAGTAACATTCTAGATCTTCCAGTTTAGTTTTAAGTTAGTTTAAGATCAGTTCTAGTTATGTTCTAGTCAGTTCTGGTTCAGTTTTTATTCAATTCAAGTTCAGTTCCAGTGCAGTTCTAGTTGAGTTCCAGTTCACTTCTAGTTCTGTTCTAATTCAGTTCTAGTTTAGTTCTATTTCAGTTCTAGTTCAGTTCTAGTTCAGTTCTAGTTCAGTTCTAGTTCAGTTCTAGTTCAGTTCTAGTTCAGTTCTAGTTCAGCTCTAGTTCAGTTCTAGT
>NC_060950.1:62099337-62101695 GCF_022045245.1 Lucilia cuprina | reverse complement strand
CTAGTCTATAGTCTAGTCTATAGTCTAGTCTATAGTCTAGTCTATAGTCTAGTCTATAGTCTAGTCTATAGTCTAGTCTGTAGTATAGTCTATAGTCTAGTCTATAGTTTAGTCTATAATCTAGTCTGTAGTCTAGTCTATAGTCTAGTCTATAGTCTAATCTATAGTTTAGATTATAGTCTAGATTTTAGTCTAGATTATAGTCTTATCTATAGTCTATTGTATAGTCTATTCTATAGTCTATTTTATAGTCTAGACTATAGTCTAGTCTATTGTCTAGTCTATAGTCTAGTCTATAGTCCATCGATGGCCTAGCATATTGTCTAGTCTATAGTCTAGTCGGTAGTCTGGTTTATAGTCTATTCTATAGTATAGTCTTAAGTCTAGTCAATGGTATAGTATAGTCTACTCTACGGTCCAGTATAGACTATACTATGGTCTAGTCTATGGACTAATCTATTGTCTAGTCTATGATCAACTCTCTGGTCTACACTATGGTCTAGTCTGTGGTCTTGTCTGTGGTCTAGTCTATAGTTTAGTTTATAGTCTAGTCAATGGTCTAGTGTATGGTCTAGTCTATGGTCTAGTCTATGGTCAAGTCTATGGTCTAGTCTGTCGTCTAATCTATGGTCTATTGTCTAGTTTGCGGTCTAGTCTATGGTCTTGTCTATGGTCTAATCTGTGGTCTAGTCTATGGTCTAGACTATGGTCAACTCTATGATCAAGTTTATGGTCTGATCTGTAGTCTAGTTTATAGTTCAGTCTATGGCCTAATCTATGATCTAGTCTATGGTTTGTCGATGATCATGTCTATTGTCTGGTCTATGGTCTAGTATATGGTCGATTCTGTGGTCTTGTCTATGGTCTAGTCTATAGTGTAGTCTGAGGTCTAGTCTATGGTCTAGTCTACGGTCTAGTCTACCGTCTAGTGTATTGTCTTGTTTATGGTCAAGTCTACGGTCTGGTCTATGGTCTAGTCTATATCCAGTTTATAGTCTAGTTTATAATCTAGTTTATAGTCTAGTCTATAGTCTAGTCTATAGCCTAGTCTTTAGTCTAGTCTATGGTCTAGTATATAGTCTTGTCTATAGTCTAGTCTATAGTCTAGTCTATAGTCTAGCCTTTAGTCTAATCTATAGTCCAGTCCATAGTCTAGTCCCTACTCTAATCTACTGTCTAGCTTGTCTACAGTTTAGCCATTACTTTAATAGTTTTCTCTTTGTATCGACCAATGATTTGAACTGACACACGTTCCTATCCGCATCTAGACATTTTAGATAGAATCTAAAATGTAATAATACTACGACAACAATAACAATACAATTCATAGTTATGGCACAACAAAATGATGGATAACAATCGACATCCGTTAACTGAATTTTAAAGTTGGTTTGGTCGCTAAAAACTAACGAAAATAAAATTAAAATTATGGCTCAAAATTGTACATAAACCAATAGATTTATTGTTGTTATTGTTCTAGATTTTTAATAAATAAAAAATAAATTGATTATTTTTCGAATTTTTAAAGGGGAAGTTGAGTTAACAAGCGTTTGAAGTATTAGGAGGGGTATCATTGAAAACAATACGATTAGTCAATGTCAAAGAAAATTGATTGTACAATATACTGCTGAAATGTGTTAAACTAGAACATGAGTAAAGGTAACTCATACCTTTTGTTAAGATCTTAAAGTAAAATCAGGTCATCTTAGCTTTTCACCCTCAACTGTTATAACAAAGTTTAATATTAATTTATTAAAATTCTTTTTCTACAAATTCCATTTTTACTTAAAATACAAAGAATTAAAATGTCATAATGTGCAACATGAACATGTGTTCTTGAGATTAATTTACATTTTGTTATAAAATTTTCTTCTTTAATTTATATATTTTTTCGCAAAACTTAACTTTACCTGCTCATTCTACAGTTGTCAAATGTAATGAAAGTTTTTAACAAGTTTTACGTATTTTTTTCTCAATTTTTTTTCTGCTTTACATTGTTATTGTTTCCTTTTTTATTGTTATAAACTAGAAATAAAATATATATATTCTATACACCTGTTGTTAAAGGCATTGAACTTATAAATCAGAAAATACTATGAATATAGTAATTTGTATAATGTATTTAGATATTTAAACAATTGTGAACTTGTTTTATTTGCACCTATTTGTTATATTCAATTGTTGTCGTTTTTATTCAAAGCACTTGCTGTAGAAAAATATAATTAAATATTAGATCATATTTTAATAAAAAAAACTTGTTATTTTTAACGAGTATCTGAAGTTGGTCATTATTCAATATAGTATTTAAATGGGGTGTGTTGGGCTTTAGATGTGGGTATCGGAGAATTAAGAGAACAC
>NC_060950.1:62095789-62099237 GCF_022045245.1 Lucilia cuprina | reverse complement strand
TTCAAAGGAAAAATCTCTTTAACCTCCTTTAACGACCTTCGTTCACACTCTTTACGCTTCATCGGTTTTGTTTGGCATTTTAATGTGACATTCTCGACACCTGAGTGTCCTTAGTAACGTAGTCATTGTCGTTGTCACTGATGCTTCTGTTGATTGGGATGAGAGTGCGGAGCACTCACTGGTGGTTGATTAATATTAAAATTCTACGTAAAATTATTCAAGTGAATTAAGTAAAACAACGAAAAAAAACACAAAATAAAAAGAACACCAAAATTATAATTAACACGAAATGTTTCAATGAAATTTTCTAAAGAAATTCATAAATAAAAATTTTAGTTAATATGGCGACACAAAAAAACTGGATATCAGCAACAGTTAATAAAGGATGTTAGTTACAGTTAATGCAGTTTTTCGTTGAAGTAAATGAGAGAGAAATTAACTTTTTGTATTTTTTTTTGTTTATATCGTAAAAATTAGAGAGAATAGGCTATGGAAAAATAAGCCAAAAAAGTACTTCCAAAGAACATAAAAGTAATTAGAAATAAAAAGGTAAATTTTGCTGCAAGTATTTTGAAACTATATGTTCATCAACCTTCATTAGTTTAGCCTTCATTTGTAGTTGCATCACCCTGTTGAAATTATCATCTTTTTTGTTTTACATTGTAAACATTTTGTAATACTAATGGTTGAATTTAATTTTATATATTTTTTTGTGTTTTACTTTTTTCCAACCGTTTTATTATATTTTGTGCTTTTTGCAGTAGATTTTCCATCATTAAGACGTGCAATTTGCAATAAACTCAATGTAACCGACAAATCAACCGTGACAGCATTTTTCATTAATTTACGTTTTTTTTTCATCGTTCACATTATAATAGACAAGTATTTTTGTACTTTTTTTTTGATCGCAATACACCCTATTTGTGAGGGAACAGATGGCATTCTATAGTCTTGTCTATAGTCTATATCAGTATCTAATCATAACTATAGTCTTGACTATAGACCAGTCTATAGTCTGGACTATAGATCAGTCTATAGTCGTGACTATAGATCAGTCTATGATTTTGACTATGGATCAGACTATAGTCTTGACTATAGATCAGTCTATAGTCTTGACTATAGATCAGTCTATAGTCTTGACTATAGATCAGTCTATAGTCTTGACTATAGATCAGTCTATAGTCTTGACTATAGATCAGTCTATAGTCTTGACTATAGATCAGTCTATAGTCTTGACTATAGATCAGTCTATAGTCTTGACTATAGATCAGTCTATAGTCTTGACTATAGATCAGTCTATAGTCTTGACTATAGATCAGTCTATAGTCTTGACTAGTCTATAACTATAGATCTCTATAGTCTTGACTATAATCAGTCTATAGTCTTGACTATAGATCAGTCTATAGTCTGACTATAGATCAGTCTATAGTCTTGACTATATATAGTCTTGACTATAGATCAGTCTATAGTCTTGACTATAGATCAGTCTATAGTCTTGACTATAGATTAGTCTATAGTCTTGACTATAGATCAGTCTATAGTCTTGACTATAGATCATTCTATAGTCTTGACTATAGATCAGTCTTGACTATGGATTAATCTATAGTCTTGACCATAGATTAGTCTATAGTCTTGACCATAGATTAGTCTATAGTCTTGACTATGGATTAGTCTATAGTCTTGACTATAGATCAGTCTATAGTCTTGACTATAGATTAGTCTATAGTCTTGACTATAGATCAGTCTATAGTCTTGACTATAGATCAGTCTATAGTCTTGACTATAGATTAGTCTATAGTCTTGACTATAGATTAGTCTATAGTCTTGACTATAGATTAGTCTATAGTCTTCACTATAGATCAGTCTATAGTCTTGACTATAGATCAGTCTATAGTCTTGATATTAGATCAGTCTATAGGCTTGACTATAAATCAGTCTATAGTCTTGATATTAGATCAGTCTATAGTCTTGACTATAGATTAGTCTATAGTCTTGACTATAGATTAGTCTATAGTCTTGACTATAGATCAGGTATAGTCTTGACTATAGATCAGTCTATAGTCTTGACTATAGATCAGTCTATAGTCTTGACTATAGATCAGTCTATAGTCTTGACTATAGATCAGTCTATAGTCTTGACTATTGATCAGTCTATAGTCTGGACTATTGATCAGTCTATAGTCTTGACTATAGATCAGTCTATAGTCTCGACTATATATCAGTCTATAGTCTTGACTATAGATCAGTCTATAGTATTAACTATAGATCAGTCTATGGTCTTGACTATAGATTAGTCTGTAGTCTTGACTGTAGATCAGTCTATAGTCTTGACTCTAGATCAGTCTATAGTCTTGACTATAGATCAGTCGGTATTGACTATAGATCAGGCTCTAGTATTGACTATATAGAGTCTATAGTCTTGACTATAGATCAGTCTATAGTCTTGACTATAGATCAGTCTCTAATTATAACTATAGATCGGTCTATAGCCTTATCTATAGATCAACCTACGGGGTTCTTTAAGTTCGTAGTTAATAAACCTTAAACATGGGAATAAATTTAATACTTTTCCCCCTTTTTAGTAATTTTATGATGATGATTTTGTTTTTGGTTTTAGTTTTTTAAGCAGCGAATTGAATAAAGCAAAAAAAACGGCAGTAATTTTTACTACTATTTTCTAGCGAGTTTGTAGGTATGATTCAATTTTTTATTACTTTTTTACTGCTTTCAGTTGCAAAGCTTTTCAATATGAGGAAAAGGGCACAAAAAAACATTATTGAATAGTTTTAGAAATAAAGCAAAAGTAAAAAAAAGTTAAATAAAAAACTGTAAAAACTACAGAAAAAAAAGAAAGAAAAATAACGTCATGTGTTTTTTAGCGTAATGATTGCAAAAATGCTTGAACACAAAACTGAATAAAAAAATATAAAAACTGCTGCATGTAATGATCATTTAATTGCAAAAGTTGTTAAAACAAGATTTACTATGAAGCACAAAAAAAATGAAATAAAACAGAAACCGTAGTAGAAAACGTTTTTCTGAATTTCCTTTAACGAAAACTTTTTTTATACTTCGATAGTAAATTTCCAACAGACACAAAACTGTAATGTTATTGCAATTGTTTGTTTGTTTGTTCGTTTGTTTGTTGGAGGAAGGGTAGAAATAAATGAGAGAAAAGTACCGGAAATTGACTTTTGACAGGTGGTCTCGTATTGAGTATTGAGTAAAAGAAATAAATCGACATTAACTATAACAAACAACAAAATAACTGCCTCAAGGGCCTTGGCATTTAGAAAATAATTTGGAAAAAGTTGTTTTCTTTTACACTCAATAAAAATTTGAAATTGTTTTTAAACATGCAACGAGATTGAAAACAAATGCTGAAGTGATTTTGAATTTTAAAGGGACAGCTAACTAACTAACTAACTAACTAACTAACTAACTAACT
>NC_060950.1:62089286-62095689 GCF_022045245.1 Lucilia cuprina | reverse complement strand
AGTTCTGTTCTAGTTCTGTTCTGTTCTGTTCTGTTCTAGTTCTATTCTAGTTCTGTTCTAGTTCTGTTCTAGTTCTGTTCCAGTTCTGTTCTAGTTCTATTCTAGATCAGTTCTAGTTCTGTTATAGTTCTGTTTTAATTCTGTTCTAGTTCTGTTGTAGTTCTGTTCTATTTCTGTTCTAGTTCTGTTCTAGTTCTGTTTTAGTTCTGTTCTAGTTCTGTTCTAGTCCTGTTCTAGTTCTGTTCTAGTTCTGTTCTAGTTCTGTTCTAGTTCTGTTCTAGTTCTGTTCTAGTTCTGTTTTGGTTCTGTTCTAGTTCTGTTTTGGTTCTGTTTTAGTTTTGTTCTAGTTCTGTTCTAGTTCTGTTCTACTTCTATTCCAGTTCTGTTGTATTCAGTTGTATTCTAGATCTGTTCTAGTTCAGTTCTTTTTCTGTTTTAGTACCCTATTTTCTCTCAGTGCCTTTCTAAGAACATGTCTTGCTTATTATTATTGTTATTTTTTACATTATTGCTACTATTCCATCCTTTTCTCCTTTTTTTTTATTTGCAACATAACTCTAGCCTTGAGCCTGCTTTTGTAAAATTGTGTTTTTTATATACTCTTGCTGTCTCCACTTTATATTTTGTCATAGTTATAGTTTAAATATGCCTTATTTCGCATAATCATCCATACAATAAAATATTTAAATTTATGAGCTCTTTTTTTTTTTTGAGTACAACATAAAATATAACAAAATTGTGTAATATTCTATAAAAAATTGTGAAATTGAAACAATTTATTAAAAATGTTGTAGTTAGGAATTTTTTGGGTAAAATGTAGTAGATAAAAATGAAATGGTGTTTTTTGCGTTCAAGATTGTGGAATATGTGGACATGTTGTGTAGAGAGATCATTTTAAGCAGTTATAGTTTTAGCAAATTTTAAAGCCTACTTTTAGGCATTTAAATTAAAGTTTTTCTGTAGTATAGTTTTAAGCTGTTGGAACTATTTTTATACATTTTAAACTAGTTTTTCGTTTAGATTTATTACATTAATACATGTTTGCACAATTTTATTATAACAAATTCCAATATTGTTTTATACATTAATATTTATATAGTCTAGTTGTTTGTTTCTTTACTCTATAAATATTTTTTTCTTTTTTTCTGTATAAAACATTTCACAAACACATGATTTAATTAGTGTTTATTTTCATTTTTTTTACTTTAGTTTTTCGCCAAAACGTGCAAAACAAAAAGTTGAAATATGATTCATTTAAATGTATATTTACATTATTACTTCTATTGTTTTTTTTTCTGTTTGTACAAAAATTAAACAAGAGTTGTTTGTTTTAATAATTAATAAAATATTAATGTATATATTTTTTTTCTTCATATGCTTACAAATGCTGTGTATACTGACATACATATATACTCTTTGTATTTATAAATAATACATGTTATTTAATAATTACATATAAATTTTAATATTGCAATCTATTTTTTCTCTTTATTTTCATTGCAGGTGAGTTGTGAAATTGTAATAAACTTGAATAATTATGAAATAATTTTGAAAGAAGCGGTGAGTTAATTTGTAATTTATATAGAGAAAAAAAATTGAAAATTATGCTAAAAGGTTAATTATGCAAGAGTTGTTAATTTGTTTTTGTATTATTTACTTACATAATTATATAAATTTGCCTAAGGATAACTAAAGTTTAACTAGCTTATTCATAAATATTTATCAAAGGTTTATAAAATAAATTTTCATAGAAAAATTATGACATCAACCTTTGATAAATGTTTTTTTGGAGAATCAATATTTTTAAACAGACTATCGATCAGTTTTCTTATGAAAAGTCATTCATTAAACTGTTTTCTGTAGATCGAAGTTTTTCCATCAATTTCCCAGAGAAAGCAGTCACTTTATAATCAGTTTTTAACAGAAAACAAATTCATTGATCAGTATTATTAAGAAAACTTATTAAGACTTTCTTGATCGTTTTTCTTTACAAAAAGACATCGATAAGTTTCCTTTAGAAAACAGATTCGCCGATCAATTTTTTATTAAAAACAGATTCGCCGATCAGTTTTCTATTGAAAACAGATTCGCCGATCAGTTTTCTATTGAAAACAGATTCGCCTATTAGTTTTCTATTGAAAACAGATTCGCCTATCAGTTTTCTATTGAAAACAAATATTTTGATCACTTTTCTTAAGAAACGGGATGAATTGATCGTTTTTTCTAAAGAAGACAAATGCAATGATCGATTTTCAAAAGAAAACAAAAAGAAAACATTTTTCTATAGATCGATGATTGTTCATCAGTTTGATCTCATTAATCAGTATTCTTAAGAAACCTGGATCAAATTAAAAAAAAAACAAAATGATCAGTTTTCTTGATCGTTTTTCTTTACAATCGATAAGTTTTCTTCAGAAAACAGATTCGCCGATCAATTTTCTATTAAAAACAGATTCGATCAGTTTTCTATTGAAAACAGGTTCGCCGATCAGTTTTCTATTGAAAACAAATATTTTGATCACTTTTCTTTAGTAACGGGATGCCTTGATCGTTTTCCTAAAGAAGACAAATGCAATGATCGATTTTCGAAAGAAAACAGGAAGAAAACAGTTTATAGTCTAGTCTATAGTCTAGTCTATAGTCCAGTCTATATTCTATTCCATAGTCCAGTCTAGAGTCTAGTCTAGAGTTATTCTATAGTCTAGTCTATAGTCTAGTCCATAGTCTAGTCTAGAGTCTATTCTATAGTCTAGTCTATAGTCTAGTCTATAGTCTAGTCTATAGTCTAGTCTATAGTCAAGTCTATAGTCTAGTCTATAGTCTAGTCTATAGTCTAGTCTATAGTCTAGTCTATAGTCTAGTCTATAGTCTAGTCTATAGTCTAGTCTATAGTCTAGTCTATAGTCTAGTCTAGTCTATAGTCTAGTCTATAGTCTAGTCTATAGTCTAGTCTATAGTCTAGTCTATAGTCTAGTCTATAGTCTAGTCTATAGTCTAGTCTATAGTCTAGTCTATAGTCTAGTCTATAGTCTAGTCTATAGTCTAGTCTATAGTCTAGTCTATAGTCTAGTCTATAGTCTAGTCTATAGTCTAGTCTATAGTCTAGTCTATAGTCTAGTCTATAGTCTAGTCTATAGTCTAGTCTATAGTCTAGTCTATAGTCTAGTCTATAGTCTAGTCTATAGTCTAGTCTATAGTCTAGTCTATAGTCTAGTCTATAGTCTATAGTCTAGTCTATAGTCTAGTCTATAGTCTAGTCTATAGTCTAGTCTATAGTCTAGTCTATAGTCTAGTCTATAGTCTAGTCTATAGTCTAGTCTATAGTCTAGTCTATAGTCTAGTCTATAGTCTAGTCTATAGTCTAGTCTATAGTCTAGTCTATAGTCTAGTCTAGTCTATAGTCTAGTCTATAGTCTAGTCTATAGTCTAGTCTATAGTCTAGTCTATAGTCTAGTCTATAGTCTAGTCTATAGTCTAGTCTATAGTCTAGTCTATAGTCTAGTCTATAGTCTAGTCTATAGTCTAGTCTATAGTCTAGTCTATAGTCTAGTCTATAGTCTAGTCTATAGTCTAGTCTATAGTCTAGTCTATAGTCTAGTCTATTATTCTAGTCTATAGTCTAGTCTAGTCTATAGTCTAGTCTATAGTCTAGTCTATAGTCTAGTCTATAGTCTAGTCTATAGTCTAGTCTATAGTCTAGTCTATAGTCTAGTCTAGTCTAGTCTAGTCTCTAGTCTAGTCTAGTCTATAGTCTAGTCTATAGTCTAGTCTATAGTCTAGTCTATAGTCTAGTCTCTCTAGTATAGTCTAGTCTATAGTCTAGTCTATAGTCTAGTCTATAGTCTAGTCTATAGTCTAGTCTATAGTCTAGTCTATAGTCTAGTCTATAGTCTAGTCTATAGTCTAGTCTATAGTCTAGTCTATAGTCTAGTCTATAGTCTAGTCTATAGTCTAGTATATTGTCTAGTCTAGTCTATAGTCTAGTCTATAGTCTAGTCTATAGTCTAGTCTAGTCTATAGTCTAGTCTAGTCTATAGTCTAGTCTATAGTCTAGTCTATAGTCTTCTATAGTCTAGTCTATAGTCTAGTCTATAGTCTAGTCTATAGTCTAGTCTATAGTCTAGTCTATAGTCTAGTCTATAGTCTAGTCTATAGTCTAGTCTATAGTCTAGTCTATAGTCTAGTCTATAGTCTAGTCTATAGTCTAGTCTATAGTCTAGTCTATAGTCTAGTCTATAGTCTAGTCTATAGTCTAGTCTATAGTCTAGTCTAGTCTATAGTCTAGTCTATAGTCTAGTCTATAGTCTAGTCTATAGTCTAGTCTATAGTCTAGTCTATAGTCTAGCCTATAGTCTAGTCTATAGTCTAGTCTATAGTCTAGTCTATAGTCTAGTCTATAGTCTAGTCTATAGTCTAGTCTATAGTCTAGTCTATAGTCTAGTCTATAGTCTAGTCTATAGTCTAGTCTATAGTCTAGTCTATAGTCTAGTCTATAGTCTAGTCTATAGTCTAGTCTATAGTCTAGTCTATAGTCTAGTCTATAGTCTAGTCTATAGTCTAGTCTATAGTCTAGTCTATAGTCTAGTCTATAGTCTAGTCTATAGTCTAGTCTGTAGTCTAGTCTATAGTCTAGTCTATAGTCTAGTCTATGTACTTAGTGCTACTTTTGAAGTAGTGATTTCGTATGAAGAGGTATTTCGTTTTAGTTTTGCCGGGAGTTTCCTTATAGTTTTCTTTCTATTAGTATTCCAAAATTTATATTACAGAACATTAACTCTTATTAAGCCTTATTATGCTTATACTTAACCTCAGTCCATATAATCAGAATCACTTTTTTTCTGTTTCGTTCCATCAATATGTGTAACTAACCAATATACATAAATATAAATGACCCTCAATAACTAGTCAATCGAAAACCTTTTAAATCTATTAAATAGGAAATGTTTTTTACCATAAGTATGGCCTCATAGTATGATAACAAAAAAAAAACACATTTTCATACATATTTATGACATAAAATGTCTTGTTATTTTGTACTTGAATACTTTTTATCCATTATTTTTGTTATTATTTTTCTATATAGTTTTGCTCTTAAGACAATAGACCCCCAACCCCACCTCCTTCTCAAAACATTTAATAGTTGTTTAGTAAAAATTTAAACATATCGTCATCGTTTATGCCCTTCAGTTTGGAAAAATATTGCTTTTAGTTTTTGAGAATTTTTGCTTATTTGTATCAATGATTTTTTTAACCCATGGCCCTTTCTTTTCTCTTCATAAATACATTGTTGTCCTTATATTTAATAAGAGTTTTGAAATGAAATGAAAAAAAAACTGAACTATAAAGACAAAAAAATAACATGTTGACCTAGTATTATAGCAAGAGAAAAAACAGTGAAAGAATTAAAAAAACTGTAAACGTTTTCAATTTCATTATATTACAGAGAAAAAAACTCATAAAAAAATACAAAATAAAATGTCCTTCAAAAAAGCTACTGGTCTTGTTACAACCCTACAGTAAGTCCTTTACAAACCCTTTACAGTTGTTGATCACTAGATCTTATGTATTATGATCAGATTTCTTTAAAATAAAAGATTGTCAATAAGTTTTCTATAGAAAATAAAAGATTTGATCAGTTTTCTAAAGAACACAGATTCTTCGATTAGTTTTTTAAGGAAAACTAATTCAATGATCGGTTTTTATTATAAAATCACTATCATTAGTCAATAACATCTATGTTTTCTATAGAAAACAAATGACTTGATCAGTTTTCTAGACAAACATAGATTCTGCAAGCAGTTTTCTAAAGAAAACTAATTCCATGATCAGTTTTCCATTAGAAAACCACTTAAACGATCGATTTTGTAAAACAAATTCCATAGAAAACAAGTTCATAAGTCAATTGCCTCTATGTTTTCTATAGAAAACAAATGACTCGATCAGTTTTCTTCAGAACATAGATTCGTCGATCAGTTTTCTAAAGAAAACTAATTCAATGAACTGATCGATTAATATGTTTTTCCATGTAAAACTGATCAATGATTTGGCTTTTCTTTAGAAAACTAATCGATTTTCATAAAAAAAAAACTGATCAGTTTTTTTTCTTTTTCGTGAATATGGTTTTGATAAAAAACTGATCGAAGATTTAGTTTTTCTTAAATTTTTGAAAATTTTCTATAAAAATAGAAAATTTTTGAAAATTTTCTATAAAAATAGAAAATTTTTGAAATTTTTTTATAAAAATAAAAAATTTTTGAAAATTTTTTATAAAAATAAAAAATTTTTGAAAATTTTTTATAAAAATAAAAAATTTTTGAAAATTTTCTATAAAAATAAAAAATTTTTGAAAATTTTCTATAAAAATAAAAAATTTTTGAAAATTTTCTATAAAAATAAAAAATTT
>NC_060950.1:62086838-62089186 GCF_022045245.1 Lucilia cuprina | reverse complement strand
GTTCTGTTCTAGTTCTGTTCTAGTTCTGTTCTAGTTCTGTTCTAGTTCTGTTCTAGTTCTGTTCTAGTTCTGTTCTAGTTCTGTTCTAGTTCTTTTCTAGTTCAGTTCAAGATCAGATGTAGTTTTGTTCTATCGGTTTAGATTTTGTGTAAAATCAGAACTGGTTTAACAAGATTGAATGAAAAGAGGTTCTTTTAAATCGCAAGAAAATTGTACCGCTTAATTGGAAATCATGTATAAACCGAACAAATTTTAAACCACTTTCTTTGAATTACTTTTTGTCGATCAATTTCAAAGTAAACATATCGTCCCTGGGAATTTCCTTAAATTAAAATCGCTAAATATCACGTTAAAAAAATAATTTTATTCTAAAACTAATTCTCACTTACCTTCTCTCACATCCTTATAGACATCATCGACATGTGATTCCTTATAGATCACCGAATGAAAACCAACATTTTTAACTATATCATCATGATGATCTTCTATACTTTTACTTTTAGCTAAAGGTGATTTTGTTGTTGTTGATGTTGTCGTCGTTGTTGTTGTAGACGATGATGTTGTTGTTGTTGTAGTTAAAGATGTATTAATATTTTTATTATCAGTACTGTGCAATTCCAATGATTGCATTTGTGTAAAATTTGTTGGAAAATAACGTTTG
This sequence comes from Lucilia cuprina, assembly GCF_022045245.1. Classification (NCBI taxonomy): domain Eukaryota; kingdom Metazoa; phylum Arthropoda; class Insecta; order Diptera; family Calliphoridae; genus Lucilia; species Lucilia cuprina. The sequence continues at coordinate 62,088,525 of NC_060950.1, read as the reverse complement.
GCATGTTCAACATAATAGGCATCACGTTCGGTTATTATTTTACCCTCAAATACTCCATCCAATATGGAACCGAATACATAACTATTACGATCCCCTATCACATCGCCCTCATAAATATGATCGGTTGATACATCGAGAGGGCCGTTGCTATCAATTATCTAAAAGAAAAAGAGTACAAAGGGTTACCCATAATGATCATTATATATTCATTATGATCTAGATATTATTATTTCCACTTACCTCTAACTTATTACTAAATGTATATAAATCACGTTTTAATCTAATATGGAAGTCTCTTCCATGTGCTTGAAATTTTAAATGTACATAATGATCTTTGGTCACTGATCGTCGGGCTCTATGGTGACTAGCGCGTATATGTTGATGATCATAATCTAATGTTTCATAATGGGATATGTATTCGTTTAAACGGTTGTGACCTGCAAATAAAGAAGAATAATAAATAATTAAAATTTTAAATTAAATCATTAAAGTTAAACTTAATAAAGATTTTAAACATTAAAGGAAGATAACAACTAATTTCCCATAAGTTAAACATAATTATCCTTATGCTGTTTATGATCTCTATCACTGGGAATATAAATTGTAAAAAAAGGTAAAATTTATGTTCAAAAACAAAAGGACTTAACATAAAGAACACATTCATATTTAAAGCAACAAGTTTTACTTTTTTCAACAGCCTCAACACCAGAGGGGAAAATACACAATCAAATTTATGTCTTTTAATATGTTGTTATTTATAATATTGTTATCCTGTTCGAAGAAAAAACAAACATACAAGACAAACCTTAATCCTTGCTCTCAATTACAGAGGCCAGAGTAAATGCAGAAAACAGAAACAGCAAATAAAAAAAATATCATAAAATAAATTAATATATGACAATTAAAATGACAAATGTTTTAAGTAAAAGGCAAAAATTATGACTGCAAATAAATCAATAATGTATGTATGTATCCAGACAGGCAGATATACCAAAGTAGTCTTTTACTTTATAGGATGGCAGTAGACAAATTATGAAATTTCAAATTAAAGGCAAAACGATTTAAAGGCAATAGGATTATGGAATAATATTGAATTGAAAATCGGTTAAACTAAAAATCAATAAAAATAAAGGCAATGGTTTTATAAGATCGTGTGTAGATTGCTAAGTTCCATTAAATATTAAGATGCTTACTTCTAGCTCTGCTCTTTTCTAGTTCTTTAATTGTATTCTACTTTTGTTCCAGTTCTGCTCTAGTTCTGCTGTAGTTCAGCTCTAGTTCAGTTCTAGTTCAGTTCTAGTTCAGTTCTAGTTCAGTTCTAGTTCAGTTTTAGTTCTGTTCTAGTTCTGTTCTAGTTCTGTTCTAGTACTGTTCTAGTTCTGTTCTAGTTCTGTTCTAGTTTTGTTCTAGTTCTGTTTAGTTCTGCTCTAGATCTGTTTCTATTCTACTTTTAATCTATCTCTGTTTTAGTTCTGTGTAGTTCTGCTCTAGTTCTGTTGTAGTTCTGTTTTAGTTCTGTTGTAGTTCTGTTCTAGTTATGCTCTAGTTTTGTTGTACTTCTGTTGTAATTTTGTTCTAGTTCTACTTTAGTTCTGTAGTAGTTCTTTGTTAGTTCTGTTCTAGATCTGTTCTAGTTCTGTTCTAGTTCTGTTTTAGTTCTGTTCTAGTTCTGTTCTAGTTCTGTTCT
>NC_060950.1:62084521-62086738 GCF_022045245.1 Lucilia cuprina | reverse complement strand
GTTCAGTTCTAGTTCAGTTCTAGTTCAGTTCTAGTTCAGTTCTAGTTCAGTTCTAGTTCAGTTCTAGTTCAGTTCTAGTTCAATTCTAGTTCAGTTCTAGTACAGTTCAACTTCAGTTCTATTACAGTTCCATCTCAATTCTACTATTATTGTGCTCTTGATCAGTCCAGGTTTAGTTCTAAACATTATCTAGTTTAGTTCTAGAATCCTTTTCAATTTAAAACTTTTACTCTTTAACATTTCTGCCTTCCTGTCATTTTACGTCGATATGGTTTGCTAAAGAATCCTTCTTGATTTTAGATTGTTTATTTGTTAGTCGTAGAGTACGAACATATGTTTGTACATATATCCTTCTAACATTCCAATCCTCCATCCTTTTTACGACCTTTTTGTTAGCATTCAATAAAAACTTTTTACATATTTTTAATACATACAAACAGTAACATGAGGTAAATGATTTTTACTTCTTATATTTTGTGATTTAGATTCCGTTTTCATCTTACTCTCAACCAACTGAAGGGGGAATAAAACTCTGGCGTATATTGTACGTTTCTTCGTCAGTCGATGAATTTGCATTTTTATTAATTAATGTCTGGAATTCTTTTTGTTTTTACCCGCAATCTGTTTTTAAATGATTGTTATATTAGACACTTATTTGTCGCAATAACGAGGGTGGAATTAGAATTAGAATAATAATTGTATAAAAAAAAGGTTTAAATTATGCAGGATTTTAAAATAAAGTTATTTATAAAATATAAGAAAATTTGCATACGCCTTTAAGTTTAATAGTTCTTTTATTAAATATATTTTGGCAATTCACAATCGATGTCGTATCGTTGTAGCATTGTATGTCATAAAAATTTTTCAAATAATATTTTTTGAAACAAAAACAAATCAATTATAGAAAAATTACGACATACTACTATACAACAGTACAATACCGATTGTGAATTGGACAATTGTTAAATTTAATGTTAATTATATAAAACAATAATTATTTTCAATTTATTTAAAATTGTTTTAATAACATTTGGTTTTAATTTCTGTTTACGTTTGCATTTAATTTTTGTAATTTTTGTTAATCTTTAAATTTGTTTTTTTTTTTCATTACAGCATGATCGTAGTCATAAATATGAAAGGGATATTAAGACGCGCGAGGAAATCACATCGCTAATAGCACATCACGTTACGGCTGTTAATTACATTTACCGCAATACGAAATTCGATGGACGTACCGAACATCGAAATATACGTTTTGAGGTAAGTCACTACTACCTATGAATGTATGTATGTGTATGTATATATGTATATAGGAATGGTAAATGTTTAAGCATTTATGGCCAATATATTCAGTCACCTGGCACAGTTATGTCTATATGCGTATCTGTGTGTCGAAATGCTCCACTAAAGTTGGCTGAATGTGCAGCAGCAAGTGGCAATAATGGTCATTATGCAGGCATTAAACTCTATATTTATGCAGCAGCAACAACATAGCAAAAGTGCTTACATGAATTTTAATTAATTCATTATCAAACCACAAATAAATTCTTTTCGTGTTTTTATAATCTTTTTTTCACATTTTTATAAACAAAAAAAATAACAAGCGGAAACACTCAATACAATCCTTGATTTATTATTTAAAAATCAATTTCCGTTAACACTTTTATTTTTTAATTTGTGCTTTTTCTCTCTCTGCCTCTATTAAACTCTCACAGGTGCAGCGCATTAAAATTGATGATGATTCCGCCTGCCGCACTACCTACAATGGCCCCCATAATGCTTTTTGTAATGAACATATGGATGTTTCGAATTTTCTTAATTTACATTCCCTTGAGGATCATTCAGACTTTTGTTTGGCTTATGTTTTCACCTACAGAGATTTTACCGGCGGCACTTTGGGTTTAGCCTGGGTAGCTAGTGCCTCGGGAGCTTCTGGTGGCATTTGTGAGAAATATAAAACATATACAGAGACCGTGGGAGGTCAATATCAAAGCACAAAACGTTCTCTGAATACGGGAATTATAACGTTTGTTAACTACAATAGTCGTGTTCCGCCCAAGGTATCACAATTGACTTTGGCACATGAAATCGGGCATAATTTTGGATCACCGGTAAGTGAAAAAGAATTTGAACTAAAACAGAACTAAAACAGAACTAGAACTCTGTTCTAGAACAGAACTAGAACAGAACTAGAACAGAACTAGAACAGAACTAGAA
>NC_060950.1:62080958-62084421 GCF_022045245.1 Lucilia cuprina | reverse complement strand
GTTAGTTAGTTAGTTAGTTAGTTAGTTAATTAGATAGTTAGTTAGACAAAAAAGCTAAATAAATTTATAACTAACCATCTAATTAACTAGTGTGTTGGCTTGATCGTCAGTTTTGTTCAGCTCGTCATCTTGCAATTTGAAATAAAATATCAGGAGAAATCTATACTTCTGTCACTTCCTCTCACTGCCGAATTCAGTGAACGAAGTTCGTTATAGTAATAGCATTATTTTTTGTTGGCCTATGTAATCTATGAAACATGTTTTATACATTTTCCCCCAAAATTCCCCTTTAAGTAGTTATATTTAAGGCAAAACTATATTTCATGGTTCCATTTTTAAATTCACATTTAAAAATTCACCAATTTTTTTAAAATATAACATTTTTCACTTTTAAGCCCGTTTTTTAAACAAACTGTCTGGCATCTTATCACACTTCAACATTTAGCACTTCACAGCACTGGTTTTTGTGTGTGAAAAGCAAAATGTAAACAAAGTGAATGTGTATTCGCCAGCTGCTACTGCTGCAGACCTATGAAAAATAGTGAAAAGTGATTTTCGGAAAATTTTGCGGAATTAAAATATTAAAAGATTTCGATTGAATTTAGATAAATATTGCAAAAAGAAAAGAAAAATGACTGATTTTGTGTAAGTATTAGATTGTGAGAATGAATATTGTTAAAGATAATTGAAAAGATGAAAACAAGTGGAATTAGCGTTTGAATGGGGATATGGCCAAGAATACTTAATTAGCCGAGAGAAACAAGTTGGCATTATTATTAGTATTTTCTTTTTGTAAAAGAAGTTTGAATGTGTTTTATAAATTTGCGAAGACTTTTTGTTTTTATTTATGACGAAGTGGTCATATCGATAGTATAGGAGGGTTGTGTGAGAATGTTTTCGTAACGTTATCGATTAATTAGTGTGTTCAATGGTATTTTTATAATATTAAAATCTGATTGCTTTGTGGCAAGAGTGTCATAACTTGAAAATTCCGTAATTTTGTTTAAAAGTCTAAAATACTTAAACAGATTTGATTTAAAATGTTTAAGTTGTGGATTTGTTCCTCATAAAACTGATGTAGGCGGATTTAGAAGTTTCCAAATTAGGGCATCATGATGAGGTTAATTGTTAAAAATGATCCCGATTTTTCAGAATGTGATTTTGAAGGATGTTTTTATAAAGGATTGCGCTCCTCTAAAGGCAAAGTTTGCTTTACAACTTCTACTTCTCATTAAAGCTTATAACCATTCAATATAATTCTTTTAAAAATTTCAGAATACGACACTCAGGCTATAAAAGGACCACAGACAAACAGTATAGTCTGCTGACACATGAAATGTCAAGATTTTCCTTGCAGAATCGTTCTGGCAAAAAAGTAGATGCTACAAAACATTGGAACAATTTAACAGAGAAACTAAATGCCCTCGGACCACCCTATCGTACAATACCCCAATGGAAAAAGGTATTTCTTGAAAACAACTTAATTTTTTTCCAAATAAAATAACTCTTACAAAATTTTAAGGTTTGGACAGACTTTCGACGTTTTCATAGTAAACGTGGCTTTAAATCAAAACCTAAATTTACGAAATCCATTAAAAAAGAACCCACACCTTACAATCAACTCTTTCCCACAGATGTAGACGAAGGGCAAGCAGAGCAGGAGCAAGTTCCTGCAGCCGAACAGAATAAAACAGCAACTTCCAGTAAAGTAGCGCAATTTCTAAGATCTGAATGGGAAGAATATGGTGAAAATTCACAAACAATGAACTCAACACACTCCAATGAATATGCCGATGAGTATTCCTATCCCGACAGACATTCCTCTCAAGTGTCTGATACGGAATTGCATGAAACTTTGATACCTGATGAATCACCTTACGATTCGTATACATATACAGAAGCTTCTACGGAAGAAACCCTAACACGGTCTACAGTTCAACCGCCTCCAATGCAACATCATCTTCAACATCAACAGACCTCCGTTCAACAACAGCATCATAATCATCAACAACCGAATTCAATACCGCCACCTTTACAACCCGCAAATACTCGTCTATTAGATCAAACTCTTTATACTCTACAAAATCAAATGGAACATCAAACGAAGCTTTTGGAACATCTTTCACAAATTTCCAGCACTATGGCCAGTCTGATGGAACGTCAAGTTTTGGCAGTGGAAAAACAAACCGAAGCCATGCGACGTCAAGCTTCCGCTACAGAACATCATACTCTAGTAATGAATAATTTTGTCGATATGATACGTGACAAAATGCCCAAAACAAATTCAAAGACAACGCCTAACACATCTGCCAATTTAGCAAATGGTAACTCATAAGAAAGAGGAAAATAACTCAACTCCATAGGAGTTAATCTTATTGATATTGGGTACCACAATCGTTTTTACGGTTTATTAGTTTTAGATAAAACATTATTTTATTGCAAATTAATTTTTGTTATTTAGTTTAAGATCTAATTAATTAGTATTTTGTTATATTTAAATAAAAATTATTGAATTTAGCTTGTAAGTTGCCTATTTTGATAATGATATCTGTTAATAAATTAAAAATAAGAATGAATAGAGTTTTGTAATAAATATTTATAAATAAATGAAGTATTTAACATATATTTTCTTGTAAATAAAATTAATTAAAAATTTAATTTTATGTTAATTATACATACAGTTATAATATTATTGTATTATAATAAAAAGATGAAATAAGCACGACCGGTGTCAAGTGTTGATCCACTCGCGAGTCGATGAAAGATATTCCGAAGACGTCTTTGTCGGCGAAGGTACGGGTACCTCAAAAGAAGCCCCGAAAAGCGAGGAAAGAGAGGCTAGACTCTGCAAAAGAGCCGCCATCTTATGCCAAAGTTGCCGGAAATAGTTTCCGGGACGATCTCTAATATGCAGTTTACGATGCCGATAATCCGACAAAATTCTAATAGACCAACAGAGTAAGGTAGAAGATCTGGTGAACAATAAGATAATGGACCACGCAATCGCTTCAATTAATCGCAAACAACCAATAGAGAGCTTTAGCTGCGAGTTTAACATGGGTGTGATGTTGATGAGGTTGGCATCTCACCAATGTGTTAGCACTCTAAAGAACTTGATGGAAAGTATTCCTCCTCCCTGGGATGGCGCTAAGCTGGGCTGGCAAAGAAGAGCCAGCTTCCGGTGCTTTTAAAGTCCACTGTCCACATAAAAGGATGGGGCAGTAAACTGGGTAATGAACGTATACATATAGTCCAGTCTAAGACTAAGCTGGGAATGGCAAAGAAGAGCCAGCTTCCGGTGCTCTTAAAGTCCACTGTTTACATAAAAGGATGGGGCAGTAAACTGGGTAATGAACGTATACATATAGTCCAGTCTATAGTCCAGACTATAGTCTAGTCTATAGGCCAGACTATAGTCTAGTCTATAGTCTAGACTATAGTCTAGTCTATAGTCCAGACTATA
>NC_060950.1:62077748-62080858 GCF_022045245.1 Lucilia cuprina | reverse complement strand
CTATCTATCTATCTATCTATCTATCTATCTATCTATCTATCTATCTATCTATCTATCTATCTATCTATCTATCTATCTATCTATCTATCAATCTATCTATCTGTCTATATATCTATCTATCCATCTATCTATTACGATTTAATTATATCCAAATTTTGTCTCTTCCTTTCAAAATCTGGTAATCCTAAGCTAATCATTTATTTTACACTTTCCAACACTCTTTTCGGTTTTGCGTGAAACAAAACAAAAATGTAAACAAAGTGATTGTGTATTCACCGCTTTTTATGTCGAATGAAAAAAATTCTGTGATTAGTGAAATTATAGTCAATTGTAACTAAAAGTATTAAAAGTTTGATCTTTCCTAACAAGATGAGCCAAATAAAGTAAGTATTTAATGAATAATTCCGTTAAAATATTAAAGTTAATTTGAGACAATTTCCAATCCTACGTACCGTACATTATGTGTCGCTAATACCAATATATTTTTTTGCAATATCGCAAATGTCCATGTCCCGTGAAACATTGAATAAACATTTTTTTTAAAGGCTTCGAAAATTTATGGAATAATTTTCCAAATAATCAGCAAAGTGTAAAGCGATTGCAATGGCTATAAATAGTCCATATCTTTACTTCTCTAGTGGGTCATTCCTGTTGCTGGAGTAACTTAAAAACTCGAACAAAACAATATGATTTATAAAACATTAAAGGATTAATGATTTGCTCATTGTAAATTTGAATTGCAAAATGAGCAGCCGTGAAAGAAATAAGGAGAGTTGTAAACGTTGGCGAGAAAAGTTAAAGGAAGATGAAATAAAGTTCGAAAGTAATAGATTAAAGAACAATGAAAGAATGAGAATTCATAGGCAATTGTTAAAAGATATGGCTGAAGGAAATGACGATCTAATTGAAAAGAAAAGACGTTATGATCGTCTACGTAAGAGACGTTATCGAGAGAAGCTTGCACGAATGCGAATTGAAAAACAAACAATGGATGAAAGGTTTGCTCTGTCGTTCAGATTGCAGATAAGAGGCTAGATGATAGATAGATATAGATTATATTATAGGCTGCAGAATAGCTTTAAACTGTAGTACAGTCCAAAGAACTAATTACAGGAATCTTAAAAACTATTTCGTGTTCATTATTACCAAAATGTTAACCAATTTATCTTATTTTCATCTCATTAACTTTAGCTCAGGACCACCAAATTACAAAAGAACCACAGACAAGCAGTACAGCTTATTGAAACACAAAATGGCAATACTTATGAATCAAATAAAAGATTCCAATAATGTTGGTTCCAATAAAAAGCATAATATCTATTGGGAAGAATTAACACAAAGTTTAAATAAGCTTGGACCACCCTACCGGACATTACAACAATGGAAAAAGGTAAAAAACCGTGTCAAATATTTTAAATTAAAAAAAATACAATAAATATTCAAATCCTTTAGGTTTGGTCCGACTTTAGACGTGCGGAAAATAGACGAAAATTTAAATTGAAATCTGTCAGTAAATCGAAATATGATACACAAAACTTTAGCTATAGTAATGATGAAGCGGAGGACACTACAGAATACCGATACGAAAGTGTGCCCAACAGCGAACAAAAACAAACTATAAAAACTGAAACTGAAGATTATGATGGTCATCATAACAACCAAACAGTACAAGCAACTTTTGCTAATGAGTATGACAACGAATATTCCTATCCAGATGAAGAACCTTTAGAAGAATCTTATGCTGATGATACACAATTATTTATACCCGCAGAAACCTCTTGCAATTCATTTAGTTATAGCCAGTCTAAAGCAACAGCACAACAGCAAATACCTTTTCAACAGTCGGAAAATATTCATCAATTCTCTAAACCACCTCCTCTACAACCCTCAAATGCCCGTCCCTTTGATCAAACCTTTTATACGCTACACAACCAAATGGAACATCAGACTAAACTGTTAGAACATCTAACACAAATGTCCAGTACCATGACAAATCTAATGGAACAACAAGTTTTGGCAGTGGAAAAACAAACTGAAGCCATAAAACGTCAAGCTTCTGCTACGGAGCATCATACACGAGCCATGCAGAGTTTTATCGATATGATTAGAGAAAAAATGCTAAAGGGTAGTTCCGCACAGAAATCGACTAGTTCTGCTGCAAACTTAGCAAAGAATATTTTGTAAAAATTTTGATATTAGTTATTTTCGTTTTACTATTAATTTATTATAACTTTTTTTAGTTATTAGTTTATTAATGAATACAAAATCTGTAATGAAGTACAGAGCATTTAACTTTATATACTTTTGGTAATAAATATTTTCTTTTAAAACTAAGGTTTATTGTCCTTTCTATGCAACACTGTTGGGTCATTAAGAAAGTCAATGTTTTATTCTCTTTTACGTTTTTATAGGAAGGACTTTATTCTCTGTTACGTTTTTATAGGAAGGCGTTATAGAAAGGCGTATTGGTTCTATACCCACTCAGAATCATTTTATTTAGCTATGCCCGTCCGTCATAGGTCCCCAATAGAGCTTGTAGAAATTTTGCACATGATCTTTTATGGTACGGTAGACAAAGCTTATTGAAAATAGTTGACATCGGTCCATTATTTCACTTAGGCCCCATACAACTGTACCCGCCAAATAGGGCTTTTAAGTTCATAATTACGTTTAATATACTCGTATCTTGACAAAAAGCTGCCAAACCAAGTTCTATACTAGTCTTGATGATCCTGATGAACTTTATAATTATAGGGCCTCATTTGAGGCCCTAGGCACTATAAAAAGCCCCCATCAAAATTTTACTTAAATATCCACAGTTTTTTAAACAATAAATGGCTTATGTATATCTGAGGCAAGGTGCAATTCAACTTAAATGCTTTATTATGAAAACTAAATTACATTTTGCGTAGGGTCAGGTGTATGGTCTTATATGGTCGGCCTTGCCCGAATATAACTTCTTACTTGTTTTATATTACATATTTTCTTAATATCTAACTATTTATTTAACTATCTATCTATCTATCTATCTATCTATCTATCTATCTATCTATCTATCTATCTATCTATCTATCTATCTATCTATCTATCTATCTATCTATCTATCTATC
>NC_060950.1:62076044-62077648 GCF_022045245.1 Lucilia cuprina | reverse complement strand
TATAGTCAAGCCTATAGTCTATTCTATAGTTTAGTATATAGTGTAGTCTGTAGTTTAGTCTATAGTCTATTCTATAGTCTGGTCTATAGTCTAGTCTATAGTCTACTCCATAATCTAGTCTATAGTCTAGTCTTTAATCTAGTCTATAGTCTAGTCTATAGCCTAGTCTATAGTCTAGTCTATATTCTAGTCTTTAATCTAGTCTATAGTCTAGTCTATAATCTAGTCTATAGTCTAGTCTATATTCTTGTCTATAGTCCAGTATATATTCTAGTCTATTCTATAGATTACTCTATGGTCAGTCTATAGTCTAGAATATTGTCTAGTCCAGTGTTGTCTAGTGTAGTCTAGTGTATAGTCTCTTTTCAAAAGTCTAGTAATTATTCTCTTATTCGGTTCCATACTTCAGTTGTTAAATCCTTTAAAAGTTTTCGAAATTTTTAGTTTCTAAAATATATTAATGTTTACATAAAATCAAAATTTATATAAGAAGCTTTAGGTACTGCTCTAGGTGTCTGTGCTTAATCTCATAATATTGAAACATTATTGCTTAAAAATATTGTAACTTCAATATTTACACTTTCTTACAAAAAGTAATACCTGACTACAGTTGAAAGAAAGTGTTAAGGGCTACAAAAGAAACAATAACATTTAATGTAAGATTTACTAGCCCGAAAACTATTTCAACAGGACAAAAGACACCAACACGTATAAGTAATGAAATTTTCCGTATTTCCCCTGAACAAATAAATAACACTCATACGCTGTGTTGAGCTAAAGTTTTGTTTCAACATACTATATATTAATTTCTCTTATTTTAAGAGCAAAAAGGGAGAAGAATAGTGTGGGCAGTTCAATGAAATTTATTCACTTACTTATCTTTTTGTTGGTATGTTGGTTGTAGCAAATTTGTAACAAATTTATTTTTTTATATTGATGTATAGAATACTTATTATAACAAGTTTTTATATTTTCTGTAACAAATAAATTGCTTGTAAAGTTCTCTTTTTCTTACAATATTACCTTTCGTTTCTTATTTAAGATTGTTTGGTAGAAGAAATTCTTTCTACTTGAACAATAAAACTAATCTCAAGTTATTTTATGAGTTTATTCCTCTTCTACCTTTAAACATAAATAAATTGTAATTTTCTTCGATTTCTATGAAAAAAAAACTAAAAAAAAGAAAATAATAATAAAATCTTAAAAGAACTACAGGAGATTTGCACAAAAGTACCATTAAAGAAAATCTTAAGTTATTTATGTATATGAGAAATTTCTACAGGAGGCGGTTTGTATAGCAAGTTAGGGAAGGGATGGTAAATGTTGCTGGGGGCAGTTGTATTTCAACAGTTTTCCGTATAGAAATGAATAACCTTCATAAGAGTTATAATTAAAACTAGTAAGCAGATTAAAAAATTGTATCAACAGAATAAACTTGTAAAACAAGATGAGGACTCATAATGATCTCAACAAGACAACATTATAAGTTTTAACGGAATTGGAAAGAAATATTGTTAAAACAAGAAAAAGGTAATTAACTAAGCACCGTTGAAAACTTTATTTTAAATCTTTTTTGGGATTTTCTTAGCATTCACTGTTTCCCC
>NC_060950.1:62074323-62075944 GCF_022045245.1 Lucilia cuprina | reverse complement strand
GTTCTAGTTCTGTTCTAGTTCTGTTCTAGTTCTGTTCTAGTTCTGTTCTAGTTCTGTTCTAGTTCTGTTCTAGTTTTGTTCTAGTTCTGTTTTAGTTCTATTCTAGTTTTATTTACAAAATAAATATATATTTTATCATGTACATGTTTTTTTATATAACTGAGCGGGAAGTATTTATGCAAATAAATATGTATCTTAAGGATTTTCATTTTTCTTTACTTCACATTCCTCAGTGCTTTATTTTTGTTATTATTATGTCGTTTCTTGAAATTTTAACTGGCAGAAAACGAAATATACATATATGTGTGTAATTTAAAAACCGTTAACGGCCTTGAGCTGAATATAAAACCTTTAAGATTTTCATGTATATACATATACAAGTTCTTAAATGTGTATATGAATGATTGTATAAAAGAATATAATAAATGTTTTTGCTTATTATGTATTTTGAAGGGTGTCCCAGTTGATAGAATAATTGTTTTAGTAATAACAATTGAAAAATAATAGAACTAGAGGAGAAACTAAATTAAACGATGTTAGATATAGAAAATCAGAACTATAACAGAACCAAAATAGAAACTCGAAATGAACTAGAATTAACTGAACTGTACCTACTATTTCTCAAATTTAATGGAAACCCTTATAAATAAACACACACTGTAAAAACCAAAATATATTCTGGCATTTAAACAAAATACCTTATTCTTACTTGAATGATAAAAGAATTCTGTAGCAGTTAAAGATGGAAGCCAAGTGAACACGTGTATTTGTTATGCAGACAGGCGTATACTTAATATTTAATTATTTTTAATTAAATATTAATCATAGGTTCAGGTGGCATAATCATATTTTGTGCTAAATACATAATTCCAATTTGTTGTGTTTAATTAGGGTTTTTTATTTAACTAAGAACATATTTATATAAGAATGACAATATATTAAATTAAATAGATTTATAATAATAAATTATATAAGATCTATTTAAGCCTTGCAGTTGAATTGCTTGTTTAAATTTGAACATAAATATTTAAATATTTTTAACATTTAAGGACTGCAGCTCAACTCAATTAATTTAATCAGAAAAATAAATAAAACAAAAAAATTATTCATTAAGAAAAACGAGCATGTGTTCCTCCTCCCATGTTATTTATTTTATATGAACAAATTTTAGTGGAATTGAAAAAACTGATTTTTTTTTTATAAAAAAATTATATATTTTGTTCTTATTCTATTTTTTTAAATAAAAGAAATGTCTGACATCATGTTCAACAATGTACAACAGACATATTTTTATGCCATTTTACACATTTAACTTCAGCATTTAATACCTGTCTACATATGAGAGTTGAACAAGAAAAAATGCACAACATTTTCAAGAACAGTGGTTTAAAAACTACGAAATTAAAAAAAAAAAAATATTAATAATCAACTGACCACCAATTACTTTATTTCATACTAAAATATGTAAATATAGCTGTTTTCAAATAGACAAATTCTCAAAAATATTTACCCTCTTAAATCACTGTTTTATCTAATTTTTTCTCCCCCGCCAAAATCCTTCGTACTGACCAGTCACAACAAACAATTTATTTCATTCATTTTTGTACTCACCAGAACAAAA
>NC_060950.1:62073011-62074223 GCF_022045245.1 Lucilia cuprina | reverse complement strand
TATCTATCTATCTATCTATCTATCTATCTATCTATCTATCTATCTATCAATCTATCTATCTGTCAATTAATTTGATTACATTATTGTTGGGTGCAAATGATTCGTTTCATCCGCTTGTCTTCATCTTGTTAAAAGATTTGATATTTTGTTTATTTTCCTTTCCCGACTTTTTTTATTTTATACTTTCTTTCACTATGAAGATATGTTAAAGAAAGATGAACAACAAATTTTCCATCAACAATTTTTTATGTACATAGTCTGTGTTGGCTTTAAGCTATAAAATAAATAAAGTATTTAAAGAAAGAATATAATGGTTTCTTTCATATCCGTTGTCTTTTAGCGGATATGCCAAAATTTTTATGGGCATGCTTGTGTGAGGATAAATGTATATGTAGAAATATTAGGGTGGTTCATTAAATTTTTTGTTTAAAAAGTGTAAATAATTTTTTTTTTTAAATTACTAACAATTTTTAACCATAAACCTACCTACTGTGTAGCTTTGTGTGTGTTGTCAAGTATATTTTCCAATTTTTAAAATCTATAAACTGCATATTATAATAATGTCTTGTTAAATATATGAGATGCTAACAAAAAATTGACTCCCTCTTGCTTTTTTAAATTTCATGAAGATCTTACTTAAGTTTTAAACTTTCAATGTGTTATAATGGTTTTAATGCAGAGAGAAAATGTTTGATAATCATTGAAAAGTAGGCTGTTATAAAAAGTTATAAAAGTTTCTTCTAAAACCTTAATATACATAAATACATATAAATAATATAATCTTGTAAATGGTACCGCATATAACTAATATTTCATAAAAATATAACAATCAACTAATTTTATTTTATATTTTCTGTACTTGATTTCCATTTCCGTTTTAAGGTTAATTAGAAATTCTTTTGTTTAGTGTTTTAAATCTTGCTTCCACACTTTGTGTGTACTGTTTAAAAAAAATACTTAAAATATATTCTGTGCACTACTCTTCTCTCTTTACAACATTAAACCGATGTACGTATGTATGTCAGACATGTAAAATTGAAATTTTTAAATTGGACTTGACCTAGAGACTAGTCTTTGGACTAGACTACGTTATTTACTATGAACAAAACTATAGACTATGGACTAGACTATAGACTAGACTATAGACTAAACTATAGACTAGACTATACACTGGACTAGAGTAGACTATAGACTAGACTATAGACTAGACTA
>NC_060950.1:62071211-62072911 GCF_022045245.1 Lucilia cuprina | reverse complement strand
GTTCAGTTCTAGTTCAGTTCTAGTTCAGTTCTAGTTCAGTTCTAGTTCAGTTCTAGTTTAGTTCTAGTTCAGTTCTAGTTCAGTTCTAGTTCAGTTCTAGTTCAGTTGAGTTCTAGTTAAGTTCTAGTTAAGTTCTAGTTAAGTTTTAGTTAAGTTCTAGTTAAGTTCTAGTTCAGTTTTAGTTCAGTTCTAGTTCAATTCTAGTTCAAATTTAGTTCAGTTCTAGTTTAGTTCTAGTTCAATTCTTTCAGTTCTAAATCCTTTTAAAGAACCAGTATTACTGAAAATGTAAAAAAACCTATTAAATTGTTTACTGGGATACCGGTTTGCCCAGCTTTTCATATATACTTACATTCGTAAGATTCCAAAGTGATACTTATATTGTATAAACAATAACATCTTAACATTGTAAGTTTGAAGTTTATTCTTTTTGAAATTCCCCGAAGAGGTCGTGCATAAATTGTGGTCACATCATAAAAAAACCTAAAGGTTTTGAATATTTTAAAATGTGAAGAAAATTAAGAAAACAAATAAAATGTTTTAAGCAGTTTAACTTTTTATGTTTAAAAAATTTACTTCGGCAGGTGGTCGCAAAGTTTGTCTTTGAGACCCATTGTGCAAATACATATGTGTTGTTCGGTCTCCTTAGTTTGGTGGCAATTACAATTGTTGGCATATATTTTAAAACATTGCAACAAAAAAACTTTCTACATAAATACAAACAATATAAATGCAATATATTTGTCTGAGTAGGTAACACCCATTGTCTGTTGTTCTTTAACATGACAAATAAAGGATGTGAAACAAAAGAAAAATGATGTGAAAGAAAAAAATGTTTCAAGTCTGTTCGAATAAATAAGTAAATAAATACAGATTTTACTCTTAAAGTTAATGTTGTAATTTTGTTATTATTTGAAATATTACAAAAAAGGAAATGGTTTCAAAATTCAGTTGTAAAAGCAAATAATTTATAGGAATAAAACCAAAAAATATATACACGATTTGTATATAAACTATATTTCAGAAATAAAAATTTTTATCGCTGCGGACAGGATTCGAACCTGTGCGGGTAGAACCCAATGGATTTCAAGTCCATCTCCTTAACCACTCGGACACCGCAGCTGATGTAAAAGGAAAAGTTAGATCCATTTAAGTTTTAGAAAATTTTTTGCATTTAATGTTAAATGATTATTTTCGGATTAATTTTCCGTTAAAAATTTCGACTAAAGGAAACAATCTAAAAATATCTTAAAAAAAATACATTTTCGCTGCAGACAGGATTCGAACCTGTGCGGGTAGAACCCAATGGATTTCAAGTCCATCTCCTTAACCACTCGGACACCACAGCTTGATATTACAATTAAATTTTGTTCAATTAAGTTCTTATTAAAATCTAGTTCAGTTTTAGTATAGCATTAGTACTATTCTAATACAATTCAACCTCTGTTCTATTTTTTCAAGTTCTGTTCTATTTCTATTCTAGTTTTGTTCCAGTTCTGTTTTAATTCAGTTCCACCTCTGTTCTAGTTCTGTTTTAGTTTTATTCTAGTTCTGTTTTAGTTCTGTTCTAGTTCTGTTTTAGTTTTATTCTAGTTATGTTCTAGTTCGGTTCTAGTTCTGATCTAGTTCTGTTCTAGTTCTGTTCTAGTTCTGTTCTAGTTCTGTTCTAGTTCTGTTCTAGTTCTGTTCTAGTTCTGTTC
>NC_060950.1:62062469-62071111 GCF_022045245.1 Lucilia cuprina | reverse complement strand
AGAACTGAACTAGAACTGAACTAGAACTGAACTAGAACTGAACTAGAACTGAACTAGAACTGAACTAGAATTGAACTAGAACTGAACTAGAACTGAACTAGAACTGAAATAGAACTGAAATAGAACTGAAATAGAACTGAAATAGAACTGAACTAGAACTGAACTTAAACTGAACTAGAACTAAACTAGAACTGAACTTGAACTAGAACTGAACTTGAACTAAACTAGAACTGAACTTGAATTGAACTAGAACTGAACTAGAACTGAAGTAGAACTGAAATAGAACTGAACTAGAACTGAACTAGAACTGAACTAGAACTGAACTAGAACTGAACTAGAACTGAACTAGAACTGAACTAGAACTGAACTAGAACTGAACTAGAACTGAACTAGAACTGAACTAGAACTGAACTAGAACTGAACTAGAACTGAACTAGAACTGAACTAGAACTGAACTAGAACTGAACTAGAACTGAACTAGAACTGAACTAGAACTGAACTAGAACTAGAACTGAACTAGAACTGAACTAGAACTGAACTAGAACTGAACTAGAACTGAACTAGAACTGAACTAGAACTGAACTAGAACTGAACTAGAACTGAACTTGTACTGAACTAGAACTGAGCTATAAAAGAGCTACAAAGAAAATGTTTGCTGGGTTGGATTACGTCTGGCTGGCTTTATATGTGTGAGTGTTAGTCTATGAAACATACGAACATTTATATATTATTGAGCTTTAGATGGGAGGAATAATAAATAACACATTTGTACAAAACATAAAACGTTTATAAATTCTAAGATACAATTTTATTTATGTGTGCAAAGAAACGCATAAAACATATATGAATGTGTGTATTTAATAGTAT
Organism: Lucilia cuprina; assembly: GCF_022045245.1. Classification (NCBI taxonomy): domain Eukaryota; kingdom Metazoa; phylum Arthropoda; class Insecta; order Diptera; family Calliphoridae; genus Lucilia; species Lucilia cuprina. The sequence continues at coordinate 62,070,244 of NC_060950.1, read as the reverse complement.
TTGTTGCTGTTAATGCTACCATAACCCTACAACAGGGTATTAAGGATACATATAGTTAACCAGATTTAAAACAACATAAACATTTACTTAAATTTGATCAAAGAAAGGCAAATTAAATAGTAGTAAATGTTTTCAGAAGATCAATAAAATACAATTTTTTTATTTTAAATAAATCCTTTCCAATTCGACCTATGCCCCCTTATATACATATATATGTATATGAAATCAAATAGTATTTTTTTAATGTCAACACATAAATGTATATAGTTTGTTGCTATTTTTATAAATACACAGACTTGTGCTCACAAGACTTTTGAATCCTTTTCAGTTGTTATTGTGGTTATTTATGGGCGTTGAAGCAATGAAAATACAATATAAAAAGTATCTGTTTTGGGAAAAAATATATTACTTCCTATGTGTGAATGCTATACGCATGTAGGTCCAATAAACTTTATAGGTTTTTATATAACTTAATTAATTTTTTTTTGGAAACATAAGAAAACAAATCAAGAGGTGAAGACCAATGAATTGTTGTGTTCAACTTAAAGTACAGACCCAAACTGTTGGCAAGAAACAACATAATCATAAAAACATTAAATAATTAAGATTATTTCTTATTTCTGCAAACAACAAAAGTACAACTTTTGTTCACTTTAGATCACTTCATCTTAATTTATTTTCTAGCTCAGTTCAATTATAGTTCAATATAAGTTCAGTTCTAGTTTGTTCTACTTCAATTCTAGTTCAGTTCTAGTTCAATTCTAGTTTAGTTCTAGTTTTGTTCTACTTCAATTCTAGTTCAGTTATAGTTTAGTTCTAGTTCAATTCTAGTTCAGTTATAGTTTAGTTCTAGTTCAATTCTAGTTCTGTTCTAGTTCTGTTCTAGTTCTGTTCTAGTTCTGTTCTAGTTCTGTTCTAGTTCTGTTCTAGTTCTGTTCTAGTTCTGTTCTAGTTCTGTTCTAGTTCTGTTTTAGTTCTGTTCTAGTTCTGTTCTAGTTCTGTTCTAGTTCTGTTCTAGTTCTGTTCTACTTCTGCTCTAGTTCTGTTCTATTTCTGTTCTAGTTCTGTTCTAATTCTGTTCTACTTCTGCTCTAGTTCTGTTCTAGTTTTGTTCTAGTTCTGTTCTAGTTCTGTTTTAGTTCGGTTCTATTTCTTTTATAGTTCTGTTCTAGTTATGTTCTACTTCTGTTCTAGTTCGGTTCTAGTTTTGTTCTAGTTCTGTACTGTTCTAATTCTGCTCTATTCTAGTTCTGTTCTAGTTATGTTCTAGTTTAATTCTAGTTATGTTCTACATCTGTTCGGTTCTAGTTTATTTCTAGTTATGTTCGGTTCTAGTTTATTTCTAGTTATGTTCTAGTTCTGTTCTAGTTATATTCTGTTATGTCCTAGTAAAAAATTTAGTTCTAACTTTGTTTCGGTTTAATTTATTTTTAGTTCAGTTCCAGTTATACTAAAACTATTCCCAAAGAAAAATTGAAATAATTACATCAATTTTTTGTTTTGTTTACAGTTCATTAATAAACAACTTTTTATTTAATAAACAAGATTTATTGTGTTTGTTTTTTAGTTATTCTATATAGTTTTTCATTAGAGTTTTTTTCTTTGTGTGTATTAAATGTTTGTTTATAAATTTAAATGATTATAAATTTGTATGTTAAATAAAGAATAATAATATTTTAAAGTTTACATAAAACCAGAAAGAGAGAAAAAAAAACAATTTTTTAAAGATAATAATAATAATTTGTATGAAAAAGAAAATAATTATAATAATAACATAACGTTCAAAAACCAATCCATTTGCCAAGGTTATATAAATAACATAATTAAAAAATAAGAAAAAAACTTAAATAAATATGATTATATGAATTATATTTAAAAAAAGGAGTATAAAGAAAAGAAAACAAAAATAAAGGAAATAAATGAAAGAATAAAGTAAATAGTTTTTTCTGAAGAAGATTTATCGAATTCTAGTAAGCCCATTTAGTTGGTTGGTTGGTTGACTAACTACTATAGCAAAATATTAATTTTGTAACATTACTTTTGTTTAGTTTAATAGGTTTTTTTTGTTTTTGTATTTTACTCATCAAAAAGGTGGTTAGTTAGGATATAATGAGTTCCAAGTTATAACTTGGCTTATATATATAATTAGAGAGAGAGAGTAGTTGTAGTAGAGGAGATACAGTTTGTAATTCATTTTAGTGGGGTTAGTTTATTAATTACAAATTGTTTTGTTGTTTTCGTTTATAGGTAGATATTTATATAAATAAGTGATGATTTTAAACAAAAATAAAAATTATATTTTGAAATTAAGTTTAAACTTAATAATCTTTGAGTGTGTGTGTGATATTAATAGCATTATCTTTTTAAACCCCAGGCATTATTACTCGGTACTGGTACACGTCTTTGACCAGCCTCGCGAGCCATTACTTCCATAATACTAGTAGCAGGAAGCCAAGACTAAAAATATTAAAAAAAAATTAATAAAATATTTTCAAGAAAATGTCCCTAAACTAAACTTACTCTATCCTTAAAAGCAGTAGCTACCACATTACGATTCGGTTCAGCATCATAGGCCACTGATTCGACACCAAACATTTCACACATTTCATGTACTAGCTGACGTTTTTCACGATTCATGGTGGGAAACGAGTGAGAACGTGATTTTTGTTTACTTTCTTTGGCCAATTTTACTAGAGTGGTTAGAGCTTCATGTATGGACTTGACCAAAGCTGGATCACGTTTAGCAAAGTTACGTATAAAATCAGAATATTTTGTTAAGAGTTTTTGTGGCAAATCAGGATTACGTATTTGTAGACCAATAGCCAAGCGACGATTACGTTCGAGTAGACGACATTCTTCGTTGCAATCTAAAGTTTTAGTTGATTTACCAGAGAGTTTGACGGGAGCTAAGATTTCCGATAGTTCCATATAGTTGCCACGTTGCATTTCAGCCATGGAAGAAGCCAATTGGGCAGTAGCGATACGACTGAATTCACGTGCCAATTCGGCACAAGTGCGCATTTGTTTGCGATTGCCGCATTCGCATTGAACTTCAACCTGGTGAGAGAGAGGAAAATAAGGAAAAACAGTTTTGAAAATTATAATGGAAAAGTTTTCTAAGAGATAGAGACAAAAGCTTTTTCTATAAATATTAAGTGTTTTTTATGAAAAAGTATTTTTTTAGTAAAAAGAAAACTTTTTCAATGAAAAATACATTTAAAGCTTTCTTATTGAATAAGCTTTTTTATAAGCTTTTTAGTGAAAAATCTAAGCTTTAAACTTTTTACCGAAAAAAGCTTTGCTATACGTTTTTTCTTAAAAAAAGATTTCCTATAAACTTTTTATTAAAAAAGCTTTTCTAAAATCTTTTAATGGAAAACGCATATTATTGAAAAAGCTTTTCCGGAAGATTTTTATTGAAAAAGCTTTTCTATAAGCTTTTATTTGAAATAGCTTTTATAATGGCTTTTTATTGAAAAAAACTTTTATAATAGCTCTTTATCGTAAAAGCTTTTCTCAAAGCTTTTTACTGGAATAAAAAAAGTTTCTGTAAGATTTTTATTGAAAATTTGGTAAAAAAAGCTTTTCTATAAGCTTTTTTGAAAAAAGCTTTAATATAAGCTTTTTATGAAAAAAGCTTTTCTATAAGCTTTTTATGAAAAAAGCTTTTCTATAAGCTATTTATGAAAAAGGCTTTTTCATAAGCTTTTTATAAAAAACGCTTATAGAAAAGCTTTTTCCTAAAAAGCTTTTCTATAAGCTTTTTATCGAAAAAAACTTTATAAGCTTTTTATGAAAAAAGCTTTTCTATAAGCTTTTTATGAAAAAAGCTTTTCTATAAGCTTTTTATGAAAAAAGCTTTCTATAAGCTTTTTATGAAAAAAGATTTTTTTCTATAAACTTTTTATTAAAAAAGCTTTTCCATAAGCTTTTTATAGAAAAAACACTTTTTATAAGCTTTTTATGAAAAAAGCTTTTCTATAAGCTTTTTATGAAAAAAGCTTTTCTATAAGCTTTTTATAAAAAAAAACTTTTTTATAAGCTTTTTATGAAAAAAGCTTTTCTATAAGCTTTTTATAAATAAGTTTTCCATAAGCTTTTTATGAGAAAAGCTTTTCTATAAGCTTTTTATTATAAAAAAACCTATAGAAAGTTTTTATTATAAAAAGTCTATACAAAGCTTTTTATTATAAACATACAAAGCTTTTTATTATAAAAAGCCTACAGAAAGCTTTTTTATTAAAAACCTTTTCTATGAGATAAACTTTTAATAAAAAGAAATCTTTTGTAGATTTAACAATATTTTTCTAATGTAAAATGCATTTTAAACTTTCTTTAGGGAAAGAAGCTTTTTTTAAATTTCTTTAGAGAACATGCTTTTTCATCTACTTACCATCTCTTTACAGGGATTCTCAGGACAATCACCATTGTGACAGGGAGCCATACACTTATGCCCACATGTAGAACGGGCAGTAGTACAACTTTGTTTGCAAATCTCACCGGGTACTTGACACGGACCCTCATGACAAGTCTTAATGCACTTGTGGCGACCACAAGGCAATGGTTTATTACAGGGCAAACCACAGGAAAAACTTTGCTGAGAACAGGGTATAGTTTTACGTTGTTCATGGTGACCAAAACACCATTTCGTAGTGAACATCATACAGGGAGGACATGTGGCTGCTGAATGGCAGTTATGTTGTGGCGGATGATCGCAGGGATGTTTACGCGAACAGGGGCGTTTACAAACGGGACGTTTTGTGCCACAGGGGACAGGAGGATAGATAACTTCAGCACCACACTCACAGAAGAGCTCTTCGAAAGAGGAACGATAACAAGGCGGACAATTGCCGCGATGACAGGGTTGATCACACTTGTGCTTGCCACAAGAAAGCGTATAATTACAAGGCAGTGGACAGAAATGATCGATGTCTATGCAGCACTCTTGATTACACTTGTGCTTGCCACAGGAACGTTTTTTCGTACAGCGTTTCTTGCATCTAGCATCATCGGCTCTAGTCGATAGCTGGCGGCATTTTATCATTTGATCCATATGGCCACAGCGACACTTGACTGCAGTTTGTTTATTGCAAGGAGGACAATTGCCCAAATGACATTTGGCCGTACAGTGATGAGGATTGGTAGCTTTGCCACATTTTAAAGTCTTACCGCAGACACCCTCACAAACGGGTACAGGATCTAAACAGGATTTACGTTGTTCAGCCATAATAGGCATTTTGCCACAAGGACAAGAGGTGACATTGTCAGGACTCAATTTACAGGGTCTACATTCATTGGGATGGCAACTGTCTTTACACTGATGATTGCCACATGTTAAATTTTTGCCACAAATTTTACCACATGAATAGTTGTGTTTATCATGTGATTCGCGTGTACAAGTCACTTGTCTTTCTTGTTTAGCACAGTGACACTTTTGATCAACCTTCTCCTTACAGGCGGGACATTTTCCCTCATGACATTTCTCCTGACAAGTGTGCAATTCGCAATTCAATAGTTTCTCACAAGTCGAATCACATTCTATGGTTTCCTTTAAGCAACATTGCATAATTTTCGAAGTTTTGCCACAACCACATTCACGCTTTACCTGAGCCTGACATGGAGGACAGGGACCAGGATGACACTGCAAAGTACAGGCATGAGCACAGCCCTCTACACGTCCACATACTTCACCGCATGAATGAGCTATGTCTTGACGATTATTTATGGGATTCTTTAATTTACCACAGAAACAATAGTAATCACGAGGAACTTCTTTTTCCACATTCTGACAGGCAGGACAACGCCAACCGTCGTCAGATATCGAGGACGAGGCCCATTTTATTATACACTGCAAATGTAGTATATGATAGCAATTATGACAAGACCAAACACTCTGATGAGCCTTGATGGGCTCAACACAAACTAAACATTCCAAACGTCTAGTTTCAATATCTCTTATTAATTTTTCTCTTTGTGAAAGCTTTTCATTTTCTTTGTCATAAGACTTTTTCGGAGACCTCTTTTCAGGCGATGCCAAAGGACTATCTTTACCATTATCATTGGAGTACTTTTCCTCTACACGAAAACCATTTATACGATCACGATTACGATTCCAATCATCACGTCGCTTATTACTGCGATAATTATCATAACGTTGATGATAATCATTGCGCTGTTGATTACGTTGATTATGGCCACGTTCAGAACGTTCACCACGATCTACGTAACGTTCATAACGATCCTCACGTTCCACAAAATCTTGTGAACGTCTGCCGTTCTGATAACGTTTATTGAAATTGTTCTTTTCACCGTTAGCCTTGTCTTGATTATCTTGATTTCTTTGTCTCTCATTATTGTTGCCATTTATGGAACCACGTTGATTTTTACTAAAAGCTCCTGTTGCTTTAGATACACCCGCTTGCTGTTGTTGTTGCTGCTGTTCACGTTCTCCTCTGCCATTCATTGTCAACGAGGGGGTGGAAGAATTCGAATTCGAGGCTGAATCATTATTTTGTTGTTTCTCTTGCAAATTTCGCGAAAATCTTTCCATATTCTTTTCCAAACGATTATTGTTTCTTTTATTATTTTCCTTATCATGTTTATTCTGATGACGATTATTGCCACGAGAACGTTCATGTCTTTGTTGCTGACGTTTTTCTTCCTTCTCAAAGCTAGAATCCAAATTTTTTGTTTTTTCTTTGGCTTCACTTCCTTCATTTTTATTAAAATCTTCTTTAGAATTGCCATTTGAATTTTCAGTTTCTTTAGCCTGTTGACTATGATTTTGTTGATTAGCTTCTTGATTTGTTTCGTTCAACGAAAGTTTATCAAATCTTGGCACAAATTCTGGAGCATTGGCTTGCAGTTTCGTATTGTTGAAGTCAAAACCAGTAGCAAAAGGATTGGCATAGTAAGTTGTGCCATTAGTATTAAAGTTACCATATGAATTAGGATTATCATAATAATTTTGGTTACCAGTTGATGTTGGAGGATTGACGGCTACTGTAGATGTTGCTATAGGATTTATATTGTAGTTTTGTAGACCATCGGTGAATACACTGCTGTTATTGTTATAGTTGGCAAATGGATATTGGGGTTGAGAAGGATTGAAGTACTGAAACAATTAAGGAAATTTATTTAGGTTTTTAAAACAATTATTTTGAATTTAATTGTAATTCACTTCTACTTCAGTTCCAGTTTAATTCAAGTTCAGTTCCACTTCAATTCTAGTTCAGTTCTAGTTCAGTTCTAGTTCAGATCTAGTTCAGTTCTAGTTCAGTTCTAGTTCAGTTCTAGTTCAGTTCTAGTTCAGTTCTAGTTCAGTTCTAGTTCAGTTCTAGTTCAGTTCTAGTTCAGTTCTAGTTCAGTTCTAGTTCAGTTCTAGTTCAGTTCTAGTTCAGTTCTAGTTCAGTTCTAGTTCAGTTCTAGTTCAGTTCTAGTTCAGTTCTAGTTCAGTTCTAGTTCAGTTCCAGTTCAGTTCTAGTTCAGTTCTAGTTCAGTTCTAGTTCAGTTCTAGTTCAGTTCTAGTTCAGTTCTAGTTCAGTTCTAGTTCAGTTCTAGTTCTGTTCTAGTTCAGTTCTACTTCAGTTCTAGTTCAGTACTAGTTCAGTTCTAGTTCAGTTCTAGCCCAGTTCTAGTTCAGTTCTAGTTCAGTTCTAGTTTAGTTATACTTCAGTTCTAGTTCAGTTCTAGTTTAGTTCTAGTTCAGTTCTAGTTCAGTTCTAGTTCAGTTCTAGTTCAGTTCTAGTTCAGTTCTAGTTCAGTTCTAGTTCAGT
>NC_060950.1:62060823-62062369 GCF_022045245.1 Lucilia cuprina | reverse complement strand
GTAAACAAAAATAACTCACCACACCAAAAAAAATGTTTATTTTGATAAAACAGCTGTTACGGTTTGTTTTATTTTTCGTCGGGTTGTTTTCTTTATGTGCGTTAAAATTTCAAAGTTTATTCTCAAATCTGCCTAAATGACTGTTTGTGATATTACCTTTTTTGAATAAGCCTTGTCATAACTGTTCATAAAAATCGCCTAAACTTTCTCTTATAAGCTGTCAACACAAGTCTAAAATCTGGCAACCTTATTAGGTGGCGAAATAATTATGGCATTTTGTGAAATTGTCAAAGAAAACGGAAAGTCAAAAAAAAGAACTGAAAGAGAAACGCAAAGATTGCGTATATGTGTTAGTTAATTTTATAAGGAATTGTAATTTTCAGCTTAACATTTTATAATTAAACCTTAAAAAAGTAACTACTTAATTTCATAACATTGTTAACGCAAAATCAACATGTGAACTATAAAAAGTTTTAAATTGTTTCCATAAAAATATTACCTCTTGGTTTTATAACATAAAAGAAGAAAAAAACTGACAGCATAAGTTAACAGTGTGTGCGTTTGCAGTTTTTTTTTTGGTTTGCGTCTGTGAAAAAATAGAAAAAAATTAACGCGTGCCTCCAGCCGCTACGTGGGACTTTATTTTTTTGCCAAAAATTTTAAATTTATAATTTTTTATATTTTCCCTAAAAAAATTCGCCTACAAAGGCAGTTGTTAAATAAAAAGAAAAGGCTACTGACTGCAATTTTTATGATTAAAGGCCTAAAAAGGCCGAAAAAATTAAGTATAAAAATTCACAATAATCTATAGTATAAAAATCCAGCAACAACGTGTTTTCACCTTTGTGCTGTCTATCCAGCTTAGCAGCAGCTGCTGCCGTATAAGTCTGAAATAAAAAAAAAAAAACAAAAATGTCGGCCGATTCAAAGTCTCAACCATCTAATCAACCTCCCTTGTCCCAATTATGGCCGGGGTTTGGTTCTACTTCCTCCGAACTTAACAATCCTATGGAGCAACTTCATCCCCAACAGTCAGCTCCCACATCCTTGTCTATGGGTAAACCACATGCTCAACAAACTAATATTAACAATAACTATGTGAATTTTAATCAATTTATCATGCAACATAATCTTAATTCACCACATCAAACTAAATCACCCTTGTCTTCTTCATTAGAGGATCAATTTGCCAAAGTAGAGGGAAATCAAAATTCCAATTATGAGGATGTTTTTAGTTTTATTCATAATATCGGAAGTTTGAATAATAATAATCACAACAAAGGTAACAACAATAATGGCAACAAAAATTCGAATCATCAGCAACAAACACAACAACTGAAACAACAACAATATAATGTAAGTTTGTGAATAATTTGTGTATTTATATTGTTAAGTTTGTACTGCCTTCAACAAGAAATGAACTAGGATTGAGCAAGAATTATAATTGAACTAGAACTGAACTAGAACTGAACTAGAACTGAACTAGAACTGAACTAGAACTGAACTAGAACTGAACTAGAACTGAACTAGAACTGAACTAGAACTG
>NC_060950.1:62016257-62060723 GCF_022045245.1 Lucilia cuprina | reverse complement strand
TGTAAACAAAAATAACTCACCACACCAAAAAAAATGTTTATTTTGATAAAACAGCTGTTACGGTTTGTTTTATTTTTCGTCGGGTTGTTTTCTTTATGTGCGTGAAATTTTAACCTTTGGTAGATAGATAGAGGAGTCGATTCTTTCAGACAACTTTTGATATGTTTCCTATTTGAAATCAACAAATTTCAGGGGATTTGCTCTGTAACTCAATTCGAATATATTGTATTTCAAAAGTTTTTTTTTTCGAATCGGAATATAGAGAAACCCTCCAGCCAATAAATTACAGAGATATAAGTAAAATTCAGAAATAAACAATGGTAATATCATCTTGGATGCTTTGCCAACGTTATTAAAAATACATGCAAATATTCTAATATAAAAACAGGACTAATAGAACCTTTTGGGGAATTTTGAGTTATCATCATTTTATGTTTCTATTTTCAATACTATAGACAATTCCAAGGTATCATTTGAAAAAACGCAAAAGAATAAAAGAGTACGTGTTAAATTTAGTTTTTTTTAGGTTGTATATTAAAAAATCTGAAAATTCCACTTGAAGAACGAAAAGTCTCCATATAAGGGTTCTATAAATCGACTTTCGAATAATCGAACAATCGATTTATTGTCGAAAAAGGTCAATAACTCGACTATCGTCTATGAAAATAGTCGAAAAGTCGACTTTGTAAATAAAAGTCGAAAAGTCGAAAAAAGTCGGAAATTCGGAAGAAGTCGAAAAATTCGGAAAAGTCGAAAATAGTCGAAAAGTCGACTTTTTGTTTCAACTATAGAACCCTACTCCATATTATAGATTCCTTTGAAAAAGAGTAACAATAATATTTTTTGAAAGGTCCAAACTATTTACTTGAATTTGGACCTATATATTTGTTAATGACTTAGTATGCGAATTCCAAATAATCGCTCTTATTATATTCGAGTGCAATAACTGCTTTTATTTTTTATTTGTTATAAACATATGTTACACTAATATATGAAAAAATGGGAAAATCTAAGAGACGCTGTTAGCTATAAAATAGAGCATATTGTGTAAAAAATAATTTTTTTTAAATCCATTATTAGGTATTTGATCTTAAAATATTTACCATTAATATAAATACAAAGAATAAGTCAAGGTCTTTGAAGTAAAATAAGTTTCTTTTTCCTTACAAACGGGACAACACCAAGGATCTTCGTATCCTACTGAATTTGCCAATTTTACAATATTCTGTATATCCAGACAATGCCGACATTTCTTACAAATCCAAAAAGTTTTGTCAGAATAACAGGGATAATCTTTACAGGCTACGCATTTTCCATCACTAGACTTAATTTGGCTTTTTGGATTTTTTTGTTTCTTCTTGCTGTTTCTATTCACGGAACTACAACCAATGGGATTATGATTGTCATTGGAATAAATTTTATTTTGGTGGCTATTTAGATTTCCATGATTCTCGTTATTGTGGCCATTAGAAAAATTACGTTGATATGTGCTTACAGGAGAAATAGTTTTAAACAAATTAGAATTTGGTAAATTTTTAGACAAATGTTTCATATTCTTTTCCAAACGCATTCCATTTGCACAATTTTCACGATCACTTTTATTTGCATTAGTTTTAAACAAATTGGAATTTGGTAAATTTGCACATTCTTTAATATTTTTCATCTGAGAAGCTTTACAAATTGAAACCTTATCATGGCCAAATGTGCTTACAGGAGAAATAGTTTTAAACGAATTGGAATTTGGTAAATTTTTAGACAAATTTTCCATTCCATTCACATGCTTGCATTTATAGTAATATTGCTGATCATAAGGAACGGATTTTGCATAACATTCATTGATATTTTGACTATCCGGATTTTCCATCTTCTTATTGAGACCATTAGCTGATCTATGTTGATAGCTGTTTAATAGTCCGACAGGATTTGATATTCCTTGTTGCTGCTGTTGTGCCTCCCAAACCCTTTTATTTGTATTTGAAATGGTATTGGGAAAGTCTGAATTATTATTTTTTAAATTATTAAAAAAATTATCCATATTATTTTCCAAGTTATTTTTAAGATATCTTTATTGTTCTTATCATGTTCATTGTGATGACGCATATATATGTTATTGCCATTAATACAGCTGATCATGGATCTCTTTTTTTCGAATTTAACGTTATTTAAATATTTTTGTATTATAAATACAACTCTGATCAATACTTTTGAGGGCGTTTCTACATTACAACTGTCATACTTTCATGTTAAAAAGAAGAAGCAAACAAGAGCAAGAAAAAAGTGCGCTTGTTCTTTTATATTATAATTCGTTTGGGAAAATAACAAAATATTTTAATTATTTACAAAATTTATGGTGAAATAGAATATAATATTATAATAAAAACAAAATTTATATAAATATAAACTAAAATATTAATAAAACAACAAGAAAACATGGCCCAAAATGCACCACCTTCACAAGATGTACAGGTATAAACAAAAACAATTCAACAAATTATATTTTGCTTTTTTACGATTTTTAATACAAATCATGTGTAAATTTATTAAACTAAATTGTATTTAAATAATTTCTTTTGTATTCTAGGATATACAATTCAAATTACACGATAAATTCACAATATTTCCCGAGTCAAAAGAAGTGAAAAGTTTGGTTAGTTTATTGGCTGTTTCCTCTGCCAAAGGTCTACTGTTTGCCGGTAATCCACATAGCAAGGAGTTGAAAGGTGGGTTGTAAATAGATTACATACTAAGTTTTTAATAAATAATGCTATTCATTTTGTTTACTTAGTTTTTAAATTAAGAGATATAGTTGATGGCAAAACTTCTGGACAGGAATTAAAAGCTCGTGTAGTAAATTTACCGGGTGAACCTAAGGTTTTAGCTTGCAGTTGTGATGGTTCTATGCTGGCGGTTAATTATGTTTTAAACAATACCGGTTTCTTACAAATCTATCAAGTGGATAGTTTTTTAACTGCGACCCCAACTTCTTTGTATAATCTACCCGTTGCTCCCGAAAGCAATGTTTTCGCTTTACAAATGCTTTGGAACCCGGTAATACCCAATAATATTGCTTTGATTTTAACCGATGGTTCGGTGGCCATGTTTACTTTGAATAATGGTCAATATGATAAAGTTACTTTGGGTAAAGAGCATCAAGTTAAAGCTGGCTGTTGGTCTCCTAAAGGTAAACAAATTGTTTTTGGTTTTGCCGAGGGTAAACTGCAACAATTCAAACCCAATTTACAGCCAGCTAGAGCCATCCCTTGTCCTCCCGGTATACATCCGGGACCATTTGATTGTATAGCGGTGCACTGGTTGTCAACATTTCAATTTGCCGCTATTTTCCTGCAACGAGGCCAGGAAATGTGTCCCTCATTGTTCATAGTTAATGCTCCTAAGGCTGGTCAGCCGTCCTATATCAATTACTATGATATTTGCTATAGTGCTCCTGGACCACGCATACAGCAATTGTCTTTTAACCACATAGCCCAATGGAATCTGTTATTGGTTACTTCAGCCAATGGTGTTGAGGTGGGTGTATTGGGCACTAAAGATGCGGGCGATAATCCCAATTGGATACAGTATACTTTACTGGATGAGGCTCGCATAGAAATGCCTTTGACCGAGTCAAAAGATGAAACTTATCCCTTAGGTTTTGCCTTTGATACCGCCTCTTCTCATCAAGTGCTTGTAGGAGAAAAGAAACTACCCGTAATGCCCATGATTCATGTCTTATCGACTCATGGTCATTTGGTTTCCTATAATTTTTTGAATTTGGCACCTAATGCTGTAGATGTTTGTTCACCACCTCCCCCGTTAAATGATGTATCGGGACAGTTTGTACCTTTAAAGCAAACTATTGCTGCTGCAGCTGCTTCTGCTCCTGCAAATCAAACTAAGCCTCAGTTTGGAGAAAATAAACCACCAACATCTGGTCAAGGTTTTGGTGATATGACCTTTTCTACTGGTTCCAATATGGTCACCTCAACACCGGCTATAGTAAGTACTGAAAGATACTTTTCTTAAAGAAACTTAAATGTATTGAAAATATGTTTTTAGAAGGACAAACCAGTACCTTTATTTGGTACACAACCAGCAGCGGCTAAACCAACAGCAGGTTTTGGCTTCAGTACAAATACTCCAGCAGCTTCATCTGTAACCACAGCACCTGCAAACAATAAACCCTCAACAGGATTTGGTTTTGGATCGGCAACAACTACAACAACATCCGCAGCACAACCATTTTCTCAACCCTTTGGTGGTGCCATGACAACAGGAACACCTTTTGGTGGATTTTCAGGAACAGGTTTTACTGCCAAACCTAATGAAGCTCCCAAACAGCAGCCTACACAAACTCAAACTTCGCAAGCAGCGAATGTAAATAAAAATCCAGAAGCCAACAAACCCTTGTACACAGTACCGGCCACATTTACACCACCTAGTGTACAGCAGACACAAAATAACAACAAAATGGAACAGAAGACAATACAGCCCCAAACAGCTGCTAACAAAATGAATTTGAATAATGGAGAAATTGATGAAGTGGTAAAACAAATGATAGTCATACAAATAGAAGCCTTTGAAATGGAACTAAAACATATAGGACAACAATCCAAACAATTAATGGAAAATGTAAGTTATTAACACATACACACATCTCTAGGAAAACTTATATTTTGTTTCTTTTTGCGAATAGATTGGTTCCCCTGATGAAATCAAATCGTATAGCAAACAATTAAATGATCTACAAGAAATTCTTGAACAGGCCAATGATCATGAATTTGAACAGGATGTACAAAGTTTAAGACATTCCATGAATGAATCCTATGCCATGTTAGCTGAATGTCGCACCAAATTGGATTTATACAATAATCCCAAGTAATTATAAACGAAATATAACAAAAACTCCAAATATATTCCAAAAAAACATATTGTTCCTTTTAAGCTTGAACCGTTTATCTACTGTTTCCTCTACGGATCCCACTAGTCGTCGTCAACTGGCTAAACTACAGTCCTATGTCGCTTCAAATCAAAATCAATTGTCTCAATTGAATCAGTTAATTGATGCACAATGGTCTCAATATCAAGATGTTGTAAGAAGAAATTCCAAGAATCAAATGCATATTCCTTGTTTGGATGGTATTTATCAGCGAATGTCAAAGTTGAAAGATCTATTGGCAAGACAAAGGACAAAAATGAATTATATTAAAACTAAATTAAAGCAAAAGGGCTTAAACTATAAGCCGCCCAGTGAGGTGGATGTTACTTCGGTGGCTGTGGGTGCTTTGACGAAAAATCAAAGGTATCGTATTGTGTTTCTTTAAAAAAAATGCTTTTTTTTATATAAAAATATACTTTTTTTCATAGAAAAACTTTTATTTAAAAAAGCTCTATGAAGCTCCATAAAGCTCTATAAAGCTTTTTTCATAGAAAAAGCTTTTTGTAGCATAAAGCTTTAACGGCTAAAACAGTGCTTTTAGTTTTATTTCTTAATTTAATCTCTTCTCGTTTCAGCACCATGGAATCTTTAGCCGATTCCATTCTATCCATGAGCTTATCACAGGTGGTTTCTCAAACTCAAGCTAAATTGTCGGAAGACAAATTAAATGCCATACGAGATTTCACCAGAAGGCAACAACAAATTGCCATAATCAAACCCAAACGACCAGATCGCATAGGACTGAAATCAGAAGTTATTTTAGAAACTAAATTGGAAACTGAGCGCAAACAAAAGGAAATGGCTAAAAAGCAGCAGCAACAACAACAAATGCAACAGCAGCAATATGTGCAACAACAACAAATTCAACAGCAGCAATATGTGCAACAACAACAGCAGCAGCAACAACAGTATGCAGCTTATAAACAACAAACAAACATGCAAAAAGTTGTGTCATCCAAACCTCAAGAACAACAACAAAACTATCAAACACAACTACAGCAGCAATTATTAAAACCACAAGCAACTATATCAACATCACAACAACAACAACCAACACTTTTAGCCAAACCAACAGCCTCTAAACCAAACATAGTATCCTCACAACCACCCACATTCATAACGCCCACATCATCAACAGCTGCTACTTTATCTTTTGGTGGCAATAGTTCATTTGTTAAAACATCCATCTCAACATCTGCACCAAAAACTGATGAAACCAACAAACCTTTAGCCACCTCTACAGCTTTTACCGGTTTTGGCATGACCACCTCACAGTCATCTTTGAGCTTTAATCCAGCTAAACCTCTACACAATACTGCTGCGGCCAATGAAAGTAAAGAAAATCAACAACCTACTAATACGCCAATATCATTTTCCGCCAAAGTAATTGGTGGTAATGATGCTAAACCATTTGCAAATTTAGGCAATAAAACGACAACGCAAACTAATGCATTGCAACAACCGCCAGCACAAGGTTTTGCAGCTTCTACTTCTAGTGGGTTTTCAGCATTTGCCAATACAAAAGCCACAACACAAACAAGTAATCAAACAAAAGATAATACTAAAAAGCCAGAAGAAGCTCCTAAACAATTTGGCTTTGTAACAGCTTCTTCAACAGCAACAACATCCACTTCTTCTGCAACATCAACAGCACCGTCTACTGCTTTTGGTGGTTTTGGAGGCTCTACTAAACCAGCTACCACTGCAGCGCCATTTTCTACACCACTTTTTGGTTCGACTAGCTCAACTACCACTTCTACACCTTTTGCGACTTTATCTTCATCCTCTTCATTTTCTTTTAATGCCAATGTTTCTACAACAGCAGCAACGACAGCTTCAACAAAATCGGTAACCACTACCACCACAACTTCTGCTATGCCCGCAGCAACTGCTGTTACAGCAAAACCTGCGGATATAAAAACTACTCAAACTGCTGCTGCTTCTACAGCTTCCAGTGTTACAGTAACAAGTGCCGCCACCAGGTAAGTGGAATCTTTATAAAATTCTTATTTTCTTTAATCAAGAGGAGCTTTTGAAAATACTATAAATTGCACAAATTAGCACAGATTAACACAAATTGAATAAACTAAATATAGTTTCCAATACTCGTTAGATTTTTTAGCTACTCTAATCAGGGATTTCAAATAACATCTTCTGAAACATGATTTTGTCTCAGCAACATATAGAGCAGATTAAGGAACTAATAAATACATTAATTATATTTCGCAGTTCCGATATATTTTGAAAATCATATTATAAATCGATAACAGGGTCTTTAAAGTAATTCAAAATTAAAAAGAAAACCAAACATTTATACAGTAAGACACAACACTCGATCGTGACTAGATTGTTTACTGAATAATTCACAGCGAAGTTAAGTGTTAAACTATATGTTACTTTCTGAAAGTTAGAAGTCTTCTAAGATCCATATTCCTAAGAAGATTACTGTGATTTCTAAATAAACGAATGTGATCTGATCACAGATCGTTTGATAAGTTTAAGTTTAATATTAAGTTTAAAGAAGATAAGCAGATTAGGTCTATTCACAATAATACATGGACACACAGGAGACAGACTGTCATGAAGGAACTGAGTAAATCCAGGAACATATCAGAATAAAGAAGGTGACATTATCGCTAACTTAAGGACTAAAATACCACATAATCCGGACCATTTATGTGATACATTCATAAAAACAATCATACGATACATTTAGAAGGATAAATGTGAGTCCGCATAACTTTGAATGGTGTTCTTATTCCCATGATCTAGTTCCCACAGTCACTTTGCCGTCGAGTCGGTAAACGCTTCTAAATCGTATGTCGAATGTCTTTCAACCAACACTCTCTTATTATGATTTCGGTTAAAACAAAAACCATTTAGTGTACCGGATAGAATAGTCATATCGCAAGTTTGACGACAAAGTAATCTTCTAAGGAGTGATCCTCTAAAAAGTATCGGACACCTCTAAACATCCAATTAGTGTACTTCGAAGGGACCTTACCAATGGACAGTAGATGATGAATGTTACGAGCCATTGGCTAACATAGTACCGGAGAGAATAGTGGTTCAAGTCATTTCGCGAATACACTAAGTGTTTTCTTCTAAAGTGTCGAATAGAATTGGCGTTCAAGTCATATCGCAAGTTTGACGGCAAAGTAATCTTCTAAAGAGTGAAAGTCCACATCCACTTAGTGTACTTCGAAGGCACTTTACCAATAGACAGTAGATGATGAATGTCACGGATCATTGGCTAACATAGTACCGGATAGAATAGATGTTCAAGTCATATCACGAGTACACTAAGTGTAATCTTCTAAAGATTACTTTTTAGAAGATTACACACTACAGGACAAACGTTACGGGTCATTGGCTAACATAGTACCGTATAGAATAGGTGTTCAAGTCATATCGGGAGTACAGTAAGTGTAATCTTCTAAAGAGGGTCATTGGCTAGCGTGGTACCGAATAGAATAGGTGTTCAAGTCATATCACGAGTACACTAAGTGTAATCTTCTAAAGATTACTTTTTAGAAGATTACACACTACAGGACAAACGTTACGGGTCATTGGCTAACATAGTACCGGATAGAATAGGTGTTCAAGTCATATCGCGAGTACACTAAATGTAATCTTCTAAAGAGGGTCATTGGCTAGCGTGGTACCGGATAGAATAGGTGTTCAAGTCATATCTCAAGTTTGATAATAACTCCGAGGAGTCATTAGACTTCTCCAATTTCCAGTACCGGTAGACTAGAGTTATTGATAGCACCTTTATTACCCGAGAATACAATAACAACAAAATGTCAGCGACTCACTAATGTAATATGCTCCAGTGACGGCAGATCTACGTTTCAAAAAAGATCCTCCAACTGACAAATTCTCTACGAAATGAATGACAAAAAATAACTGGACAGATTGTATATAAAAGATCATGGGTAAATGAAAAACTTTGGACAAATCACTTGAGTTATAAACTTTCGGAAACTGAGAATTGTTTGAAAGAAGATCGTGCAACAAGTAAAAGTATTTTAATATCGATAAAGAACTAGTTCTATTAAGATGTGTTTAAGTAAAACAAAGTGGGAATGATTATAGGAATCATAGAAAATCAATCACTATTAGATATTGGTTAAAGAAAAGAATATTGAACGAATCTTAACGAACATTTTTTACATCAAATATGCATTATTATCATAACAATTTCATTGACAACAAAGCACCAAACATTCCCCTAAGTGTAAATACTTTCAAAGCGCAATAAATGCTCATAATTCCACACATTTCAAGTTTTAGCTTTATAAGCCCAGCAGCTGGCAACACCACCACAGTGACTTCTACCAAATCTACGGCAGCGCCGAACGTTACCATAACATCAACAGGCTTACCGGAACCTAAACCTGCTGCTACGGCTACAACAACTTCAACTAGTGCACCAACTCCTACAGCAACAGCTGATCCTACAGATTCTCTATTTGGTTCGCTTAATATTTGCAAACCAACAGCTAAAGAAGCTGCAGGAGATTCTAGCAAACCAGCTAATATATTCTCCGTATTTGCCGCCGCTACGTCGACTGCATCAAGCGGAGCGTTTTCTTTTGTTTCGGCCAGTGGTGCTGGAGATGGTGCGAAATCATTTTTGGGTACGACAAGTACAACCGGAACAACTGCCAGTACAGGATTTTCATTTGTCTCAGCTGCCAGTACTACACCGGCAACAACAGCGAATATTTTTGGAACATCAGCCACTGCAGGAACAACAGCGGCAGCTACCGACACAACAACCACCACATCAACAACAGCTACAGCTGTAACAAGCACAGCTGCTGCTTCCACTAACGCTACAACAACATCTTCATTTACATTTGCTACAGCACCGGCTCCGGCCACAGCTTCTACTGCTGGTTCATTGTTTGGCTCGCTTTCTCTGTCCTCTGCCGCCACAACTGCAGGTACTGCTACGACCACTTCGGCTCCAGCAGCTGGTAATATATTCGGTGGAGGATCTTCGGTGTTTGGACAAACAAGCACAGCTGGCACTACAAGTACCACAACATCGATATTTGGAGGCGGTGCAGCAGCAGCTTCTTCAGCACCTTCTTTGTTTGGTTCTACAGCTCCTGCCACAACAACCGCCGCTACACCTGGAACAGGTTCCATTTTTGGAGCCGCTGCAGCTGCTACAGCACCAGCGGGTGGTAGCGTCTTTGGAGGCATACCTAAACCAGATCAATCCGTTTTTGGAACTGGTTTATTTGGAGCAACTGCTGCAACAACTAAATCTCCAGCAGCCACAGGAGGCAGTATCTTTGGTGGTGGTTCATCAACAGGATTTGGTGGTTCAACAGCTGCTGGCTCCATTTTTGGTGGTTGTGCTAGTAATGCAGCCAGTCCTTTTGGCTCTACAGCATCAGCAAATACAGCTGGTTCTATATTTGGAGCGGCGGCGGCAGCAACTAAACCTGCCGAAGGTGGTAGTATCTTCGGTTCACCCACACAACAAACGGCCTCTAGTGGTGGTTCACTATTTGGAAAAAGTACTTTTGGAGCACCAGCTGCTCCACAAACAGCTGGAGGTATTTTTGGAGGTGCCGCTGCCCAATCGCCCACTTCGGGAGGTTTTGGCGCTTCAGGAGGTTCCATATTTGGAGGTTCTACTACCGCTAATACTTCAGCATCAGGAGGTTCAATCTTTGGAGCAGCAGCCGCTACAACGGCACCAGCTTTTGGTGCATCACCTGGATTCGGCTCCTTCTCACAGCCATCTTCGGCTCCTGCTTTTGGTTCACCCTCGGCTGGTGGTTTTGGTGCTGCAGCAACCACAGGATTCGGTTCGCCTCAACAGCAAGGTGCTTTTGCCAAACCAGTTTTCGGTGGTCCTGCTTCATTTGGTAGTCCTCAACCAGCTTTTGGTGCCCAACCCACATTCGGAGGAGCTCCAACATTTGGCAGTCCCAAAGGTTTCGGTTCATTTGCAGCAACATCTCCAACAGCCACCGGTTTCGGTGCAGCCGCTCAAGCTTCAGCAGCTCCTAAGGGTAATATTTTCGAAACATTAGGCTCTCAAGACTCGGGTTTGTCATTTGGAAATTTGGCTCATTCTACACAGGCTCAGCAACAGAAACCCGCTTTTGGAGGGTAAGCTTAAGACTATAAAAATTCAACGAAATCAATGAATAATCTTTCTCTTCTTCTTTTCCAGTTCTTCTTTCATGAACTATCGTTCTTAAATGTTTGTAAAAAAACGCCTTTAAGCGTTGTTCTTTATTTTTATTAATTTTTTTTTTGTGTAATTATTTTTTTTCTAAATTTATTGTTCTTTTGTATCAATATTTTTTGTGTTTTATCTTTTTTTCGCAACTGTTAAATAAAATTTATTTCAAAAATTTTCTGCACGAATTTTTTTCTAAGTTTTTTATTCTAGACCATATACCGGCGGATAGAGAGGCAGACAAAAAAACCACCACTACACACACACTATTTGCATTTTTTCATTGAAATTGCACTGAAAAAAATATTTGGTTATTTTTAATTTTGAAGATTAAATTGCATTACTGTAAAATGCGAATATTTATAAACAATGTGTAATCAATGTACTTAGGAATGATAATTTCTTCACATAGAAACAACATTTCTAATTAAAATGTACAAAAAAAGTATGAAACAAGATTAACTTATTTACTTTCATTGTTATGCATTCTAGAAAATTATTTAGAGTGTACGTTGTTTTTGTAAATTATGCTCTTGCTTTTGCAAGTTGTTTTTGCTTTTTTCAAGTTGTGTTTGCAATTTCTTTAACAAAGCGACATCAACCTGCTTTGTTGAATGCTGTCAAGCAACTAAATAAAATATTTGTATTTTTGATGCTCTTGTTTAGAAGTTCGTATGCGATCGTGTTGTGTACATGTAATTTCCCGAAAATCTTCGTTGTCAGAACAATACTAGCGCCGACGTCTGTTCTAGACGGATCTCTATGTTTTCACTCAAAATATTGTATTTTGTTAAGAAATAAAAGTGATCACAGATTTTCATCCTTTTGGCTGTAGCTCCTCTAGTTTAGCCAGAAAATGGACTTTTAGGTTTTCACTCAAAATAATGAATTTTGATGGGAAATATGAGTGATCACAGATTTCCATCCTTTTGGCTGTAGCTCCTCTAGTTTAGCCAGAAAATGTACTTTTAGGTTTTCACTCAAAATATTGAATTTTGATGGGAAATATGAGTGATCACAGATTTCCATCCTTTTGGCTGTAGCTCCTCTAGTTTAGCCAAAAAATGGACTTTTAGGTTTTCACTCAAAATATTGAATTTTGATGGGAAATAAAAGTGATCACATATTTCCATCCTTTTGGCTGTAGCTCCTCTAGTTTAGCCAGAAAACGGAGTTTTAGGTTTTCACTCAAAATATTGAATTTTGGTGGGAAATAAAAGTGATCACAGATTTCCATCCTTTTCGCTGTAGCTCATCTAGTTTAGCCAAATAATGGACTTTTAGGTTTTCACTCAAAATATTGAATTTTGATGGGAAATATGAGTGATCACAGATTTCCATCCTTTTGGCTGTAGCTCCTCTAGTTTAGCCAGAAAATAGACTTTTAGGTTTTCACTCAAAATAATGAATTTTGGTGGGAAATAAAAGTGATCGCAGATTTCCATCCTTTTCGCTGTAGCTCCTCTAGTTTAGCCAGAAAATGGACTTTTAGGTTTTCACTGAAAATATTGAATTTTGATGGGAAATAAAAGTGATCACAGATTTCCTTCCTTTTGGCTGTAGCTCCTCTAGTTTAGCCAGAAAATGGACTTTTAGGTTTTCACTCAAAATATTGAATTTTGGTGGGAAATAAAATTGATCACAGATTTCCATCCTTTTGGCTGTAGCTCCTCTAGTTTAGCCAGAAAATGGACTTTTAGGTTTTCACTCGAAATAATGAATTTTGATGGGAAATATAAGTGATCACAGAATTTCATTCTTTTGGCTGTAGCTCCTCTAGTTTAGCCAGAAAATGGACTTTTAGGTTTTCACTCAAAATTTTGAATTTTGATGGGAAATATGAGTGATCACAGATTTCCATCCTTTTGGCTGTAGCTCCTCTAGTTTAGCCAGAAAATGGAGTTTTAGGTTTTCACTCAAAATATTGAATTTTGGTGGGAAATAAAAGTGATCACAGCTTTCCATCCTTTTTGCTGTAGCTCCTCTAGTTTAGCCAAATAATGGACTTTTAGGTTTTCACTCAAAATAATGAATTTTGATGGGAAATATGAGTGATCACAGATTTCCATCCTATTGGCTGTAGCTCCCCTAGTTTAGCCAGAAAATGGACTTTTAGGTTTTCACTCAAAATAATGAATTTTGGTGGGAAATAAAAGTGATCACAGATTTCCATCGTTTTAGGTTTTCATTAAAAATAATGAATTTTGATGGGAAATATGAGTGATCACAGATTTCAACGTTTTGGCTGTAGCTCCTCTAGTTTAGCCAGAAAATGGACTTTTAGGTTTCAACTCAAAATATTGAATTTTGGTGAGAAATATGAGTGATCACAGATTTCCATCCTTTTGGCTGTAGCTCCTCTAGTTTAGCCAGAAAATGGACTTTTAGGTTTTCACTCAAAATATTGAATTTTGATGGGAAATGAGTGATCACAGATTTCCATCCTTTTCGCTGTAGCTCCTCTAGTTTAGCCAAAAAATAGACTTTTAGGTTTTCACTCAAAATATTGAATTTTGATGGGAAATAAAGGTGATCACAGATTTCCATCCTTTTGGCTGTAGCTCTTCTAGTTTAGCCAGAAAATGGACTTTTAGCTTTTCACTCAAAATGTTGAATTTTTGCTTGGAAATGTGATCTCCTCTAGTTTAGCCAGAAAATGGATTTTTAGGTTTTCACTTAAAATATTGAATTTTGATGGGAAATATGATTTCCATTCTTTTGGCTGTAGCTGCTCTGGTTAGGCCAAAAAATGGACTTTCAGGTTTTCACTCAAAATAATGAATTTTGGTGGGGAATAAAAGTGATCACAGATTTCCATCGTTTTGGCTGTAGCTCCTCTAGTTTAGCCAGAAAATGGAGTTTTAGGTTTTCACTCAAAATATTGAATTTTGATGGGAAATATGAGTGATCACATATTTCCATCCTTTTGGCTGTAGCTCCTCTAGTTTAGCCAGAAAATGGAGTTTTAGGTTTTCACTCAAAATATTGAATTTTGGTGGGAAATAAAAGTGATCACAGATTTCCATCCTTTTCGCTGTAGCTCCTCTAGTTTAGCCAGAAAATGGACTTTTAGGTTTTTACTTAAAATAATGAATTTTGATAGGAAATATGAGTGATCACAGATTTCCATCCTTTTGGCTGTAGCTCCTCTAGTTTAGCCAGAAAATGGACTTTTAGGTTTTCACTCAAAATATTGAATTTTGATGGGAAATATGAGTGATCACAGATTTCCATCCTTTTGGCTGTAGCTCCTCTAGTTTAGCCAGAAAATAGACTTTTAGGTTTTCACTCAAAATAATGAATTTTGATGGGAAATATGAGTGATCACAGATTTCCATCGTTTTAGGTTTTCACTCAAAATATTGAATTTTGATGGGAAATAAGAGTGATCACAGATTTCCATCCTTTTGGCTTTAGCTCCTCTAGTTTAGCCAGAAAATGGACTCTTAGGTTTTCACTCAAAATATTGAATTTTGGTGTGAAATATGAGTGATTACAGATTTCCATCCTTTTCGCTGTAGCTCCTCTAGTTAAGCCAGAAAATGGACTTTTAGGTTTTCACTCAAAATATTGAATTTTGGTGGGAAATATGAGTGATCACAGATTTCCATCCTTTTGGCTGTAGCTCCTCTAGTTTAGCCAGAAAATGGACTTTTAGGTTTTCACTTAAAATATTGAATTTTTGCTTTTAAATGTGATCTCAGATTTCCATCCTTTTGGCTGTAGCTGCTCTGGTTTAGCCAGAAAATGGACTTTTAGGGTTTCACTGAAAATAATGAATTTTGATGGGAAATAAAAGTGATCACAGATTTCCATCATTTTGGCTGTAACTCCTCTAGTTTAGCCAGAAAATGGACTTTTAGGTTTTCACTCAAAATATTGAATTTTGGTGGGAAATATGAGTGATCAGAGATTTTCATTCTTTTGTCTGTAGCTCCTCTAGTTTAGCCAGAAAATGGACTTTTAGGTTTTCACCCAAAATAATGAATTTTGATGGGAAATATAAGTGATCATAGATTTTCATTCTTTTGGCTGTAGCTCCTCTAGTTTAGCCAGAAAATGGACTTTTAGGTTTTCACTCAAAATATTGAATTTTGATGGGAAATATGAGTGATCACAGATTTTCATTCTTTTGGCTGTAGCTCCTCTAGTTTAGCCAGAAAATGGATTTTTAGGTTTTCACTTAAAATAATGAATTTTGATGGGAAATATGAGTGATCACAGATTTCCATTCTTTTGGCTGTAGCTCCTCTAGTTTAGCCAGAAAATGGACTTTTAGGTTTTCACTCAAAATATTGAATTTTGGTGTGAAATATGAGTGATCACAGATTTTCATTCTTTTGGCTGTAGCTCCTCTAGTTTAGCCAGAAAATGGACTTTTAGGTTTTCACTCAAAATATTGAATTTTGATGGGAAATATGAGTGATCACAGATTTTCATTCTTTTGGCTGTAGCTCCTTTAGTTTAGCCAGAAAATGGACTTTTAGGTTTTCGCTTAAAATAATGAATTTTGATGGGAAATATGAGTGATCACAGATTTCCATCCTTTTCGCTGTAGCTCCTCTAGTTAAGCCAGAAAATGGACTTTTAGGTTTTCACTCAAAATATTGAATTTTGGTGTGAAATATGAGTGATCACAGATTTCCATCCTTTTCGCTGTAGCTCCTCTAGTTTACCCAAATAATGGACTTTTAGGTTTTCACTCAAAATATTGAATTTTTGCTTGGAAATGTGATCTCAGATTTTCATCCTTTTGGCTGTAGCTCCTCTAGTTTAGCCAGAAAATGGACTTTTAGGTTTTCACTCAAAATATTGAATTTTGATGGGAAATATGAGTGTAGCTCTTCTAGTAAATATTTGTTTTTTATTGGGAAACTTTTAGCAGCTGCTCACACTAATTGGAAAAACTCTTATGAAAAACGACAAATTGTTACCTGCTGCATAGTAATCCTCAGAAAAAAGGCAATAAAATGTTTAAAACAATTCCTGTTTTTACCTTTCTTTTGGAAATTTTACTTCTAAGAAGCAATTGTTATTAACAAAAGGATTAATAGGAAACGCGAATATGTTAGGTTGTCTACCTAGTGCTAGGATATAGGGTATAAATAATCTAGCAGCGCTAAACGGTACAACATTCGCTAACGAATACTCAAGTATATAACATCTCTTAGTTTTAAAGTCTTTGGAAATTTTTCTAACAAAAATGCCTGTTGAAGTTGCTGTTCAGCCGATTGTAAAGGACACACCTATACGTTGTCTTAAACAAGCTGGCCACGTGGGTTTCGACAGTCTACCCGATCAATTGGTCAACAAAAGTGTGCTTAACGGCTTTGTCTTCAATGTCATGTGTGTGGGTGAAACCGGTTTGGGTAAATCTACTCTGATGGATACACTCTTCAATACTAGCTTCGAATCGACAGCCAGCCCTCATACCTTGCCTAATGTGAAGCTTAAGGCTCATACTTATGAGTTGCAGGAAAGTAATGTTGGTCTAAAGCTAACCATTTGTGATACCGTAGGCTATGGTGATCAAATTAATAAACATGATTCCTTTAAATCGGTCGTGGATTATATAGATGTGCAGTTTGAATCGTATTTACAAGAGGAATTAAAGATAAAACGTTCCTTAGTGGATTTCCATGATAGTCGCATACATGCTTGTCTCTATTTCATTTGTCCCACGGGACATGGCCTCAAGTCATTGGATTTGGTTTGTATGAAACAGTTGGATAGTAAGGTCAATATAATACCCATAATAGCTAAAGCCGATACTATATCCAAAGCTGAGTTGCAAAGATTTAAAGAGAACATAATGGATGAACTGAAACGCAATGGTGTACAAATCTATCAATTCCCCACAGATGATGAAACTGTGGCCGAGACCAATAATGCCATGAATGCTTATACACCTTTTGCGGTGGTGGGTAGTACTGAATTCGTTAGAATCGGCAATAAACAAGTCAGGGCTCGCCAATATCCCTGGGGAACAGTGCAAGTGGAAAATGAAACTCACTGTGACTTTGTCAAGCTAAGAGAGATGTTAATACGCACTAATATGGAAGATTTGCGTGAACAAACTCATACGAAACACTATGAGCTGTACAGACAAAAACGTTTACAGGAAATGGGCTTTTGTGATGTGGATACCGATAATAAACCCGTATCGTTTCAACAAACTTTTGAGGTTAAGCGTTCCAATCATCTTAGTGAGCTGTTAGCTAAAGAAGAAGAAGTACGTCAAATGTTTGTTCAACGTGTTAAGGAGAAAGAAGCTGAGCTAAAAGAAAGCGAAAGAGAATTACATTCACGTTTTGATAAACTCAAGAAAGAACATGCCGAAGAGAAACGCAAACTGGAGGAGACTAGACAGAAACTGGAGGAAGAATATTTGGAATTTAATACACATAAAAATCATTATGTGGCCTCACACAATACCATGACATTGGGGAAAAGGAGTAAAAAATGATGTGAATTTATGTGAATTATTGTAAGCGATTAAGGGGATAATAAATAAAAGTGTGGACTATGATTTCTAGAATCGAAATAAGTATCTTTAATAAAAAGCGGCTTTAAAGTTGCATTTTGCTTTAAATTAAAAAAAGTTGTTTTAATGTTTAGAATTGATGGCAAATTAGATAAATCTTTCTTTTGGATTGGACCAGGGCGCCTTTGGTTTATTGAAATATTCTTCACTGCTACTTCGCGGTTCAATCAAGACCCCGTTATTGGATCCTAAATTGAGACCAAAGTACACTTTTCTCAAATAGGTACAAAGACGTGATCAATCGCATAGCTTTAAAGCACTATTTCCGATTTTTTTCATTTTGTGAGCACTTTAACTATCCTAATGATCAAAAACGTTCGCAAAGACACCATCATCGATAGATTTGCTTAGACCAGTCAAACAAATGATGCCGAAAAGACATTTCGGCCACCTTCTTTGATTTGGAGTTGCAAAGCAATGACAGTGCAACGACCTGTTCGTTGATACTTTACGGCAATGAATTTGATTCTTCTTCCTACCAACTTTCTTTAGAGCTATTTTGTGATGGATTTAGGGGAATATAGTTTCGACCAACCAATAGAAGCTTTTGCGTCTTTGTTTTTCTGACCAACCTTTAATCGAATATAGATTCATTCAAACAAGGGAAGCAATACAACGACATTCGTTTCTTCGCACCGGAATGATTAGGAATTTAGCGAACAACGATCAAGGATTGTCAAATCAGCTACACTGATGCTGCTACAACAACAAGTACTAGACAATTATAACCTCAATCCGCATGCGCAGAGGATAGTGAAATGCTGGAACTCTTTCTCTGCAATTGCTAGACTTTTGTCGAAATATAATTCAGATATTTTGAAAACAATGTTATTCCAGATACTATATCGGGAATATTATTTAAAATATTGGCCAATAATTCCTTCCATAGATCACTATATAAAATTGTTAACATCAAAAGACCTGATAGCTGTATAGGCGGTCTGTGGTGAAGTACAGTAGAGGGGCACAAACTATTGTACTATATCTTTAATATTAATATACGCTAGATCGTTCAAAAAGTAGTCAACCTTTTTCCGTAATATGGGCAATGCAGATCTGTGCAGTATCAGTTATATGACTTTTTATTTTCTCCGGTTCTTAAGATCAGTTCGATGACAGAGAAATGTTTCTTCTCTTTACAGTCCCTTAAATGAAACTTTGAAGTACTTCTTCCTAATGAAACTAAATATTCTAAAGGTTATGTCCTAGCCCAAGAATGTAAAAATGTTTTCATATTATTTTTGACAACTTTCTCTTATCATCTTAAGGTCGGAAACTTTTTTCCTCGTGCATTAATGCCAAATAGCTAGTAAGCAATTTGAAAATTGATCGCTTTCTAACTGCTATTTACAGTCCTTTTAATGAAACTTTGAAGTACTTCTTCCTAATGAAACTAAATATTCTGAGGTGTAGGTCCTAGCCAAGAATGGAACGGATTTGGAGTACCAATCGGTCACACATCCTAGTACATATTCGAATGAATATGAATAATCTTTGTTACTTCCGCCTAGGAGTAGCCCATTTGATGGCTGCACAAGAAAGAAAACTACTACAGTTGTAAAGGGTTTATAAGATACTCAATCCGATTGCAAGAGTTTTTGAATATCTCCGTTTGTCTCTTTGATTTTTAATGGCTTGCGCAATGGCAAACAAGTTTATCACCGACCGTCATCTTCCAAAAAAAGTAGGGACGACTTTTGCATTTGCAAGCGAGACATGGAAGGCATTGCCTTGGAATTAAGAGCTCTGAAGCAGTTTATATATCAAATAGTTTGGCATGAATACCAGCTATGATGGTCTTGTTTCACAGTAACATCACAACACATCACTGCCCCTATACAAGCGCCTACCTCGAGTACTTATCATTGCTGCCCCCTTGCATAACTTTCGAGATGCTGAAACATCCCTTCAGTTTACTACCATGCAGATGACATGAGCTCTTTTGATTGGGTAACGGATAGATTACAATAGAAATAAGCCAAAGAGAAGTCCTTACTTACAAAGAACACACTATGAGTTTGGTATCAACATGCCAGGAAATGGTAGGAAAGTTTAATGACATCACATTTATAAGATACTTTACATCCATTATTATTCAGATTAGTTTACTTCTCATTTATCCGCCATATTTACTGTAGTTATACAGCACTGAACTTATTCTGAAATATTGATCGGAATAAGTTCGGTCGTTGATGTTTTAGTCTCTTAACCAACCTTGTTTCCCCCGAGTTTGGATTTGAACCACAGCTTCCTTCTTGCGCCTCTCTAATAACCGCTACGAGAGAAAGTTCGAAACTCTGCCCTATGTGCTGACGGGACTCGTGCTACTGGATTATATGCTTCTCTGGTTCTACTCCAAAGAAAGGTCTAGGATATATTTAACAACGCCATTAGACTGTTGGCACTTCTTTCTCTCGAATTTCAATCTCACCAATATGGCGGATGGAATTCATCAATGTAACATGCCCCTGGGGTTCTTAAGCAGGGCAAAGAAATTATTAATTAAAATTTGTATTCTCAATCCGAAATGGATATGAATAGGTCCTTGAAATTTACAAGATTTGTAGGACGTGAAACACCCATAAGTTAACAGTTCTAAAGCTAAACTTAAGTCGAAATGCTTTTTTTTAAGTGAGGTTTAAACCACAGCTACCACGTGTAAAACGAAAGGACAAAATATTGTTATAGTGGTATCGAATAATATATCTCTGAGCTTCGTTCCCAGGTCAAATTATTCTAAGGAATGGCAGAGAATTCATTTGAAAACTCCATTCTTTAGTCCTGGCATACTAACAGTACCACTACTTATTGCATACCGTCATATCTTTTATCACCGAATTTCGATCTCATTTAGTTTGAAAGGAGGATGTATATACACCAAATCCGAAGAAATACACCTAGGTCTCTATCGTACCTATTGTGCGCTCCATAACCAAGTATGTCAGGTGGGAATCGAACCCACCACCTCCAGTCTACCAGACTAGAACACTAACTACTAACCTACGGGAAGCCTTAAATGGGAGAATTTTATTGAGAAAACATGCCCCAGGGGGTACATAGCACCTAAACTTAAATGAGAGATGGATTGTTTATCCGTTGACTAAGAAATCGACCTAAATTGGAATTGTTGCAAAATAACATTAATCGATACTAAACTAACAGATCGTTTATAGATATAGTTGAGGCGTTACAACACAAATGTGAATCATCAAAAGCAATCTTAACTACAAAGAATAGCTTTGAATCCTTAAAGAAGATAATAAAATTAAGAGTACATAAAACATAATTTCTTATCTAGAACCCCAGCTAAAACTTAGCTTACAATAATGTTTCAAGTACAATGGAATTGGCAACATTTATATTCTGTTTTGATATTCATACAACCGCCATTGCGTTTAATGATCTCATCGTTCGATGAAGATCATAAATTACAAATTGGCAAAAACCACCATTACCACAGACCAGTCTTAGGCGTTCATTGGCCTTAAGCAATTTAAAACATGTTTCTTTTTTGCATACATTTTAAATAATCCGTTTACCTGTTGCCTAACAAACTTCATTTTCTTCTAAAGACAATGTTTAACAATAATTTCTCTCCCTGACTAATGTTATTCCAGCCGTTAACTGAAAACCAGTTTATAAATCTCCATCTTTTTATGGGTTTCTTTTTAAACTTTTTAAAAATAAACATGATTTGCATAAATATGTTAAGGTGCCTAACTACACCAACACAAAAACAGGTAGATCAAATAAAACGAGAGAGAGAGAGCACAAGTATAAATCAACTCTCAATTGATCTTTGTGTTAAAAACACTAACATGTTTAAACTCCGCCTTAAACAAAGAGTCTTAGTTTAAACTCCGCCCTCTTAACTAAAGTATAAACTTTAATGAACATTTTTAGTTTTGTCACAATGGAGTTTTATTTTCGTACATTTTTTTCTAAAAACTAAAATTAAACTCATAAAAAGATCTTTTGGATCTTGTTATGGTCATAAACATTTTATATAATTATTGTAACTCTAAACGAATTATTTATAAACAATTAGGAAAAATATTTTTATAATTACCACAAAAAAAAACGTTAACAAAAATTATATTTCCACAAAAAAATTATGTTTTTTTTGTAAAAAATTTCTTGTGTGTCTCGTTCATGAATGGGGTGCCTGCTTGAGTAGTTTGACTGGCATAATTTTAGTTAGTTTTTATCTTAAGTTATGATTGACATAAAAATGTTTTAACATTACCTTAAAATACATAATTGTTGTCAGCATCTGTTTGCTGCTGCTGCTGTACATCTATTACAAACTATGTTTATGTTAGTGATTTGAAAGAAAAAAAGTATAGTAAATAGTTTTGCTACATTTTCTATGGAAGTTCATAGAAAATTATAAAAATGTTTAGTTTTTAATGGGAATGTGTTCATGGGGGAAGAGATGATGCTGTCTGACCTGACATGACTATATGCTAGACAAAAGATTGGGCCATAGACTGAACTATAGTTCAGACAATAGAATATAATGTAGATTAGACTATATAATAGACTATACATTCGACTATAGACCAGACTAGTTAGACTCATTCAAATTCTAAACTATACTATAGACTAGACTTTAGACTATACTAAAGACCAGACTTATGTGCTGTTTCTAGATAACGAGCGAGTAATTTAAGTACAAATTTTACTTGTAATTTGTTATTGTAACAAAAACAAAATACAAGTAAAATTTTAACTCAAACTTCTCACACGTTATCCAGAAACTACGCATTAGACTGGACTTCAGACAAGTCTGTAGATCAAAACTATAGAACCGACTATAGATTAACCTTTAGACTTGTCTGATATAGTCTATAGACTAGACTATAGACTAGACTGTAGACTAGACTATAGACTAGACTATAGACTAGACTATAGACTAGACTATAGACTAGACTATAGACTAGACTATAGACTAGACTATAGACTAGACTATAGACTAGACTATAGACTAGACTATAGACTAGACTATAGACTAGACTATAGACTAGACTATAGACTAGACTATAGACTAGACTATAGACTAGACTATAGACTAGACTATAGACTAGACTTTGGACTCAGAATTGTTCTGAGGGTACCCTTCCCTTATGTTAGCGTTTGACTTTTTGCTGCTATTACTGTTAATTATTCTCTGTAAAGCAATTTTTGCATTGTAGTCCAAGTGTGTGCATTTGTGTATAAAAAAACAAAACCTCGCACATTACGATCTCCTTGGTGTGGTAACACACAAAAAAACAGCATCCATCCATTCATGTCGGCTACTAAGCAGGCAGTTAAATTGCAAACAAACAAACCAACCAACCAGCCAGCCTGTCTGTCAGTCATTTAACCAACAATTTATCTAGTGCTGGGGACAATTATTTATAATTTCATCACCAACGCATTGGTTTGTGTGTTGTTGTAATAGTTTTTTTTAATAATAATTTTTTGTTTATTTGCAAAGTTCCTCTAAAATTGCGCTTTTATGCAACTATAAATTACAAACTCTATTGTTTAGTTAATTGTTCACCTGTTGCCCCAACGGTTGATTTCAGGTGAGGAAGCAAAACTTTTGTGTTCTATGTGCCTTTTAAAAAATCTTTACTTTGTTAACATTCTTCTTAAACCAACAATAAACGAAAGAAAATCTCGTTTAAGGTTTACATTTTTGATGAACTAACTGCATGAATGGATAATTATATTTAAGTTATTACTATGAAACGAAACAAACATTTCAGTATGTTTCAACTAGTAGAACACATAGTTGTGGAACACTAGAATCCTCGATGTAATAAATGTAGAGATTTATGACAATTATGGGTAGATGTTGTTGTTTGGTATTCCGTGTCGCTGGGGACAAGTCACAAAATTATGATGACGGCTTTGTTTGATGTTTAAAAAAGTAAATGAAAATGAGCAATTTGTATGTTGTTTATTTTATTTAATGGATTACATCTTAATAAGTTTGAAAAGAATTTTCGTTTGTTTTTTTTGGTTTGTTAAAAATATTTTGTTCGGAAAAGCAGCAAATCTTCATACATACATACATACATTGCGAAAAGTACGGACTGTAGAGTAGACTATTGGCAAGTTCTTAAAGTAAACTACCATAATAGTCTACTATATAGACTAAAGCCTTGTCTATACACTAGACTGTAGACTAGACTATGGAATAGACTATATACTGGACTATAGACTAGACTATAGACTAGACTATAGACTAGACTATAGACTAGACTATAGACTAGACTATAGACTAGACTATAGACTAGACTATAGACTAGACTATAGACTAGACTATAGACTAGACTATAGACTAGACTATAAACTAGACTATAGACTAGAATATAGTCTATAATATAGTCTATAGTCTAGTCTATAGAGTAGTCTATAGGGTAGACTATATAGTAGACTATAGAGTAGACTATAGAGTAGACTATGGAGTAGACTATGGAGTAGTCTATAGACTAGACTATAGACTAGACTATAGACTGGACTATAGACTAGACTATAGACTAGACTATAGACTAGACTATAGACTAGACTATAGACTAGAGTATAGACTAGACTTTAGACTAGACTTTAAACTAGACTTTAGACTAGACTTCAGACTAGTCTATGAAGTAGAATGTAGTACATATTATAGTCAAAATTGTTCGTTAGGCTATAGTTCACACTTTTACCTTCTTAAGGTTCCTTGACAATACAACGTTATCATTAAAAAAATATACAATTTACTTGATATCAATATGAAATCATGTACAACGGTACTTTTTCCACTGCTATTTTATTTCATTTAAAATTTAATATCTAACAATTTCTTTGATAATAAAGTTTGAAATGTTTGATCCAAATAACACCTTCAAAATGTCTATTAAACACATTTTTAAATTCACATTTTCAGATACCACAAATAATTAAGCCAATTAAGAAAAATATTCATTCTCACCATTTAGTTCGTTCGCTTGGTTGATGGTTATACTTACATATAAATGAATGTATGAGTATATGTACTTAATAATCGATTGCAACTTTAATATAAATTGTTAGTGTGATGATGAAATACCCAAAGGAGCAATCGATTAAATTTACTAACTTCACACACAATTATTGAGTGTTTTTCAACGATTGCGTTGCAAAAGCCAAATAGTCATTCAGTGAGACATTTTAAAGAAGAAGAAAAAAACTAAACGTACGACTTCTGCAACAGTCTGTTAGTTAGTTAGACAATCACACCAAGTCGAGTCCAACTAGCGAGGCATTCTGGCTGGTATTTAGTAAGTACGAGTATATAGTACAAAATAACAAGTTTAAACTTGTTTAAAGAGAACTTGCTACCTTTTTTTATTTGTGGCGAAAAATAAATGAAAGAAACGAAAAAAAACAGCCAAGAAGATGAAAACAATTTGGCCAAAAATGCCGATAAATCTAAACTGAATGAATGTTTGATTTTCTTTTAACACTACATGCTGAAAGAATACACTCAAAGAAAAAAATTGTGGTTGCACTAGAATATATATAGACCAGATTATAAAATAGAACCTAAACTAGACTATATATTAGACTATTGACTAGACTATAGGTTTGATTATATACTAGACTGTAGACTATATACTAGACTATAATATAGACTAGACTATAGCCTAGACTACAGGCTAGACTATAGACTAGACTATAGACTAGACTGTAGACTAGACTGTAGACTAGACTGTAGACTAGACTGTGGACTAGACTGTAGACTAGATTGTAGATAGACTCTACACTAGATTGTTATTTAGACTATAAGCCAGACTATAGACTACACTATATACTGAACTAGACTATATATTAGACTAGTCTATAGTCTAGCCTATAGTCTATTCTATAGTCTATTCTATAGTCTAGTCTATAGTCTAGTCTATAGTGAATTCTATAGTCTAGTCTATAGTCTAGTCTATAGTCTAGTCTATAGTCTAGTCTATAGTCTAGTCTATAGTCCAGTCTATAGTGCATTCTTTAGTCTAGTCTATAGTCTAGTCTATAGTCTAGTCTATAGTCTAGTCTATAGTCTAGTCTATAGTCTAGTCTATAGTCTAGTCTATAGTCTAGTCTATAGTCTAGTCTATAGTCTAGTCTAGTCTATAGTCTAGTCTATAGTCTAGTCTAGTCTATAGTCTAGTCTATAGTCTAGTCTATAGTCTAGTCTATAGTCTAGTCTATAGTCTATAGTCTAGTCTATAGTCTAGTCTATAGTCTATGTACTAGACTAGACTATAGACTAGACTATAGTCTAGACTATACACTAGACTATACACTGGACTATAGACTAGAATATAGACTAGGCTATATACTAGAATGTAGACTAGATTATAGACTAGACTATAGACTTGACTTTATACTAGGCTTTATACTAGAATATTGACTATTCTATACACTAGACTTTAGACTATACTACGAGGAAGACTAGACTGTAGACTATACTATAGACTAGATTATAGACCAGACTTTTGACCAGACTTCTGTGATATACATATTCTACAATAAATTTCTAAAAGATCTGAGCGATCATTGCTAAAGACAAGATACTGTTCAGTATTTCCCCTCTAAATTTCCCTCAGTGTACAACTTACTACGCTCAACAGCAAATGACGTCGGCGACCAAATAATAATATTGAAAACCAATAACAAAAAAACACTCTCAGGCCCAAACGCAACAGAATGTTATAATGACAGTTGTTTTGGCATCACGTGCGCAATTTGTTGTAGTCGTATTTTTTTTGTCTTTTAGTTGTTTTCATATAATTTTTGTCACTTGTCAATTAACTGTCAATTGGCTGTCGAACGCTTTATAAATTGTCAATATTTATGAACACGTTCTTTTCTGTTTTTCGTTGCAACAAAATTGTTTGGCGATCTTAAAACATGATCATTTGTGGTAATATTATTAAAAGGTTTTTGTTCTGTTGTTCATTTTCTTTGGTCTGTTTGGTACGATTGGCTTGCTAACTGACTGGCGTTTATACTGCTTAAGGTAAAATAAAAATTTTTCTTCAAACAATTTTTAATTGACAATTACGTTGTATTAAGAGGATTTATGGCTAGAAAAGGATTTATGATTGTTATTTGCTTTGTCGTCGTATCGTAGAAGCGTTTGCTATTTGTTGGCGTTTTTCGATGTCGCTGTCGTTATTAGTATGTGACTGAGCGACTGTCAATAATGTGCTCTATAATTATTTTAATCAAAATTATTGACAATTTTTAACGTAATTTTTTCGATGAAATGAGAGGAAAAAAACAAGAGCAACATGTCGTAAAATATTCGCATAAAGACATTAATAAATGTAAGGTGAACATTTCGTAAAAGAGAAGGAATTGTTGTTGTTGTAAAAATGTAACTTAATTGGTTGTAAAAATATTTTGTATTTGTATAAACAAAATTCTTTAAAATCTTTTATTTACATCATTGTCTAGTTTATGGTCAATTCTATAGTTTAGTGTAGAATAAAGTCTAGTTTGTAGTCCAGTCTGTAAGCTAATCTATAGTCTAGTTTATAATCTAGTCCATAATCTAGTCTATTCTATAGTCTAGTCTTTAGTCTAGTCTGTAATCTAGTCTGTAGTCTAGTCTATAATCTAGTCTATAGACTAATCTATGGTACAGTCGTTAGTATAGTCTATAGTCTAGTCTGTAGTCTAGTCTTTAGTCTAGTTTTTAGCCTAGTCTATAGTCTAGTCTATAATCTAGTCTAATCTATGGTGCAGTCGTTAGTCTAGTCTACAGTCTAGTCGATAGTCTAGTCGATAGTCTAGTCGATAGTCTAGTCTATAGTCTAGTATATAGTCTGATCTATAGTCTAGTCTATAGTCTAGTCTATAGTCTTATCTATAGTCTAGTCTATAGTCTAGTCTATAGTCTAATCTATAGTCTAGTCTATAGTCTAGTCTATAGTCTAATCTATAGTCTAGTCTATAGTCTAGTCTATAGTCTAGTCTATAGTCTAGTCTATAGTCTAGTCTATAGTCTAGTCTATAGTCTAGTCTATAGTCTAGTCTATAGTCTAGTCTATAGTCTAGTCTATAGTCTAGTATATAGTCTAGTCTATAGTTTAGTCTATAGTCTAGCCTATAGTCTAGTCTATAGTCTAGTCTATAGTCTAGTCTATAGTCTAGTCTATAGTCTAGTCTATAGTCTAGTCTATAGTATAGTCTAGTCTATAGTATATTCTAGTCTATAGTCTAGTCTATAGTCTAGTCTATAGTCTAGTCTATAGTCTAGTGTATAGTCTAGTCTATAGTCAAATGTATAGTCTAGTCTATAGTCAAATGTATAGTCTAGTCTATAGTCTAGTCTATAGTCTAGTCTATAGTCTAGTCTATAGTCTGGTCTATAGTCTAGTCTATAGTCTAGTCTATAGTCTAGTCTATAGTCTAGTCTATAGTCTAGTCTGTAGACTAGTCTATAGTCTAGTCTATAGTCTAGTCTATAGTCTAGTCTAGTCTATAGTCTATAGTCTAGTCTATAGTCTATAGTCTAGTCTATAGTCTAGTCTATAGTCTAGTCTATAGTCTAGTCTATAGTCTAGTCTATAGTCTAGTCTATAGTCTAGTCTATAGTCTAGTCTATAGTCTAGTCTATAGTCTAGTCTATAGTCTAGTCTATAGTCTAGTCTATAGTCTAGTCTATAGTCTAGTCTATAGTCTAGACTATAGTCTAGTCTATAGTCTAGTCTATAGTCTAGTCTATAGTCTAGTCTATAGTCTATTCTATAGTCTAGTCTATAGTCTAGTCTATAGTCTAGTCTATAGTCTAGTCTATAGTCTAGTCTATAGTCTAGTCTATAGTCTAGTCTATAGTCTAGTCTATAGTCTAGTCTATAGTCTAGTATATAGTCTAGTATATAGTCTAGTCTATAGTCTAGTCTATACTCTAGTCTATAGTCTAGTCTATACTCTAGTCTATAGTCTAGTCTATACTCTAGTCTATAGTCTAGTCTATACTCTAGTCTGTAGTCTACTCTATAGTCT
The DNA here is from genome assembly GCF_022045245.1 of Lucilia cuprina. Taxonomy (NCBI): domain Eukaryota; kingdom Metazoa; phylum Arthropoda; class Insecta; order Diptera; family Calliphoridae; genus Lucilia; species Lucilia cuprina. The sequence continues at coordinate 62,032,010 of NC_060950.1, read as the reverse complement.
AGTCTATATTCTAGTCTGTACTTTAGTCTATAGTCTAGTCTATAGTCTAGTCTATAGTCTAGTCGATAGTCTAGTCTATAGTCTAGTCTATAGTCTAGTCTATAGTCTAGTCTTTTGTCTAGTCTATAGTCAAGTCTATAGTCTAGTCTATAGTCTAGTCTATAGTCTAGTATATAGTCTAGTCTATAGTCTAGTCTATAGTCTAGTCTATAGTCTAGTCTATAGTCTAGTCTATACTCTAGTCTATAGTCTAGTCTATAGTCTAGTCTTTAGTCTAGTCTATAGTCTAGTCTATAGCCTAGTCTATAGTCTAGTCTATAGTCTAGTCTATAGTCTAGTTTATAGTCTAGTCGATAGTCTAGTCTATAGTCTAGTTTATACTTTAGTCTATAGTCTAGTCTATAGTCTAGTCTATAGTCTAGTCTATAGTCTAGTCTATAGTCTAGTCTATAGTCTAGTCTATAGTCTAGTCTATAGTCTAGTCTATAGTCTAGTCTATAGTCTAGTCTATAGTCTAGTCTATAGTCTAGTCTATAGTCTAGTCTATAGTCTAGTCTATAGTCTAGTCTATAGTCTAGTCTATAGTCTAGTCTATAGTATAGTCTATAGTCTAGTCTATAGTCTAGTCTATAGTCTAGTCTATAGTCTAGTCTATAGTCTAGTCTATAGTCTATAGTCTAGTCTATAGTCTAGTCTATAGTATAGTCCATAGTCTAGTCTATAGTATAGTCTATAGTCGAGTCTATACTCTTGTCGATTGTCTAGGCCATAGTCTAGTTTATAGTCTATCCATCTTTTCATGAAATTTGGTATATGATTGTGATAATGTTTTTTTTTACCTCTAATGTCACGAGTTTCAAATGAATATTTGATTTATTGCTTTATAAATTTTTACTACAAATACACACATTTTTTAATTTACATATTTTCTGTCAGACAGACTATAATTAAACGACTTAGAAATGTTAAGAGATCAAAACAAATAGCAATTGTTTTAACAAAAAACAATAATAAACGTTAAGTTATCAAATGGGTTCAAAATTCATTAGAATGATCATAAAACTAAAATAAAAACTATTTAGAAATATTAACTTTTATTAAAATGTTTAACTATTGATATTACAACATACTTTTTGTAACATTTTATAAATTTCTTAACAAATTGATTTCTTTACAACTGTGGGAAACAATAACGTTTTATTAATTAACAGTTTTTAAAAATTATAAAAACAAAAGTTGTATTAAAGTAATTAACACTATTTAAAAACAACTATTGACATATTAAATTATTTAATAGCAGCAAACAAACCGGAACTGTTTAGCAAAACTTTTAAAAATAAATTGAAAGTATGAGGATAGTAAGGGGAAATTTTAATCATTTCAATTAGACTATAGGCTATAGACTAGACTATAGACTAGGCTATAAACTTGACTATAGACTAGACTATAGACTAGACTATAGACTAGCCTACAGACTAGACTATAGACTAGACTATAGACTAGACTATAGATTAGACTATACACTAGACTATAGACTAGACTATAGACTAGACTATAGACTAGACTATAGACTAGATTATAGACTAGAATATAGACTAGACTAGACTATAGACTAGACTATAGACTAGACTATAGACTAGACTATAGACTAGACTAGACTATAGACTGGACTATAGACTAGACTATAGACTGAGACTAGACTATATACTAGACTATAGACTAGACTATAGACTAGACTATAGACTAGACTATAGACTAGACTATAGACTAGACTATAGACTAGACTATAGACTAGACTATAGACTAGACTATAGACTAGACTATAGACTAGACTATAGACTAGACTATAGACTAGACTATAGACTAGACTATAGACTAGACTATAGACTAGACTATAGACTAGACTATAGACTAGACTATAGACTAGACTATAGACTAGACTATAGACTAGACTATAGACTAGACTATAGACTAGACTATAGACTAGACTATAGACTAGACTATAGACTAGACTATAGACTAGACTATAGACTAGACTATAGACTAGACTATAGACTAGACTATAGACTAGACTATAGACTAGACTATAGACTAGACTATAGACTAGACTATAGACTAGACTATAGACTAGACTATAGACTAGACTATAGACTAGACTATAGACTAGACTATAGACTAGACTATAGACTAGACTATAGACTAGACTATAGACTAGACTATAGACTAGACTATAGACTAGACTATAGACTAGACTATAGACTAAACTATAGACTAGACTATAGACTAGACTATAGACTAGACTATAGACTAGACTATAGACTAGACTATAGACTAGACTATAGACTAGACTATAGACTAGACTATAGACTACACTATAGACTAGACTATACACTAGACTATAGACTACACTATAGACTAGACTATACACTAGACTATAGACTAGACTATAGACTAGACTATAGACTAGACTATAGACTAGACTATAGACTAGACTATAGACTAGACTATAGACTAGACTATAGACTAGACTATAGACTAGACTATAGACTAGACTATAGACTAGACTATAGACTAGACTATAGACTAGACTATAGACTAGACTATAGACTAGACTATAGACTAGACTATAGACTAGACTATAGACTAGACTATATACTAGACTATAGACTAGGCTATAAACTAGACTATAGACTAGACTATAGACTAGACTATAGACTAGACTATAGACTAGACTATAGACTAGACTATAGACTAGACTATAGACTAGACTATAGACTAGACTATAGACTAGACTATAGACTAGACTATAGACTAGACTATAGACTAGACTATAGACTACACTATAGACTAGACTATACACTAGACTATAGACTAGACTATAGACTAGACTATAGACTAGACTATAGACTAGACTATAGACTACACTATAGACTAGACTATACACTAGACTATAGACTAGACTATAGACTAGACTATAGATTAGACTATAGACTAGACTATAGACTTGACTATAGACTAGAATATAGACTAGACTAGACTAGACTATAGACTAGACTATAGACTAGACTATAGACTAGACTATAGACTAGACTATAGACTAGACTATAGACTAGACTATAGACTAGACTATAGACTAGACTATAGACTAGACTATAGACTAGACTATAGACTAGACTATAGACTAGACTATAGACTAGACTATAGACTAGACTATAGACTAGACTATAGACTAGACTATAGACTAGACTATAGACTAGACTATAGACTAGACTATAGACTAGACTATAGACTAGACTATAGACTAGACTATAGACTAGACTATAGACTAGACTATAGACTAGACTATAGACTAGACTATAGACTAGACTATAGACTAGACTATAGACTAGACTATAGACTAGACTATAGACTAGACTATAGACTAGACTACAGACTAGACTATAGACTAGACTATAGACTAGACTATAGACTAGACTATAGACTAGACTATAGACTAGACTATAGACTAGACTATAGACTAGACTATAGACTAGACTATAGACTAGACTATAGACTAGACTAGACTAGACTATAGACTAGACTATAGACTAGACTATAGACTAGACTATAGACTAGACTATAGACTAGACTATAGACTAGACTATAGACTAGACTATAGACTAGACTATAGACTAGACTATAGACTAGACTATAGACTAGACTATAGACTAGACTATAGACTAGACTATAGACTAGACTATAGACTAGACTATAGACTAGACTATAGACTAGACTATAGACTAGACTATAGACTAGACTATAGACTAGACTATAGACTAGACTATAGACTAGACTATAGACTAGACTATAGGACTAGACTATAGACTAGACTATAGACTAGACTATAGACTAGACTATAGACTAGACTATAGACTAGACTATAGACTAGACTATAGACTAGACTATAGACTAGACTATAGACTAGACTATAGACTAGACTATAGACTAGACTATAGACTAGACTATAGACTAGACTATAGACTAGACTATAGACTAGACTATAGACTAGACTATAGACTAGACTATAGACTAGACTATAGACTAGACTATAGACTAGACTATAGACTAGACTATAGACTAGACTATAGACTAGACTATAGACTAGACTATAGACTAGACTATAGACTAGACTATAGACTAGACTATAGACTAGACTATAGACTAGACTATAGACTAGACTATAGACTAGACTATAGACTAGACTATAGACTAGACTATAGACTAGACTATAGACTAGACTATAGACTAGACTATAGACTAGACTATAGACTAAACTATAGACTAGACTATAGACTATAGACTAGACTATAGACTAGACTATAGACTAGACTATAGACTAGACTATAGACTATAGACTAGACTATAGACTAGACTATAGACTAGACTATAGACTAGACTATAGACTAGACTATAGACTAGACTATAGACTAGACTATAGACTAGACTATAGACTAGACTATAGACTAGACTATAGACTAGACTATAGACTAGACTATAGACTAGACTATAGACTAGACTATAGACTAGACTATAGACTAGACTATAGACTAGACTATAGACTAGACTGTAGACTAGACTATAGACTAGACTATAGACTAGACGATAGACTAGACTATAGACTAGACTATAGACTAAACTATAGACTAGACTATAGACTAGACTATAGACTAGACTATAGACTAGACTATAGACTAAACTATAGACTAGACTATAGACTAGACTATAGACTAGACTATAGACTAGACTATAGACTAGACTATAGACTAGACTATAGACTAGACTATAGACTAGGCTATAGACTAGACTATAGACTAGACTATAGACTAGACTATAGACTAGACTATAGACTAGACTATAGACTAGACTATAGACTAGACTATAGACTACACTATAGACTAACTATACACTAGACTATAGACTAGACTATAGACTAGACTATAGACTAGACTATAGACTAGACTATAGACTAGACTATAGACTACACTATAGACTAGACTATACACTAGACTATAGATTAGACTATAGACTAGACTATAGACTTGACTAGACTAGACTAGACTATAGACTAGACTATAGACTAGACTATAGTCTAGTCTATAGTCTAGTCTATAGTCTAGTCTATAGACTAGACTATAGACTAGACTATAGACTAGACTATAGACTAGACTATAGACTAGACTATAGACTAGACTATAGACTAGACTATAGACTAGACTATAGACTAGACTATAGACTAGACTATAGAATAGACTATAGACTAGACTATAGACTAGACTATAGACTAGACTATAGACTAGACTATAGTCTAGACTATAGACTAGACTATAGACTAGACTATAGACTAGACTATAGACTAGACTATAGACTAGACCATAGACTAGACTATAGACTAGACTATAGACTAGACTATAGACTAGACTATAGACTAGACTATAGACTAGACTATAGACTAGACTATAGACTAGACTATAGACTAGACTATAGACTAGACTATAGACTAGACTATAGACTAGACTATAGACTAGACTATAGACTAGACTATAGACTAGACTATAGACTAGACTATAGACTAGACTATAGACTAGACTATAGACTAGACTATAGACTAGACTATAGACTAGACTATAGACTAGACTATAGACTAGACTATAGACTAGACTATAGACTAGACTATAGACTAGACTATAGACTAGACTATAGACTAGACTATAGACTAGACTATAGACTAGACTATAGACTAGACTATAGACTAGACTATAGACTAGACTATAGACTAGACTATAGACTAGACTATAGACTAGACTATAGACTAGACTATAGACTAGACTATAGACTAGACTATAGACTAGACTATAGACTAGACTATAGACTAGACTATAGACTAGACTATAGACTAGACTATAGACTAGACTATAGACTAGACTATAGACTAGACTATAGACTAGACTATAGACTAGACTATAGACTAGACTATAGACTAGACTATAGACTAGACTATAGACTAGACTATAGACTAGACTATAGACTAGACTATAGACTAGACTATAGACTAGACTATAGACTAGACTATAGACTAGACTATAGACTAGACTATAGACTAGACTATAGACTAGACTATAGACTAGACTATAGACTAGACTATAGACTATAGACTAGACTATAGACTAGACTATAGACTAGACTATAGACTAGACTATAGACTAGACTATAGACTATAGACTAGACTATAGACTAGACTATAGACTAGACTATAGACTAGACTATAGACTAGACTATAGACTAGACTATAGACTAGACTATAGACTAGACTATAGACTAGACTATAGACTAGACTATAGACTAGACTATAGACTAGACTATAGACTAGACTATAGACTAGACTATAGACTAGACTGTAGACTAGACTATAGACTAGACTATAGACTAGACGATAGACTAGACGATAGACTAGACTATAGACTAAACTATAGACTAGACTATAGACTAGACTAGACTATAGGCTAGACTATAGACTAGACTATAGACTAGAGTAGACTATAGACTAGACTATAGACTAGACTATATACTAGACTACCGTCTAGACTACTGACTAGACTACTGACTAGACTATAGATTTGACTATGCGCAGTTTTGACTAGCCTTTTTGTTGTAGACTATAATATAGGCTAGTCGATAGATTACACTATTATTATTGGAAGCTGTTATTGCAAGACACTATCTGGCTTTAACATTGAATGATATTGACACCAACTTTGTAATATATAGTCAGATATTACTAGAAACCGTTCATTTCAAATGACAAATATGAATATGTAAAATTAAAATAAAATTTTTCACTTAATTTTTAAACACACTGACAAAACATATAAGTGTAACGTTAAATGCACACACTTTGTGTATAATAATAATTTCATATTAATTCACCTGTTATTACCAACATACGGACTCCGTTAAGAAAAGGTCTCTTTATTTATATTTATTAAAACAGGTGAATAGCTTTGTTGTTTTTTTATCTCAAAAGTTTGTAGTTGTTTTAGTATTTTGTGGGTCACTTTTAGGTCACATTATAACAATTAACACGACACATAAAACAATTTAGGAATTGTGAAACTTTTAGTTTTTTTTTTACATAGTATTCACTGATTTAACAACATCTTTACTCGGAACAGCAATGAGATGATGTGAGATGAGTTGAAGTGAGCTTGGTTGTCTATGTGTGATAGAAATTGTTACAAACTTCAAAGTTAAGAGAGTTTAAAGACAGTGGGTGATAAAAGTAAAACACATAATTTTGTAGTTAAGAAGCGGAAACATTTTTCCAATCTCTTAAGACGATGACAATTTTTTATAAATGCTTTAATAATTTCCATTTTACATACTAAAGTGGTTACACTTTTACCCTTTACTGTATCTTAATAATATCACATATGTATAAGCAAGTATCTCTTGGCTTTTAGCTGAGTAATTTTATATGTGTGTGAGTACATCTTGACCATAAATGATTTAACTGGAGATTGTGTTGAAAAGATACATTTTTTGGGTAGAAAACTACTAAAAAAAAAATTTAAAATTAAACAAGATTTACATACGGGGAGATGTTAAATTTAATGACTTTAATTACGGCACTTTTGAAATGAACACAAAGTTTGTGGTATTTCTTTTTTTTTTGTTTTTTGTGGAAAATGTAAAATTAAATGTTATTTCTCTGTTGGTGTTGTAGTTGTTTTTGCTGTTACCAAGTTATAGCTGATTTTCGACCATAAATTCACCTGTTAAATTATGTTACATTTGCTTAAGATCCAAGAAGCTGCTACAAAATTTTGATGCTTTGCTAATTTCTTAGAAGTTTGTAAAGAATTTGTTTAATTTCTGGGAATAAGAAAAGAAAACTAGATGATTTCAAAGAATTTTGTTAATTTAAATGTTTGAATTTTTGTTTTATGAATTATGCAAATTTCTTTTTGAAAAAATAATTCTTTTTAATTATTGATTAAAGTTCAAAACTTTGCAAAACAAAGTATAATTTTAAAACGTTTATATGATTCTATGGAAAGCTAAAGGAGTTAAGGTTATTGAACTATTCTGTTTAGTTCTCATCTAAATCAGTTCTAGATCAATTCTAGATCAGTTTTAGTTCGATTCTAGATCAGTTCTAGTTTAGCTTTTGATTAGTTCTAGTTCATTTTTAATTCAGTTCTAGCTCAGATCTAGTTCAGTTCCACTTAGTTCTAGTTCTAGTTCAGATCTAGTTCAGTTCTAGTTCAGTTCTAGTTCAGTTCTAGTTCAGTTCTAGTTCTAGTTCAGTTCTAGTTCTAGTTCAGTTCTAGTTCAGTTCTAGTTCAGTTCTAGTTCAGTTCTAGTTCAGTTCTAGTTCAGTTCTAGTTCAGTTCTAATTCAGTTCTAGTTCAGTTCTAGTTCAGTTTTAGTTCTAGTTCAGTTCTAGTTAACTTTTAGTTCAATTCAAGTTCAGTTGTTGCTCTTAACCTCCTGGAATTTTTCCCATATATAGTATTTCCATTAATTGAACACTTGTTAACATCAATGAACTTTTAACTGACAAATTGCTCACAATCTGAATAACTAATCTATACAAATTTAAAATTAATTAATCTGCTAAGCAAATTAAAAATCTAATTTGTATTAATTATTTCACATATAATTAATGAACATTTAATTATTATCAATTTTATAATTAAAAATTAATTTCTTATCAAAACTAGCTAATTCTTAGAATTAACAACAACTTCTACTTGTCAAACGATAAACTGTTAAACATTTAATTATGATCTAATATAAACAGATCAGAGAACTTTAATAATTTTCTAATAATAATGAGGCAATTATTAGCTCAATTAATGTAATCGTTGTGATTTTCAGTAGACAGTGGAACAGGAGGCAGTTTATATTATAAGATAGTATTTGATATTTGAAAGCAAACTGTAATGAAACAGTAATAAAACAAATATTAAACTTATGATTTTCATATTTTAAATCTTGAAGGAGCAATTTGCAATCGTTTTAATTATTTTGTTTAGCAACATTCTTACTTATATCTTATTGTAAAAAAGCTGGTAAATTGTTGTTAAATTGGTCGCTGAAAAGCTAAGATCAACAATGCCGAACATGTTTTGTGGAATAATGTTAATGTGAGAAATTTGTAGTATACATCTTTTACGAACGAATGAAATACTTAGAACTTACAGCGATCAATGATCATGAATGCAATTGGCATTTATTTAAAAGTGACCATCAGAAGTAAGTGTGAAATCCTTTAGTAATTACTAATTAGTCACTTAGTTAGTTAGCTAGATAGATAGATAGATAGATAGATAGATAGATAGATAGATAGATAGATAGATAGATAGATAGATAGATAGATAGATAGATAGATAGATAGATAGATAGATAGATAGATAAATAGATAAATAGAAAGAGAGATGGATAGATAGATAGATAGATAGATAGATAGATAGATAGATAGATAGATAAATATATAGATAGATAGATAGATAGATAGATAGATAGATAGATAGATAGATAGATAGATAGATAGATAGATAGATAGATAGATAGATATATAGATAGATAGATAGATAGATAGATAGATAGATAGAAAGAGAGATGGATAGATAGATAGATAGATAGATAGATATATAGTTATTCGGCAATTGGAAACTGATCGATGTTCAGTAGACTAAAACTGACCAATGTTCCGTTGAGTCATCCTTTTGATCAGGGTATGCATTGTAGGCTTGAAAACTTCGAAACCATTGTTCTATCTTGGTTAATCGTTACATATCAATCTCAGATCGTCAGATCTTCTTTAAGCAAGAAAAATTTCTATTCTTTATTTCAACTGATCGTGAGATTATGAAGTTTGAATACAAACTTATTCTCAGAGAGAGACATAGAGTTTAAAACCGATGACTTACAATCCTACATTCGATCCACTTGTTCGAAGAGTTCTGAATTTCATTGGCTGTACAAAAATATTTAACATTAAGATTCGATTTTGTTTTCGATTACAACCCGATCATCATCAATTCTAAACTCGATCGTGTTGATGTCAATCATATGAAGTTTGAAGTACAAGATTTGATTGGCTGCCACTTGATTATGCCAAATTATCAACTTGCTCAACATGAAGGTAAATACGATCAACATACAAATATTTGCTGATCGTTAGCTAGTAATAATTATGATCATACTTGAAGCTTTTGTCCCACCGTTCATTAAACAATAAAATGCTATATATTTTTGTCGTTTAATTACTAGAATAAATTAAATTTCCCACGCGATATTAAGTACTTAACCCTCAGAACAAAGATTGACTCCCAACAAAAAAATTTGAATAAATAATAAGCTTTTGTTTAAATTATTTAAAAATAACTTACTAGTATTTTATTATTATCATTATCATTGTTATTAAATGTCATTACAAGATTATGTTTTATATAAAAATATAATAATGAAAAAAAAAACTATATAATTGTATCACAGTTGAAATTAAAAAGTATAATGAGATATTAAAGCACTAAAGACATAAGGCGCTAATTACGCTTTTAAATGCACTAAAAAAACATAAATACACTGCCCAATCTATATATATACACTAAATGATCCAGACAGTTATATGATCAAAACGGACGTAATGTGGATAATAAAGGCTGTTGAGCAGGCGGAAATAGCGACGAAGCTGTTGATGATAATGATGATGTTGAAGATGATGATGATTGTATAGTGTTTGCCGACATAGAGGCTGAGGTAACAGTGGATAACATCCGAATACCAGCCGCTAAAGTGGTTGAAGGTATGAAAGGAATGTTGCTGCTATTGTTACAATTATTATTTGTGCTGTTGCTGCTGCTGCTGTTGCTGGTAGCGATTGTGGGTAATGTACCATGATTGCTGGCAACGTTAAGAGACATGGATGAAGGTAAACGGGAAATTGGATTTAACATGAAATTTTGTGTTGTCAGTGAACTAGTCAAGGAAGAAGATGTTACTGCTGAGGCGGCGGCAGCTGTCAATATTGTTGAATGATTCATGTTAGTTGTTGTATTTGTATTTGACTTCTGTGCCACCGGATATGCCATTTGTAACGGTCTATATTGACACTTTTTGGCATGTGTACGCATATTACTAGATTGCGTAAACGCCTGATTACAGTTCGGATGTGGACAGACATATGGCTTACAACCGGTATGATAGTTTAAGTGTGTTTTCAAATGATGTTTCTTGGTAAAAGCTTTCGGACAAATGGGACAATTAAATGGTTTAATGCCGGAATGTAAACGATGATGTAATGTCATATTACTGCGATCAGCAAATGATTTTCCGCAAACCGAACACTGATAGGGTTTCTCACCGCTGTGTGTACGCATATGTTGTTTGAGTAACATTTTACGTGAAAATCTTTTACCACATTCGGCACATTTGTGCGGTTTAACGCCGGTATGTATGCGTACATGCATATTGAAGGCAACTCTTTGATTGAAAGACTTAGGACAGTAAGGACATTCATATTCTTTCTTATTGCGATGTATTTTCATGTGACTGCTAAGATAACCTTTGTCATTGAAGGTTTTACCGCATTCTGGACACTCGGCAGCGAATTCTTTGGTTCCTCGATGAACGGAGAGGTGATATTTGTAGTTGCGCAATTGTGAAAATCCCTTGCCGCAATCGGTGCATTCGTAGCGGGGCGATTTATGGGTTTTCTCATGAGCCTGCAATTATACAAAGAAAGGAAGAGGATGTCTTAGTTGTGGTGTTGATAGTTAAAGCAAGTAATGGATAAGAAATGATCAACAAAGTCTACGAGCGTAAATGAAATCACCATCATTGATCTTTATATATTTAAAATAAGATTAAAAGATCGTAAGATGTCATCAAAACTGATCACCTAAGAGCAAAATTTATAATGTCTAAGATTCTGTATTGAATCGACGATCTCTAAGAACATGATATAAACAGGACTAATAGAATTGAATTAGAAATGATCGTGGGAAATCCATGATCATATAAATGATCGATCCCAAGGGTAGATGAAGTCATTCATTCTTAACTAATTTTATAACAAAGTTTTAAACAACATTACTTTTAAAAGTGATCACTAGAAAGCAATAATCGACAAGCATGACCTAATGATCTTTCAGCATTTCTAGATAACGTGAATAAACATCGCTTCATTGTTTTGATCATTAATGAAATCATGAAATCCTTTGAAGTTATTTCTTCATGTGACAACATTAGATTTGAAAGTGATCGTCGTAGATCAATGTTTATAATGTATAAGATCCCAATTTGAATCGAATTTATGTGCGTAAGAACATCATCTGAGATTATTTTCTCGGGAAGTACATAAAGAGTTTCCCAATAAATCGTCAGAGAGTACTAATGATAAATAACGTCTTCGATCCGCCATTAAAACAGAATTCTGTCGTCTTGATGTCAGAGATTTAAGTGATTTCTTGGCTTCCAAGGCTTCCTTTGCATCGAATGAGTCCCAATAATCAAAGACTGACAATCTTAAATTAGATTGTATTGAAACTAAAGATTTTTTTAGATAAAGTAAAGATCCTTAAATATATTTCGATTGTAAAAGATCAGTGATCCAAAACGCCTTCGATTGTTAATAAATTCAGTCCTGGTCGAAAGAAAGTAATGACAATCAGTGACTTAGTCCTATTTTCAAACATCTTGGAACAACAAGCCGTTCTTGATCGTTAAAGAAGCAATGATCAAGAATGTCTTCGATCCTAAATGGGAGCATCTTTATGTGATCTGAAACTTTTGAGATCTTTGTAATTGATCACTGTTGATCGTTCTTGATCGTTGCAAAGTAATGATCAAGGACGTATTCGATCCTAAATGAGAGCTTCCCCTTATATTTTCTATTATGAATCAGTGCTACAACTTTTGAGATTCTTGTAATGTAGTAACACGACTATTTTTACTTCTTTAATCATTAATTAGATCTTCATGATCTTGTTGTGGATCAATTTTGGATTATTTTATATGGACGAGAGTTGATATTTAATCGACAAATACTGCTAAGAGTAATTCATAATTGGTGATCTTTGAATTCTTATATTGAGACTAATTTCATGTTCGAATTCTTAACACTAATCAAAACTCAAGTTCAGATTTACCTAAACAGTTACTTGATCGTACAACTGCTTACCAACTACTTCCAAACGAATTATGATCTTGTTTAAAAAACTAATGCCGTCGGCATTTCATTTCATTTGTTCTCTTTTTTTAAAACTCACCTGCAATGTCTGAGAACAGCCAAAAACTTTATCGCATATACGACATTTATAGCTAATCTCTTCAGCAGTTGAAGCCAAGCTCGAACGATTCTCATATGCAGCATTCAAGTGTGATTCGCGAACCGTTTTTGCTGTCGTCAGATGTATATTAGTAACAGAGGTCAAGGAAATATTGGATGATCCCAGTAGAACCTCTTTTTGTGCCTTAGAATGATAAGAACTGCTAGAACTCACGGTCGAGGCAGCTGGTGATAGTATGGGAGATTTGTAAGGAAAGGGGGAGGATTTGTAGTAAGAATCTAAACAATCTAGACAATCGGGACGAGAGCACATAAATCTATTGTTGGAAGAATGTTGATGGGTGGGTGTAGATGGTTGATGTTGTTGTTGGGCCGAAGAACTTGTCGTAGAAGTGGGTGTTGGTGGTGTAAGTGGTGGTTGTGTAGCCGCCGGTGTTTGTTGCGAATTTAAAACATAAGGAGCAAAATAACGTTTTTGATAGGGCAGCATCGTAGGTCTTTGAACACTTGCTGCAGCAGTATTATAAAAACCGGCGGGAAACATATGAGGCAAAAATTGAGCATAGAATTTTTGAGCATTTGCGGCGGCTACAGCAGCCAATATGTTGGGATGAAAACCAGCATAGTTGGGTGTGGGATTAAAAGGAAACTCATTACTGGAGGGTGGAGAGGCCAGCAAAGGGTGTGAATACGAATCGGTTTGTTTACTTTTCGATAAATCCAATATATCTGCTGTAGCTACATTCGTTGGTTTAGTGGCTATGGGAGCATATAGTTTAGGGCTAGAGGGAGGTGTATCTTGTTGTGTAGAACTGGGAGATTTTGATTTGCAGCCATTCTCGATTAGCTGCTTATTATCGGCCAATATTCTTTGTATGCTAAAATCGGTGATTTGTGTATTATTTGAATCCTTGGATTCTGCGCTAGATTTAGATTGTGGCGCCGACATTTCAATATGTTGTAAACGTTGTAAGAGTGATTGTTTAAAACCCATTTTTAAATCGTTCATAACTTAATTTTCTTTTCAAAAACACTTTTTTTCTTTAGTTTTATAATATTTTTAATAATTATTTAGTTTTTCTTTTTTATTTAATAAATAAATTTTTCTTTAAAAATTATTTTGTTTATTTTCACCAAAAAAAAAAAAAAAGAAATTGTATCACTTCCCGTTTAGGGTTTTCTGTATTGTACCGTTTGCATTAACGTCAAATTGCGTTATGATTCCTTGTCTTATTGACATGACACTTACATCAACTGTATCCACAGCTTACACTTTGTCTACTGATATTAACTTGGCTTAAAGACCCTGCTCAAAACACACACAGCATACATACACCACACTCCACACTACACTCAGCATATCATATCATAGCGTAGCTCAGCTCAGCTCAGCTTCTCTTCTCACTTTAGTGATCGTAAACATGTTTTAAGATGTTGGGCGAAAAAAACGTGTTGACAACGTTTAAAACACACACATCAAATCAACAGCTAGCTACTTTAAGCCATTATAGAGCCACACACAAACATCATCAACAACCAGAACAACAACAGCAACCACCACAACACATTAAGCGGTAGCACTTGAAGGCGGTTTATTTTATTTGGCAGCAGGAGTTGTTGTTGCTGCAACTTTACAAGTTTTAATCAGCCAATACACGATCTGTTTTTAGTTAATAAAACAAAGAGTTACTTGCTTACTCTCTCAACAATTTAATTGGTTTATATTGAGTCTCTCTGATCTTATTGTTCTCTGTTTATTTTATTTTAATTTATTGTGTGATCTTTTTGTCTCTCTTGCTCTTTTTCGGTGAACGGAAGGATTTCATTGCCTTGTTGGGGTTTTGAGCATGACAATATATTACGTCTATTTTTTATTATGTGTGTTATTTTCCGTTTTAATCGTTATTGCCATGATGAAGTTGATGTTGATGATGCTGATCAGTTTTGTTTTGTTTTGCTACCAGTTACGTGTTTTCTTTTACTCTCTCATTTGTTTTAACATCTTCTCGTTTATCATCGGTTAAGGAGAGAGATAAATGAAATGATCTTTGGGATATAATGTATTGGATTACTAGGGGATTATTATTAGAAATATAAACAAAGGAGAAAACGCTGTAAAAAAGTCTAGTAGATAGACTAGTCTAGTCTACAATTTAGTCATTATTCTAGTACTTATATAGCCTAGTCTATAGTCTAGTCTATAATATAGTCTATAATCTAGTCTATAATCTAGTCTATAGTCTAGTCTATAGTCTAATCTAAAGTCTAGTCTATAATCTAGTCAATAGTCTAATATATAGTCTATAGCATAATATATAGTCTAGTCTATAGTCTAGTCTATAGTCTAGTCTATAGTCTAGTCTATAGTCTAGTCTATAGTCTAGTCTATAGTCTAGTCTATAGTATAGTCTATAGTCTAG
>NC_060950.1:62014922-62016157 GCF_022045245.1 Lucilia cuprina | reverse complement strand
AGAACTGAACTAGAACTGAACTAGAACTGAACTAGAACTGAACTAGAACTGAACTAGAACTGAACTAGAACTGAACTAGAACTGAACTAGAAATGAACAAGAACTGAAGTAGAACAGAACTAGAACTGAACTAGAACTGAACTAGAACTGAACTAGAACTGAACTAGAACTGAACTAGAACTAAACTAGAACTGAACTAGAATTGAACTAGAATTGAACTAGAATTGAACTAGAACTGAACTAGAACTGAACTTGAACTGAACTAGAGCTGCACCAGAACTGAACTAGATAAATAAACATTTCATATTTTTGTACAAAATAAAAAATCACAAAATAAAAAATCTCCGTAACTTTACCTTACTACCTCCAACATTGGGTCACAAAAACGTTTAAAAAGTTCATTATTTTAATGTCATAATTTTTTCCAAACATTATAATTTTTAGTCACATTACTTAAAATATAATCATTATGATCATTTCCATAATGATCATAATAAAACATCAACATCAGAATATTCTTCCCACCAATACAAAATTTAACAGAATTCTCCCAAAAGTCATACTTTTATTATATTCCTTAGAACAAAAGACTATATATACCACAAATGAAGTAAACACAAACATTTTATGACCATAATTAATTATCACATTTAAACCAAAAGGAAAGTCATTCAAAAGGAGTTAAATGCCATACAGACATAGAGAGAAATACAGACTCACAATAGAGGAAAGGTATTAGTTAAACCAGTGTACAGGGCAACAACCCTGTGCCATTTGATTGTACAAGATTATAGTATTGTCAAGAGACCCGTCTATAGACTAGAATCAATGCCGTAGGGTAGACTGTATACTAGACTGTAATGTGGACCATAGAACAGATTATAGATTAGCCTTTAGACTAAATTATAGACTCTTCTAGACTATAGACCAGACTGTCGACTAGAATATAGTCTAGACTATAGACTAGACTTCAGAGTGGACTATAGAATAGAGTAAAGACTGCACTATAGACTAGACTATAGACATCAACATCAGAATATGATGTAGACTAGACTAGACTAAACTAGACTATAGACTAGACTATAGACTAGACTATAGACTAGACTATAGACTAGACTATAGACTACACTATAGACGAGACTATAGACTACACTATAGACTAGACTATAGACTAGACTATAGACTAGACTATAGACTAGACTATAGACTAGACTATAGACTAGACTATAGACTAG
>NC_060950.1:61999505-62014822 GCF_022045245.1 Lucilia cuprina | reverse complement strand
TTCTAGTTCAGTTCTAGTTCAGTTCTAGTTCAGTTCTAGTTCAGTTCTAGTTCAGTTCTAGTTCAGTTCTAGTTCAGTTCTAGTTCAATAATGGATTTTGCTTTAATTTCGAGCATTTAGCTGATGTAAACTAAGCTTCATTCCGGAAACAATTTTCAAAAATTTACAAAATTATTGCAAAATATATACAGCAACTGGTTGTAAGTAAACATAACCATATCAGAAATGTAACATGACACTCATATAATACCAGGTGCCTTGAAATATATTTTTTCCATTGTATTAGTATTGCATTCTTAGGTGCGTGATCAAGCACTATTTATTATGCGAAAAACTAAAGCTAAGGCTCTTAACGCCATCAGACAAGATCATCATACAACATTGTTGTTTTTATTTAGTTTCTTATTAAATGAAATATTTCTTTAGAATTTTTTTGTTATTTAACTTTCAAATTATAATTTTTATAAATAAAACAAAAGAAAAGAAACAACGAACGAATGAAATTAACGTAGAAAATCATCATAATAATGTTTGAAATTTATCACAAACAAATGCAAAAGTTTACGAGTTTTGGACATAGAAAAATGATGGCAACATTATGGTGCTATAATAACAATACATCATATGGAATTTATCAATTCTCTAGAATCTTAAATTGTGTTTATGTTTTTGCACTAAATTCTAACAGCAGAGCGTATAATTAACCAACAGATCTACATTCATGAGATACATATCCATACATACAAACAATTATAGTGGCGTATATATGTGTGTGTCTTCATTCATTCATTCGTTTGAATGCCACAAAAACCACATCTAATGTTGTTTAAACATTTTTCATTTAATTTGTCTAAAGACACTTGGAAAACAATGAAGTGGAAAAATAAGAAGGATACACAATACATCCACCACTGACTATTCACTATCTACTCTACATAGAGTAGTAGTAGATACTTTTTTCTTTCCTTACTCTAGTTAATAATGACCATAAAAGTTTTCAACAAGTCCATGACTTCTAAGCTTTTGAAATTGTGGAAAAGAAACAAAAAAAAAAAAAGAGATATAAGTATACGTAGAAACATGGTATAATGTGGCATGTTAACATATGATTCATACAAACAACTGGACAAATGTTTGTGTTTTTATATACACATAGGAACTCGTACAACATGATGTTTTATTACAGGTGGCAATATGGTGCAGTAACCAAAATGATAGGTCGGTAGATGTACTGTTTGTATGAGTGTATATATGACTCTCTGATGTGGCAGTTGCAAGATGAGTATAGTATTTTCAGTGATGACAATGTTGCAGTTTCTGACTAATAAGTTTCCTAGTTCTCTTCTAGTTTTGTAATAGTTATGTTCTAGTTCTATTCTAGTTCAGTTCTAGTTCTGTTTTAGTTCTGTTCTAGTTCTGTTCTAGTTCTGTTCTAGTTCTGTTCTAGTTCTGTTCTAGTTCTGTTCTAGTTCTGTTCTAGTTCTGTTCTAGTTCTGTTCTAGTTCTGTTCTAGTTCTGTTCTAGTTCTGTTCTAGTTCTGTTCTAGTTCTGTTCTAGTTCTGTTCTAGTTCTGTTCTAGTTTTGTTCTAGTTCTGTTCTAGTTTTGTTCTAGTTTTGTTCTAGTTGTGTTCTAGTTGTGTTCTAGTTCTGTTCTAGTTCTGTGTTCTAAAGTGTATAGTTTGTTGATAGGAAAAAGTGTTGAAACGGAAATAAAACATTTTGCAAAAAATCTGTCATATTGTCAACACTGTCTACCATATTACCTGGTGTATTGGCACTGAAATGTTTTACCTTAAAAAAATCAGAAAAAAACTTTATTCGTTTATTATTATTTATTTTATATTTTGTTTATAGTTGGTAATTTTTTTTTTGTGATTTGCAGTTGTTTTACATTTAAACAAATGAGTTTTGTCAGTTGTTATCTTGTTTTAAGAGTTGTTGTCTTTTACAAATTCATCGTTGTTGCTGCTGACATTATAGTTTTTGTTGGTTTTTTATGTTTGTTTATTATAATCATTTGTTTATGGTTGTTGTATGTGTAAGTTTGTTAAACAGCTACTGATTTGAATTCCTAGATAGCGAAACTATGTATATTCTTCTTTAATTTTTGTCTTGTTTTTTTTTTTGCTGAATTTTAATAAGTAAAATGCTTTTCGTTGCTTATCGTTAGCTTCTACTTCGTTATAGAAGTTAATATTAATAATAGGTTTTAAGCTATTCACCAACAACAATAACAACAAAAAACTCCTCACGTACACTAATTAGTGGCACAATAAAGGCGTGATACATTTCACCTGATAAGTGGGTTTGGTGTATTTTTTTTCGTAAACATGTGTACTTTTGTAGAAAAATAAATACACATGCATACATATGTAAAAATATTTTAAGCTCATGTTGCATACAATTACTTTACAAGGTAAAAATCTTATATTCTTGTTTAATTCTTGGAACCGACGTCAGAATTTGCAAATATATTTTTATCCTATTTTGAAAAATTATAAAAATGTTTCATCTAGTGCTGCACTAGAAATGAACTAAAACTGAACTAGAACTCTACTAGAACAGAACTAGAATTGAACTAAAACTGACCTAAAACTGATCTAGAACTAAACTAGAACAGAACTAAAGCAGAACTAGAACTGAACTAGAACTGAACTAGAACTGAACTAGAACTGAACTGAACTAGAACTGAACTAGAACTGAACTAGAACTGAACTAGAACTGAACTAGAACTGAACTAGAACTGAACTAGAACTGAACTAGAACTGAACTAGAACTGAACTAGAACTGAACTAGAACTGAACTAGAACTGAACTAGAACTGAACTAGAACTGAACTAGAACTGAACTAGAACTGAACTGAAGTCTAAGTACTGATCTATAGATAAGTCTACAATCTTGAATATATGTATATATCCGTCTATAGGACTGAATAGCCGAACTAATGTCAGGTTTATAGTTACTATTAAAAAAACAGATATTTGTATAGTTACTATTAAAAAAACAGATATTTGTACAAGTTAATAGGACTAATAAACTTCTAAATTCAATGATTATTAATAAACTTAAATTAAAGCTTATCAAATTAATAATAAAAGAAAACCCTCGTTTACAATTTAACATAATAAAACGACCTTCCTAGAAATTTGCTCGAAATTAACCACACACTGTTTTAATTATGACTAATGTGTGTGACCCATTAAATCATTGTAATAACCCCACTAAACGATAATGACGATGATCATGATAATCGATTTACATGGTTGACAAATTAACTCAATTTACAGAAAAACAATAACATATTTAGTATAAACTAAAATACAACAACAAGAAGACAAGAACAAAGTAGAAAACTAAATCTGAAAACACACTAACTACTTACCTCTCTCTTCCTCCCTGAAGCAGATGATGATCTGACTGATGCTGACAACGATAATCTCAACGATAGTGGGGAGAGTAAGAAAACAGTAGACAACAAGAAGAAACGGTGATTATCACTCATGTTCTACTGTTTTTTTTTCGTCTCATTTCTGTTTAATATTTAAATCAGAATTTGTTAATGTAAATTTTTGTTCACACTATTAATCTTGTGAAACACACTGCTGAGAGACAAAACACAAGGAACGGCGGCTTATAAACATAATGCACCCAAGGGTGGTCAAATGGTCGAATGGTACATATGTGTGTGTTTATGTCGTTATGCCTGCGCCTGCCTGCAGTGAAGCTGCATATGAAGTCAGTTTGAGTTGGTTGAATGGTTGTTGACTGGTAGGTCTAAGAGCATAACGCTGACAATGATACCTGTAGCATTTAAAAATGTAGATCTTGAGGTTTTAGTTTTTTTTGGTTTATTTTAATGTCATGTGTTATCGGTTTCAAAATCAGGAGCTCGTACAAATTTCGTTTGTTTTCATTTCATCTGAAGATCTGTATCTTCTTCTACATCATCTCCTTTTTTTTTGGATTTTCTAGAATGGATTTATTTCTGTCTCAGTAAAGTGAATTTATTTTGGAGAATCTTTTGATTTACGGCTGTGAAAATTGAGAAGTTTGTTTTTTATGATTTAATGCAAAATTACAAGGTTTTAAATCAAATTAAATGGGTTTTATTTGAATCCAGAAAGAAATTAATAAAACATATAATAATGTGGGTTAATGGTGATTTTTAGTAAAGATTTATGTTTTTAGAAAATTTGGGTTGGGATTTTAATAAAAACAAAATTTGGTAGAAGATTTAAAGTTCTTTTTAGTTGTACAAAAATGAACAAACTAATTAACTATACTAGACTAAGACGAGACTATATACTAGACTATAGACTTGAATATAGACTAGAATATATACTAGACTATATACTAGGCTGTGAACTAGGCAATAGACTAGACTTTAGACTAAACTATAGGCTAGATTATAGACTAGACCATAGATTATACTAGACTAGAATAGAATATAGATTATAGACTATAGACTAGACTATAGACTAGACTATAGACTAGACAATAGAATATAGGCTAGACTATAGATTAGACTATAAACTAGACTTTAGACTAGACTATAGACTAGACTATAGGCTAGACTATAGACTAGACTATAGACTAGACTATAGACTAGACTATAGACTAGACTATAGACTAGACTATAGACTAGACTATAGACTATACTATAGACTAGACTATAGACTAGACTATAGACTAGACTATAGACTAGACTATAGACTAGACTATAGACTATACTATAGACTATACTATAGACTAGACTATAGACAAGACTGTAGAGTAGACTATTGCCTAGATTATTGTCTAAGCTACTTATTAGAATATATTGTAGTCAATAAACTAGACTATAAACTGGACTGTACACATTGCCATAGACTAGACTATAGGTTAGACTAAATAGACTAACTAACTAACTAACTAACTAACTAACTAACTAACTAAATAACTAACTAACTAACTAACTAACTAAATAACTAACTTAATAACTAACTAACTTACTAACTAACTAACTAACTAACTAACTAACTAACTAACTAACTAACTAACTAACTAACTAACTAACTAACTAACTAACTAACTAACTAACTAACCAACTAACTAACTAACTAACTAACTAACTAACTAACTACAGACAGATATTGTAAGGGTTTACTGGTAGAGCTTTTCTCACAGAATTAATTACTTAGGATTTTAAGTTTGTAATTTTAAATTTGTTCTAGTTTTTACTAAACTCAACCATTTTTTGTTGCAAACTGATACATTTAAGGGTTTATTCATGATCCCATTAACATTTCATTCTCTACTCCAATTTGTTGCATCTTTCTTTTCCACTTAATATAATTTAATACTAGAGTAGACATAAAATAGTTCCATTTAATTTCATAAAAGCTCAAAAAATTTCTCCACCCCACAAAACGACCAAAAAATACACAACAAAAGATGATGAAAAGGTGTCAATAAATTACTTTAAAGTGCCCATAAAACACTGGATCACAATTGTTACAGTGCCTTTGGGCATGTATGATTTCTTCCAAAAATGTTTTCTTTTTCTTTAAAAGTTTTTTTTTACTTAATTTTTATTTGTCTTAACATCTAAACCGCTCATGTAATGTATGTCTTCTAACATCTTTACCTTATCGAGGAAATTTTTAATATCATTTTAATGTTTTCATTGGAAATCACCAAAAATGTTGTAGTTGTAAAGGTACACTCCAGTAAAAGTTTGAAATCAGAGACTTAGCACTATACTACACTCTGTCCTATAGACTATTTTCTAGACTATATAATAGTTTGCAGAATATACTATAGACTGAATGATTTACTAGAAAATAGACTTAACTATATACTAGACTATATAATAGTTTGCAGAATGTACTATAGACTGGACGATATACTAGACAATAGACTTAACTATAAGCCAGACTGAAGACTAGGCTATAGACTAGACTATAGACTAGACTATAGACTAGACTATAGACTAGACTATAGACTAGACTATAGACTAGACTATAGACTAGACTATAGACTAGACTATAGACTAGACTTTAGACTAGACTATAGACTAGACTATAGACTAGACTATAGACTAGATTAGCCTATATTTTAGACTATAGGTTAGACTATAGACTAGACTTGACTATAGGCAAGACTATACTATATACTCGACTATATACTAGACTATATAATAAGCTATAGACTAGACTGTACAGTAGTCTAGACTAGTCTATAGACTAGACTATAGACTAAACTATAGAGTAGACTATATACTAGACTAAAGACTAGACTATAAACTAGACTATTAGCTAGACTATATACGAAACTATAGACTAGACTATAGGCCAGGCTATAGAGCAGATTAAAGAGCAGACCAGACATTACTTTACATCATCGTATACAAGGTCCTAACTTGACATTCTGACTTCACGGAAAAGGGTATCTTTTGTGTCGGCCTTTATCAGTTAAAATGTTTACACTACGATTTCGTTTGTAGGTTTGTTTTGGTTCCATTAATTGTATAACAAACTAAAATCAAAGCGCTTTTATGTTAATTTAAACGCATTTAAATAACCAATAAAACATCTTTTAACCACAAAAATACAAAGAAATAATTTTCAAAATAAATAACATCAATTTCGAATTCAATTTAAATTCGATCGTATCGCATGGCACGTTTTTATTTATATATTTTTCTCTATTTTATTTCTATATTGTGTATACATTTAAACCATATAATATCTTAAAATTTATTTATTTATTTATTTGGTATTGTTTTAAAGGAAAACAGAAAAAGAAATTCATTGTTGTTGTACATATAAAATAAGAAGAAGATGATGATGAAGAAAAAATCTGTTACTTTTCAAACTGGCAATCAATCAAAATTTTTACGATGTGTTTTTATTTGAATTTTACATAGAAATTTGTTGTTTGATATAAAATTTTGTTACTTTAGTTGTTTGTTGTTATTGTTAATGTTGTTGCTGTGTTTGTTTTTGTTGCTATTCAATTAACATAATTTAATTATTGTTTTAAAATTAAATCAAACGTTATTTACTACATGGGTGGTGGTTGTGTGTATATATGTGTTTTTAAATATTTTATAGTTTTTTCCGTGTAAATGTTAATGGATCTTTTGTTTGTTTGTATTTCAGAGAGTGAAGTGTTTTAGATTGATAGACTATTTTGGTCTTAGCCAGACATGTTGTCGCATTTTTTTTTTGATTTAATGTAAGGAAATGCTCTATAAATGTCACGTCAGTTTTATGAGTTTTCTATAACAATAGCTGTAGACACCTTGACTCTATGATAAATACACGAGTGTTGATAGCTAAACCACCCACCAATAACTGCGGGTATATAGAATTTTTTTTTTAATTAAAACGGATGTATATTTTCCTGTCCTCATGCCATCCATTATGGTAACAATGTATGAGGGTAATAATAATGTAACATCATGACAACAAAGACGATCAGAGACTAAATGGTAAACTAGAACAGAGCCTACATAAGATACCAAATTATAGATAAGATCAGAGACAAACTAAGACCTTACATTTACATTATATTACATGACCAGATCCGAGAATTGATAAGATACTAAGACCAGATCGGTTACTAGATTATATATTTTGTATATAATATACAAAATAGCTGATCAAATCATAAATAAGATCACCGATTTGAATATAGAGCCGATTATTGAAAATATTTTAGACAAAATCAGAGAAAGTTCAGTGTTAGTTCAATTCTAGTTCTGTTCTAGTTCTGTTCTAGTTCTGTTCTAGTTCTGTTCTAGTTTTGTTCTAGTTCTGTTCTAGTTCTGTTCTAGTTCTGTTCTAGTTCTGTTCTAGTTCTGTTCTAGTTCTGTTCTAGTTCTGTTCTAGTTCTGTTTTAGATCTGTTCTAGTTATGTTCTAGTTCTGATCTAGTTCTGTTCTAGTTCTGTTCTAGTTCTGTTCTAGTTCAGTTCTAGTTCTGTTCTAGTTCAGTTCTAGTTCAGTTCTAGTTCAGATCTAGTTCAGTTCTAGTTCAGTTCTAGTTCAGTTCCAGTTCAGTTCTAGTTCAGTTCTAGTTCTGTTTTAGTTATGTTCTACTTCTGTTCTAGTTATGTTATAGTTATGTTCTAGTTATGTTCTAGTTCTGTTCTACTTCTGTTCTAGTTCTGTTCTAGTTCTGTTCTAGTTCTGTTCTAGTTCTGTTCTAGTTCTGTTCTAGTTCTGTTCTAGTTCTGTTCTAGTTCTGTTCTAGTTCTGTTCTAGTTCTGTTCTAGTTCTGTTCTAGTTCTGTTCTAGTTCTGTTCTAGTTCTGTTCTAGTTCTGTTCTAGTTCTGTTCTAGTTCTGTTCTAGTTCTGTTCTAGTTCTGTTCTAGTTCTGTTCTAGTTCTGTTCTAGTTCTGTTCTAGTTCTGTTCTAGTTCTGTTCTAGTTCTGTTCTAGTTCTGTTCTAGTTCTGTTCTAGTTCTGTTCTAGTTCTGTTCTAGTTCTGTTCTAGTTCTGTTCTAGTTCTGTTCTAGTTCTGTTCTAGTTCTGTTCTAGTTCTGTTCTAGTTCTGTTCTAGTTCTGTTCTAGTTCTGTTCTAGTTCTGTTCTAGTTCTGTTCTAGTTCTGTTCTAGTTCTGTTCTAGTTCTGTTCTACTTCTGTTCTAGTTCTGTTCTAGTTCCGTTCTAGTTCTGTTCTAGTTCTGTTCTAGTTCTGTTCTAGTTCTGTTCTAGTTCTGTTCTAGTTCTGTTCTAGTTCTGTTCTAGTTCTGTTCTAGTTCTGTTCTAGTTCTGTTCTAGTTCTGTTCTAGTTCTGTTCTAGTTCTGTTCTAGTTCTGTTCTAGTTCTGTTCTAGTTCTGTTCTAGTTCTGTTCTAGTTCACTTCTAGTTAAGTTCTAGTTCAGTTCTAGTACAGTTCTAGTACAGTTCCAGTTCAGTTCTAGTTCAGTTCTAGTTCTAGTTCTGTTCTAGTTATGTTCTACTTCTGTTCTAGTTATGTTATAGTTATGTTCTAGTTATGTTCTAGTTCTGTTCTAGTTCTGTTCTAGTTCTGTTCTAGTTCTGTTCTAGTTCTGTTCTAGTTCTGTTCTAGTTCTGTTCTAGTTCTGTTCTAGTTCTGTTCTAGTTCTGTTCTAGTTCTGTTCTAGTTCTGTTCTAGTTCTGTTTAGTTCTGTTTTGTAGTCTGTTCTAGTTCTGTTCTAGTTCTGTTCTAGTTCTGTTCTAGTTCTGTTCTAGTTCTGTTCTAGTTCTGTTCTAGTTCTGTTCTAGTTCTGTTCTAGTTCTGTTCTAGTTCTGTTCTAGTTCTGTTCTAGTTCTGTTCTAGTTCTGTTCTAGTTCTGTTCTAGTTCTGTTCTAGTTCACTTCTAGTTAAGTTCTAGTTCAGTTCTAGTACAGTTCTAGTACAGTTCTAGTACAGTTCTAGTTCAGTTCTAGTTCAGTTCTAGTTCAGTTCTAGTTCAGTTCTAGTTCAGTTCTAGTTCAGTTCTAGTTCAGTTCTAGTTCAGTTCTAGTTCAGTTCTAGTTCAGT
The DNA here is from genome assembly GCF_022045245.1 of Lucilia cuprina. Classification (NCBI taxonomy): domain Eukaryota; kingdom Metazoa; phylum Arthropoda; class Insecta; order Diptera; family Calliphoridae; genus Lucilia; species Lucilia cuprina. Next base: position 62,005,331 of record NC_060950.1, on the reverse strand, counting down.
TCTAGTTCAGTTCTAGTTCAGTTCTAGTTCAGTTCTAGTTCAGTTCTAGTTCAGTTCTTAGTTCAGTTCTAGTTCAGTTCTAGTTCAGTTCTAGTTCAGTTCTAGTTCAGTTCTAGTTCAGTTCTAGTTCAGTTCTAGTTCAGTTCTAGTTCAGTTCTAGTTCAGTTCTAGTTCAGTTCTAGTTCAGTTCTAGTTCAGTTCTAGTTCAGTTCTAGTTCAGTTCTAGTTCAGTTCAGTTCTAGTTCAGTTCTAGTTCAGTTCTAGTTCAGTTCTAGTTCAGTTCTAGTTCAGTTCTAGTTCAGTTCTAGTTCAGTTCTAGTTCAGTTCTAGTTCAGTTCTCGTTCAGTTCTAGTTCAGTTCTAGTTCAGTTCTAGTTCAGTTCTAGTTCAGTTCTAGTTCAGTTCTAGTTCAGTTCTAGTTCAGTTCTAGATCAGTTCTAGTTTAGTTCTAGTTCAGTTCTAGTTCAGTTCTAGTTCAGTTCTAGTTCAATTCTAGTTCAGTTCTAGTTCAGTTCTAGTTCAAGTACTGCTTCAGTTTTTTCTAGATATGTTCTACTTGTGGACATTTTCTCATTTTAAATAGATTTTCTAAAAACAATATGAATTCCAAACTACTTATTAACCATTGTTATGTATTTGTAAAAGTAACAAAAACATGTACTCCTAACGGTTACACCTTTTAGTTCATTAATTTTTTTTTGCCAAAAATGCCAAAAAAAAACTCTCACACAAAGCAAATTAACTGCCATTAATAAGACAGTCCATTCCAACTGAACTAAAAATGGCGATAGACCATAAAATTCAAAAACACCAACGAGCAAAATGTACACGAAACGGATGCTAAAACAACTTCAAAAGCAAACAACCCAAAAAAATGGTGCTTTGCATCCGTTAAGAAATTTTCACAAAAAACCAAATCAAAACAAAATAAAATAAGGTATTTTGTATAAAAGGGCAACCGAGAAAAGATCAAGACAAATAGCAGCCACTTTATACTGAAAACTTTACCAAACTACTTTACTCTATATCTCATATCATTTCATTACGTTTCATCTTAAAATGTAAGCAAAAACAAAAAAAGTATTTTTTTTAATGAGACCAAATGTTTGAAGATTTGAAATTTAACACAATTTTTGTGAAATGTTAAACCGTTTATTCACCTTTTGTCTGTTTATGTCTCTTTTCGAGATGTTATTTTAGTTAAAATCTTACCCAGAGACTTGTACATTTTTCTTTGATATTTTCAGCATCTCGGAGTTTCTATAATTTTTAGATATTTTATGGGCAACAGGTGAATGGATGTATTTATGCAGTTACTACACTTATACTTGAGTACTTTGTAGTATATGTCAGTTTTAAATGTTTTATTTTTTTTATAATTTTGTGAAATCAGGTAATTTTTAATTTTGTGAGATTTAAACTCATACATACCTTTTGTTTATAGCTTTTAATTACTTTTTTTGTTATTTAATGATTATAAAAAAAACAAAACTCAAATTACAATTTGTGTTTTAGTTTTGTAGTTTAACAAAAACAACGATTTCTCTAGAATTCTTACTACAACCATAGAACGTGGAGTGATGTGTAGTTGTAAAAGATATTAATCAATTTTTATAAAAAATCTTTACATATTTTGCTAAAAATTAAGGCATTAAGGTATAAAGGTCTATGATTATTGTGTTCAAACCACCACACACATGGCTAAAACATGTCATATTAATTATTTAAATTTACATGAGTTACATGCAGAGGTAGGCAAACAATCGGCACTAATATTATGATAAATATACTATGATGTTGTCTCCGATTTCATGTTTTATCAAGCCTCTGATCATAGGGGGAAAACTGAACTAGAAATAAAGTATAGCTGAACTTGAATAGAACTAGAACATAACTAGAATCGAACTAGAACATAACTAGAAGAGAACTGGAACAGAACTACAACAGCACTAGAAGAGATCTGGAACAGAACAAGAACAGAACTAGAACAGAACTAAAACAGAACTAAAACAGTCTAGTTCAGTTCTAGTTCAGTTCTAGTTCAGTTCTAGTTCAGTTCTAGATCAGTTCTAGTTTAGTTCTAGTTCAGTTCTAGTTCAGTTCTAGTTCAGTTCTAGTTCAATTCTAGTTCAGTTCTAGTTCAGTTCTAGTTCAAGTACTGCTTCAGTTTTTTCTAGATATGTTCTACTTGTGGACATTTTCTCATTTTAAATAGATTTTCTAAAAACAATATGAATTCCAAACTACTTATTAACCATTGTTATGTATTTGTAAAAGTAACAAAAACATGTACTCCTAACGGTTACACCTTTTAGTTCATTAATTTTTTTTTGCCAAAAATGCCAAAAAAAAACTCTCACACAAAGCAAATTAACTGCCATTAATAAGACAGTCCATTCCAACTGAACTAAAAATGGCGATAGACCATAAAATTCAAAAACACCAACGAGCAAAATGTACACGAAACGGATGCTAAAACAACTTCAAAAGCAAACAACCCAAAAAAATGGTGCTTTGCATCCGTTAAGAAATTTTCACAAAAAACCAAATCAAAACAAAATAAAATAAGGTATTTTGTATAAAAGGGCAACCGAGAAAAGATCAAGACAAATAGCAGCCACTTTATACTGAAAACTTTACCAAACTACTTTACTCTATATCTCATATCATTTCATTACGTTTCATCTTAAAATGTAAGCAAAAACAAAAAAAGTATTTTTTTTAATGAGACCAAATGTTTGAAGATTTGAAATTTAACACAATTTTTGTGAAATGTTAAACCGTTTATTCACCTTTTGTCTGTTTATGTCTCTTTTCGAGATGTTATTTTAGTTAAAATCTTACCCAGAGACTTGTACATTTTTCTTTGATATTTTCAGCATCTCGGAGTTTCTATAATTTTTAGATATTTTATGGGCAACAGGTGAATGGATGTATTTATGCAGTTACTACACTTATACTTGAGTACTTTGTAGTATATGTCAGTTTTAAATGTTTTATTTTTTTTATAATTTTGTGAAATCAGGTAATTTTAATTTTGTGAGATTTAAACTCATACATACCTTTTGTTTTATAGCTTTTAATTACTTTTTTTGTTATTTAATGATTATAAAAAAAACAAAACTCAAATTACAATTTGTGTTTTAGTTTTGTAGTTTAACAAAAACAACGATTTCTCTAGAATTCTTACTACAACCATAGAACGTGGAGTGATGTGTAGTTGTAAAAGATATTAATCAATTTTTATAAAAAATCTTTACATATTTTGCTAAAAATTAAGGCATTAAGGTATAAAGGTCTATGATTATTGTGTTCAAACCACCACACACATGGCTAAAACATGTCATATTAATTATTTAAATTTACATGAGTTACATGCAGAGGTAGGCAAACAATCGGCACTAATATTATGATAAATATACTATGATGTTGTCTCCGATTTCATGTTTTATCAAGCCTCTGATCATAGGGGGAAAACTGAACTAGAAATAAAGTATAGCTGAACTTGAATAGAACTAGAACATAACTAGAATCGAACTAGAACATAACTAGAAGAGAACTGGAACAGAACTACAACAGCACTAGAAGAGATCTGGAACAGAACAAGAACAGAACTAGAACAGAACTAAAACAGAACTAAAACAGAACTAAAACAGAACTAAAACAGAACTAGAACAGAACTAGAACAGAACTAGAACAGAACTGGAACAGAACAGAACTAGAACAGAACTAGAACAGAACTAGAACAGAACTAGAACAGAACTAGAACAGAACTGAACTAGAACAGAACTAGAACAGAACTAGAACAGAACTGAACTAGAACTGAACTAGAACTGAACGAGAACGGAACTAGAACTAAACTAGAACTGAACAAGAGCAAAACTAGAATTGAACTAGAACTGAATTACAACTGAACTAGATCTAAACTAAAACTAAAATAGATTACAGATTAGGTCAAATTATAAACTTGATCACAGTGACTAAAGTTTCTCAAATATTATATCAAAAACCAGATTAGATCATTAGTCATTAAATTAGCTTCAATAGTTTCTTTTAATAATAGCCTTTATGGTGGGAAAAAAGTGATCACTGATCATACTCCTATTTCGTTTAAACATGGTTGGGAAAAATATTTTCCATAATTTAAAGAGATGCTGTTAGTCTATATTTATTATAGCAATTCTCAGATAATTTTTGTTAAAAGTTTTTATTATGTTCGTAAAAACCCTTCTTTCATAATTATTATAACAGAGAATTATGAAAATCATCTGTTTTTTTACGACAAATATCACAACATTAACATCACTTTATAATCATCATAAAAGTATTACAAGTAATAATGATAACAATTACACATAATTTAATATAATTGTTAAAACAAAATGAAAGAATTTCTCTATTAAATTTTAAAACCAAATAAATCTCATTCATGTTTTCTTAAATAGTTAATAAAATTTAATAATGATGTTCATAAATGTCATAAAATTTCTCATCTTAAGTAGCTGTCACTGATGTTTTTGACAGGTGCTAAAGAGTTTTTTTTTCATTGTTTTTCTACTAACTAGTGAGAACTGCGGTAGACCAATTTTTCTCAGGCTCATTAAATTCTTAAGGAGCGAGAGAGTGAAAGATTCATAAAGATAAATTTAGTTTGTTCTCAATGAAGCCACTTCAGTGAAGAGATTTATTTTAAAGATTAAAAAAGGAACAATTTACGGAAGTCATAAAATAATTTGTTTTATCTTAACAAATTTCTTTATGACTGTAAAGAAGAAATTATATATTAAATATGTGTGATGATAAAGTTGAGGTTTTTATTTTTATAGTCCGATTTTGAGAAAGGAAAGATTTTGAAATGCTGTGAATGAAATTAAGAAGAAAAAATTTATTTTTCTTAGTGAGAACAATATCCCTTCTATATTTTAAAATGAACAAAGAAATTATGAATTTAGTTGCCTTAACAAAAGTTTGTTAGCACAACTAAATCTACTTAGTTTGTTATTTTTTTGTGTTAATTGACAAATTTAAAAGTAATTCATTTTTGCATTTAATTAAAAAACTTTCTTGGTGATTTTCTATATCTGCTACAGTTTTTTTGCTTTAAACAAAAAATTTTCCCTTTAACTTTATGTTTTGTTCACGATAATTAATTACGTTTTAATTTGTAACATTTTTTTAATTGTTTTAAATTGTTAAATGTCTGTTTACTTTGGTTTTTGTTTAAAATTATGAGCGAAAATAATATTTTTTAACGTATAGCAATAATTAAAACATGCACAAATGGAAATTTAATTTAAAACAAATGTGTAAATGATGTAGTTGGTGTAGGTCGACTTAAGTGTGAGCTGTACTTTATAAAAAAGATCATAGACGTGACTATCTACTAGACAATAGTCTAGATTATGGACAAGATTAGTCTATAGTCTAGTCTACAGTCTAGTCTATAGTTTAGTCTATAGTCTAGTCTATAGTCTAGTCTATAGTCCAGTCTGTAGTCTAGTCTATGGTCTAGTCTATAGTCTAATCTATAGTATAGTTTATAATCTAGTCTATAGTCTAGTCTATAGTCTAGTCTATAGTCTAGTCTAGTCTAGTCTATAGTCTAGTCTATATTATAGTATATAGTCTAGTCTATAGTCTAGTTTATAGTCTAGAGTCTAGTCTATAGTCTAGTCTATAGTCTAGTCTATAGTCTAGTCTATAGTCTAGTCTATAGTCCAGTCTAAAGTCTAGTCTATGGTCTAGTCTATAGTCTAGTCTATAGTCTAGTCTATAGTCTAGTCTATAGTCTAGTCTATAGTCTAGTCTATAGTCTAGTCTATAGTCT
>NC_060950.1:61997118-61999405 GCF_022045245.1 Lucilia cuprina | reverse complement strand
GATAGATAGATAGATAGATAGATAGATAGATAGATAGATAGATAGATAGATAGATAGATAGATAGATAGATAGATAGATAGATAGATAGATAGATACTTAGTTAGTTATTTAGTTAGTTAGTTAGTGAATTAGTTAGTGAGTTAGTTAGTTAGTTAGTTAGTTATTTAGTTAGTTAGTGAATTAGTTAGTGAGTTAGTTAGTTAGTTAGTTTATTAGTTAGTTAGTTAGTTAGTTAGTTAGTTAGTTAGTTAGTTAGTTAGTTAGTTAGTTAGTTAGTTAGTTAGTTAGTTAGTTAGTTAGTTAGTTAGTTAGTTAGTTAGTTAGTTAGTTAGTTAGTTAGTTAGTTAGTTAGTTAGTTAGTTAGTTAGTTAGTTAGTTAGTTAGTTAGTTAGTTAGTTAGTTAGTTAGTTAGTTAGTTAGTAAGATCACTCAGTGCATCGTAGGCCAGAGAATAGCTCCTACACTAAATAGCATACTAGATATAAACATCTTAGTTCCAATCTTCTCTCGTGCCGTTTCTATCCCGCCTCAGCAATGAAACAATGACAACAGCAAAATATCACCACACATCACTTAAATCCTTGACTCGTATATTTTTTTTTAACATGAGCTCGGTTTTATTACATTGTTGTATGTTTAATAATTGCTTACAAGTTTTTACAACTGCTTACAAGTTTACATTCATCAAAATGTCCAGATTTACAAGTAAATGAACGAGAAACAAATAAAAATTCTATAAAATAACGATCGCTGTGCTAAAGTGATGATGACGCTGATGTTGATGATCTCGTTAGGTTATCGAGATCTTTCATTAAACAGGTATGTTTTTTGTTTTGAAATGGCAAAAAACCAAAGTAATGAATATTTTATATGAATTTACTTGAGCGTATGTGTCTGTGTGTGCGTCACAAATGCTAGACCTCCTTGCGTTTATGATTATTGAAATCAAAAGTCACTCACTTTTGATTTACAGTGAAAAAATTGAATTTAACAAAAAAATGTTTATTTTAATTATTTTTCTTAAATTTATATTGTTTACATTTTAGTTTAATTATTTTTTATGATATTTTAACTTAACAAACAAAAAAAAAACCTTATGACCAGGGAAACCGAAAACATGCTCTAATAAAAGTGTTTTAAGCGCTTTAAATATGCCGTAAAAATCTCAAAATATGCTCTTAAAATTTAAAAAATATGCTCTAAAAATAAAATTTTTTATTATTTTTTAACATTGAAAAGCTCAAAAAGACAGAAATTGTAATGAAATAATAAATGTTTAGTGTCATATTTCATCCTGTAAGATTTTTTATAATTGATTCATCTCATAGTTTGAAGAACTAGTTTAATAGAATTCCGTTTTACGTTCAGATAACCAATAAATAACATGAAACCATTTGGACCCAAAAAACATATTTCAAACGACAAAGTTTGACACATTTCTACCAATTGTATTCATAGCTTCTAAACTGACATTTTAATCGGTGTTGTCATAAATTACAATAATTAGTTTTTTAAACTATAAAAATGGATTGGTCTCATGAAATCAAAAGTAATAGGTTTTATGTCTGATTTAAAATGTAATGCTTTATTGAACAAAAAACTATAACATTGGTTTTCGTGAGAGTAATGTATTTTTTGCAGTTTTTAAGTTCTACAAACGAATTTTTTTTTTCAAAATTGTAAAATAGGCTGAAAATTTAAAAATAAAAAATTAAATTTTATTTTTTTTAAATAAAGTATTGAAAATGTACAAAAACGAAAAAAAGCGAAAACATCAAAATATGCACTAAAAGAGTAAAATATGCTCTAAAAACTCGAAAATATGCCTTAAATATGCTAAAAAAGTCAAATCATGCAAAATTATGCTCTTATGGGTAAAATATGCAAAAATATGCTATAACAAATCGATGCCAAAATTCTTAAATTGGTGTGAAACGTATAAATATCTTATCCACGAGTCCATACGACGCACCACAAAAAACATGCATTTGCATATTATGGTTTCCCTGCTTATGACGAATAATTTAATTAATTTTGAATGTTGTGCGGTGGATTTTTTTGCTGTTGTTATTGCAGTTAGTGACAATGTCCGTTAATTGCTTTGATGTTGTTATTGTTTAAATTGTGTTGCTACCTTCGAAAGGAAGTAAATTGTTGTAAGTCTAGCCTAGACAATAAACTATACTATAGACTAGACTATATACTAGACTATAGACTAGACTATAGACTAGACTATAGACTAGACTATAGACTAGACTATAGACTAGACTATAGACTAGACTATAG
>NC_060950.1:61994976-61997018 GCF_022045245.1 Lucilia cuprina | reverse complement strand
GTTCTGTTCTAGTTCTGTTCTAGTTCTTTTCTAGTTCAGTTCTAGTTCTGTTCTAGTTCTGTTCTAGTTCTGTTCTAGTTCTGTTCTAGTTCTGTTCTAGTTCTGTTCCAGTTCTGTTCTAGTTCTGTTCTAGTTATGTTCTGGTTATGGTCTAGTTCTGTTCTGTCCTAGTTCTAGTTCTTTTCTAGTTCTGTTCTAGTTCTGTTCTAGTTCTGTTCTAGTTCTGTTCTAGTTCTGCTCTAGTTCTGTTCTAGTTCTGTTCTAGTTCTGTTCTAGTTCTGTTCTAGTTCTGTTCTAGTTCTGTTCTAGTTCTGTTCTAGTTCTGTTCTAGTTCTGTTCTAGTTCTATTCTAGTTCTGTTCTAGTTCTGTTCTAGTTCTGTTCTAGTTCTGTTCTAGTTCTGTTCTGGTTCTGTTCTAGTTCTGTTCTCGTTCTGTTTTAGTTCTGTTCTAGTTCTTTTCTAGTTATGTTCTAGTTCTGTTCCAGTTCTGTTCTAGTTCTGATCCAGTTCTGTTCCAGTTCTGTTCTGCTCTAGTTCTATAGACTAGATATTACATTGAATCACAAACAAAAACACGGACAAGATCTTAAACTGTAATTTAGACTAGATCCCTAACAACTTTTCTCTTTGCTCAGTTACGGACAACTCTTCTACAGTTGCTTTAAAACTGGCAACTCTTCTATAGTAAAACTTAGTTACAGGCTTTTCTATAGAAAACTTTTCTATACAACTTTTCTATACAAAAAGTTGCTCAGTTACTGACAACTATTAAAAACTCCTTTCCTCCAAAAAGTGTCATTCCACACCACTGTCTGAAGCCTGCAAAAAACCACCAAGCAGTAAACCACAATAAATATTGGACCACCTTTTTTCATTAGATTTGAATAATTAAAGCTACAAAAAAACACACACCAAAACAGTAAACCAATGACCAACAACAAGATTGTATAAATAGGTATGTCGGTCGGCATTTGGCTTAAACTTTAAGACAGAAAATCATAAAGAGTGTGAGAAGAGAACAAACAAACTACATAAGAGCGAAATATCAAATTTCAGATGAAAAGGCGCAACCAGTGGCGACATGCTGAGCATACGTACGTTTGTTCGTTTCAGGCGCTTCATATTAACAAAAGGGAAGAAAACATTTGTTGGTAGTTCGAAAATTTGTCAAAATGTCAACGAGAATTTAGTGCCACGTCGTTTGAAGAAAAACACATTATTAGCTCGTATATTATAGGGTAGACTCGCCAGATCATCATCACCGACTGGGTGGATTACTAAGTTATTTGTAAATTTCTTATGGGGTCTGGAGATTTTAGCAAGTTGATGTTGCTGTTGTTTGTTTTTTGGTACAACAAACCATTAGTTTACATTTAAAACATTATTCAAGCTCAATATCACATTTTCAAAGTTCCAGCAGCAACACAAACATTAATATCCAATCTCTTCTAGATGATTTAGTTAAATTAATTAAAATTTTTATATTTCGAACAATGTATGAAAAGACAATTTCGTAGAATTCTTCGCTTTTGTTTTAAATTTTTCATATTTGATTTTCAGAGAATCTGGTTAAAAATACAACAACAGGTTTGTAGGGAGATTAAGAGCATCTTAAAGAGTTAATATTTTGTTAAAGAGTAGAAATGATTTATTTGAAATTTTTTGTTAAATGTAGATGATTTAGTAGAGATTCGAAAACGACAAGTGATAAAAAGTATGTTAAATCAATCATTTTTTTGTTTTAAGGTTGGCGTAGGGGAAATAAGTTTGAACTCATAGAGAAATTCTAGGAAAGTGTAATTATAAATGTTTAAAAAATGGTAACGAAAAAAGTCCGAAGCAGCCTGGGAAAATTCAAAATCTATAAAACAGATTATCATATACATGATCACTAAATTTAGGTACTAGTGCAGTTCATACACCAGATCAAAGAATAGATCGTACATAGGATAGATAAATAAATAAATAGATAGATGGATGGATAGATAGATAGATAGATAGATAGATAGATAGATAGATAGATAGATAGATAGATAGATAGA
>NC_060950.1:61986365-61994876 GCF_022045245.1 Lucilia cuprina | reverse complement strand
CTAGAACAGAACTAGAACAGAACTAGAACAGAACTAGAACAGAACTAGAACAGAACTAGAACAGAACTAGAACAGAACTAGAACTAGAACAGAACTAAAACAGAACTATATCCTAGTCTACATTCTATGCATTTTATGATCACGACTACGTTATGAGATCATACTTTTTTTCCATATCCTAGTCTACCTTCTATCCTATGATCTTGATCATAATATAGTCAATGATCATGTCTATCGTCTAACGTATGATCAAGTTTAGTCCCTATGATCTAGTCTATGATTTAGTCTGATATCAAGTTCAGTTATGATTTGATCTATAATCTAGTGTTTGATTTAGTTGCTGATCATGTATATGATCTACATTAAGAAAATCTAGTCTATTGTTTTGTTAAAGGTAGTTTTTCACCATAAAATTGACTAATCATACCACTGTCTTCATATTTATTTGGTTTTTTTTTCTTCTTCTACCTCTTGTCCGTTTTTAGCCAATTTTAATGTCATGTGTTATCGGTTTCGATCTCAACTTGTATGGTCATTAGTTGTTGTTGTTTTTGTTGTTGTAACAACTATTTCAAAATAGTGGTAATAAAATGTTTCTTTTTTCTAGTTTTTTTGTGTTATTTATTTTATTATTTATATTTAAACTAGTAAAATTATTGCCAAATTTGTGTGGTTTGTTTTATATCGATAAAAGCCTAAATACAAGTTGAGTTTTTGTTTTTGTTGTTTTGCATGTGGAAATCATTTAAATCGTTTCTAAATTAATGTTAATTTAAATGCTATTAAGGTGTAACATAAAAATTAATCTTTTTATTTAGTAGAGCATTTTATGTGAAATTTACATTCATATATATGAACATATGTTTGATACATACATATGTAAACTATTTGCGAATGTGTGAATAAAGTTTGATACATTTATTATAAGCTTTAAAGCTGAACTTTTAGTTATAAAAATCTTACGTCTCATTTTCATTACTAAGTAATTCGAACGCTTGTCTAGTAAACTTATTCCAAACTTGGTTCCGTAACTTATGCACAATCGCCAAAATACAGATTTCGTTAAAAAAAAACAATTTTCGATTTTGTTAAATTTTTTATTATTACATTTTTTTCATTAAATAACATAAAGAAAAACATTTAATTTAATACTGTCTTAATAATTTATATATTATTTACAAATATGTATATTTGTTGTTTCTGTTTTGTAGCTTGTTTTTTTATTTATTTTCACCATTACAATCTAAATCTGTATTTATAATTTAAATCTCAAAATATGTATTTTTTTAAGATTTTTTTGTTGGGATTTTTTTTTGAAAATTTAAAAAAAGCATTTGAAAGTGTGTTGAGTTATTTTTTTAGTTTTTTTTTTGTTTTTGTAATATAAATTGTAAATAGTTTTAATATTTTGTTTGTTTTTAAAAGCGAGTTTTTTGAATATGTTTTATAACATTTTGCGGCTTGTGGAAGGAACAATGGACGATTCCTAGATATTAACTTATAAATATATGAAACAAATTAGAATCGAAAAGCTAGAACAGAACTAGAACAGAACTAGAACAGAACTAGAACAGAACTAGAACAGAACTAGAACAGAACTAGAACAGAACTAGAACAGAACTAGAACAGAACTAGAACAGAACTAGAACAGAACTAGAACAGAACTAGAACAGAACTAGAACAGAACTAGAACAGAACTAGAACAGAACTAGAACAGAACTAGAACAGAACTAGAACAGAACTAGAACAGAACTAGAACAGAACTAGAACAGAACTAGAACAGAACTAGAACAGAACTAGAACAAAACTGGAACAGAACTAGAACAGAACTAGAACACAACTAGAACACAACTAGAACTAAAACAGAACTAAAACAGAACTAGAACAGAACTAGAATATAACTAGAACAGAACTAGAATAGAACTAGAACAGAACTAGAACAGAACTAGAACAGAACTAGAACAGAACTAGAACAGAACTAGAACAGAACTAGAACAGAACTAGAACAGAACTAGAACAGAACTAGAACAGAACTAGAACAGAACTAGAACAGAACTAGAACAGAACTAGAACAGAACTAGAACAGAACTAGAACAGAACTTGAACAGAACTAGAACAGAACTAGAAAAGTACTAAAACAAAACGAGAGCAGAATAAGAAAGACCATTTAGTTCTCAACTTCTCCTTGTTTCATATATATTACTTAGTGCATGAGTAAAATCATTAAAAAAAATCTTTAAAATTCAACAAATTTTCTATTAAAACTTATAATTTATCACATTTATTTAGCAAATTATATAAAAATATTTAATTTTCTATATATTTTGTGTTATTTATTTGTTAGTTTAACTTGTTTTCTATTTAATTTGCAACCTAAATTTGTTAACAATTTTGTTTTTTTTTTTTTTTTTTTTTTTTTTTTGATCAACCATTAAATTTTTGTCTAAAAATTCTATGACTACAAAATAAATATCTTGATGATCTTCTAGGACTAATTTGAGTTTTTACTGTTTTGGTTTTTTTGTTGTCACTAACTACTACAGTTTCTTTCTTTAAGTGTATTTTTTTTATTTAATATGTTTGTTTTTTATTAGTAAAATGTTGTTGTTTTTTTCATGTTTTTTGTAATTTTTGTAAAATTTTTATTTTAATGTATTTTTTCGCATTCTGAATTAGATTTCGTTTGTATATTAAGTCACTTTTAGTTTTTTTGTGTGTTTTTATTTTTAGGTTGTGATTAGTTTTCGTTTTAGTTGATTAAACTGTTTTAAAATTAATTGTTGTAGTTCAGAGTTTTTTTTAAATTAAAATTAATAAAATCTTAAAATTATAAAACGTCATAAATACTTAGGTAGATTTTAAACCTTTTTTACCTTTGGAAGAAGTTAACTCTTCCTGAAAAATGCACTTTTGTCCAAAGGACTTGTATATGCTTATAAAGAGAATATTTGGAAATCTAACAAATCTTATCTGGATATTCAAAATTTATTTAGAATTCCGATTACACGAAACCAATATAAAAAATTTCAATTTTTAAAATCTTTATCCAAAACTTTTGCAAAAAGATCTTTAATTCTGAATATTTTCTATAGTACACAGAGACAAAAAAAAGTTTTATTTCAATTTCGAAATTTAACGTATATTTACAATACATTGATTTAAAAACTGCCGGAAGAAGAACTATGATGCTGCTGTTGTTGTTGCTGCTGAAGATGAGCTGCTGCCGCTGCTAATAATGCTGACGAGGTGGTTGATGTATTCGCTAAAGTTATGGCTGACGATGTTGAAGCCGTTGTTGAGAAGGGCATTAACGCCGTTGTGTTTACCGGTGGCGGCGAACGTAAAGCAGGTTTAATATCTTCAATTTTAATGAGTTGTTCGATGGGTATAAGAGATAATTCGCCACCGGCTTGTGGCATGGGCGGTAATTTTGCTAAAGCCTATAATAGATAAAGTATACACAAATGTAATATTTTTTTAAAGAAAACTCTCCATTTCCATAGAAAAGTTGTCAGAGAGACAGCAACTTATACTATAGAAATATTCTCAAAGCTTTTCATATAAATGTTTCGATAACTGAGGAACATTTTCTATAGGAAATTATCCCATTCAGAACAACTTTTTCTTTAGGAAATATGTCGGAATCTAAGCAACTTTTTCTATAGAAACGTTGTCCCATTCAGTGCAACTTTATCTATAGATATACTATCCAATTCTCATCAACTTCTTTAACAGAAAAGTTATTCGATTCTAAGCAACTTTTTCCATGCAAAAATTGTCTCAACTAATCAACTGAGTCTGAGCAACTTTTACTAAAAATAAAATTATTGTATTCTATCAACTTTTTCTTTAGAAAAGCTCTGAAAAAATTTTTATATAGAAAAGTTGTCAGAGTCTGAGCAACTTTTTCTATACAAAAGTTGTCAAAGTCTGAGCAACTTTTTCTATAAAAAAGTTGTCAGAGTCTGAGCCACTTTTTCTCTAGAAAAGTTGTCAGAGTCTGAGCCTCTTTTTCTCTAGAAAAGTTGTCAGTGTCTGAGCCACTTTTTCTATAGAAAAGTTGTCAAAGTCTGAGCAACTTTTTCTATAGAAAAGTTGTCAGAATCTGAGCAACTTTTTCTATAGAAAAGTTGTCAGAATCTGAGCAACTTTTTCTATAGAAAAGTTGTCAGAATCTGATCAACTTTTTCTATAGAAAAGTTGTCAGAATCTGAGCAACTTTTTCTATAGAAAAGTTGTCAGAATTTGAGCAACTTTTTCTATAGAAAAGTTGTCAGAATCTGAGCAACTTTTTCTATAGAAAAGTTGTCAGAATCTGAGCAACTTTTTCTATAGAAAAGTTGTCAGAATCTGAGCAACTTTTTCTATAGAAAAGTTGTCAGAATCTGAGCAACTTTTTCTATAGAAAAGTTGTCAGAATCTGAGCAACTATTTCTATAGAAAAGTTGTCAGAATCTGAGCAACTATTTCTATAGAAAAGTTGTCAGAATCTGAGCAACTTTTTCTATAGAAAAGTTGTCAGAATCTGAGCAACTTTTTCTATAGAAAAGTTGTCAGAATCTGAGCAACTTTTTCTATAGAAAAGTTGTCAGAATCTGAGCAACTTTTTCTATAGAAAAGTTGTCAGAATCTGAGCAACTTTTTCTATAGAAAAGTTGTCAGAATCTGAGCAACTTTTTCTATAGAAAAGTTGTCAGAATCTGAGCAACTTTTTCTATAGAAAAGTTGTCAGAATCTGAGCAACTTTTTCTATAGAAAAGTTGTCAGAATCTGAGCAACTTTTTCTATAGAAAAGTTGTCAGAATCTGAGCAACTTTTTCTGTACAAAAGCTGCTTTTTCTATAGAAAAGTTATCAGAGTTTGAGCAACTTTTCCTATAGAAAAGTTGTTCTATTTTGAACAACTTTTTCAAAAGAAAAGTTGTTCAACTCTGGGCAACTTTTCTGATTCAGGGTAACTTTTTCTATAGAAAAGTTGTCAGAGACTGAACGATTTTTTCTGTGGAAAATTTGTAAGAGTCTGAGCAACTTTTTCTGTAGAAAAGTTGTCAGAGTTTGAGTTATTTTTTCTATAGAAAAGTTTTCCGTTTCTGACAAACTTCTTCTATAGAAATGTATTTAGAGTCTGTGTCTTAGTAACAAAGAATCTTAGCAACGCTGAACCTGAACAAGCATTTTGTTTATGGAAAATTTCTTTAGCAGTTTCTTGCGTTACATTTTCCTCACCTTGGCATGCTCTACTGCTATGGCAGCCGCCTTTTCTGCCTCTCGTTGTCTGCGTTCCTTAAGCTTTAAAGAGAATATGGCCACTGATCGGGCACTTTTTACAAGTTTTTGTTTTAAACGGGATTTCTTGGCAGCCAATTCGGCAGCTAAAATTAAAAGAGAAATAATTAAATTTAAATATTTTATTAAAATACATGTTAAAAATTATTAAAAGAAACAAGTAATGCTTCTGCTATACCTTTAGCTTCATCATCTGTAGCAGCACCACTGGGTGTTGTAACACTGCCGCTGGTAGTTTTCGTTACTTGTTGTTGCTGCTGCTGTTGTTGAGATGTGTTAGCCGGGTCTTTTTCATTCTGTTGCTGCTGTAAAGAAGATGCTGATGAATTCGATATGCCACCCACACTGGGACGTGTTGTTGATGTTTCAGGTTTGCTGGAGGATAAACCACTCACACTGACACCTCCACCGGAGGATGATGATGACGAAGCTACTAAATGTTGTGCTGTTGCTGATGATGATAAGAGTGGTGGTGTTGGTGTAGCTTGTTGTGCTTGCGAGTTGGTTGTTACTTGCTGTTGCTGTGTTTTTATGGCCACATTACTCCAGGAGGGTGCAGGCTTTAAAATATCCATAGTGTCTGTATTGCTTTTAAGCTCCTTTTATTTAAGTACAGTTTTTTATATTTACAATATTAAAGAAATATGGTGATGATAATGTTAATGTTTAAGAGATGAGGTTGATGATAATGATGATGTTGACAGTATATCGGGACATGTGTGTGTGTGAGGCATGTTATAGTCAGACAGATATTTAAATAAAGGGCAGCCATTATGACAGTATAGATATGAAAAGTAAAGAAAGAAAATTGGCAAAAGGCGAAAAAGAGAAGAATTCATATTTTTGTACATTTTCAGGATATACAGATGCAAAGTGCAATTATGGTTTAGTTTTTTTTTCGCACACATCACATATTGTGTCAGTGCAGTAATTTTTCACATTTTTACATTAATCACAATTTTTCCATTTTTTTTTATACAATTTGTTGAAATAATGTTTTTTTTGGGAATCATACACATGTGCATTTTTGTTTTATTGTAATAAAGATTCCATATTTATGATTTTTTGTTGTTGAGTGCAGCAGCATGGAAAAAAGGATGTTGAAGAAGAAAATAAAAATAAAAAAAATATTTGTTAAAGTTTTTTGTTAGTTGTTGCTATTTTACAGTTTGTTTCTTTTTTTCCAAATACAAAAGTACATAAGAACATTAAAAGCTTTTGTTTGGGGATTTATATTTAAATGCAAACAATTTTGTTTCAAACTTGTTTTTTTAAGTAATTATTTTTTACGTTTTTTTTTATTTTATCATGCAGTGAACCAATAGACATTTGCGTTTTTTTATTGCTGTTTTTAACATTTTAAATTAGACACAGAAAAATAATAAAATAAAAGCTCTGCAATTTATTGCAAGCTTCTGAGTAATAAATGTGTTTTTTTTAGAAATCACTACTGCTTGAAAACGAGTTCTATTTAAACGTACAATAAGTGAAAATATCTAGATATTGAAATACATATTAAACACGTTTGATCTATATCAATTTAACGTAAAATACATGATAAAAGAACCTAATCAATCATAATCAAGAAAAGTTTAGTTTATAGTCTAGTCTACAGTCTAGTCAATAGTCTAGTCAATAGTCTAGTTTATAGTCTAGTTTATAGTCCAGTTTGTAGTCTAGTCTATAGTCTAGTCTATAGTCTTGTCTATATTATAGTCTAGTCTATAGTCTTGTCTATATTATAGTCTAGTCTATAGTCTGGTCTATAGTCTAGTCTATAGTCTAGTCTATAGTCTAGTCTATAGTCTAGTCTATAGTCTAGTCTATAGTCTAGTCTATAGTCTAGTCTATAGTATAGTCTATAGTCTAGTCTATAGTCTAGTCTATAGTCTAGTCTATAGTCTAGTCTACAGTCTAGTCTATAATCTAGTCTATAGTCTAGTCTACAGTCTTGTCTATAGCCTAGTCTATAGTCTAGTCTATAGTCTAGTTTATAGACTAGACTATAGACTAATTTATAATTTTCTTTCGAAATATAGAATTGCGTTTAAATCAGATTTTTTCAAACTCAGAAAATTAATGAATGGTTTAGTGAAAATCTTAAGTCTCAGAGCATAGTTTAGCTACAGATGTTAAGCCCTTCAGCTGGTGTCTCCCCACGAACCTTTGATATATTTTGTGTTGATATTTAGACAACAAAATTATACATATTAATATGATCTACTAAGTATGAAATGATTATTCTGAAATCCCTATTGAACAAACTATTCTAGCACACATAAAGCAATTTTTAAACCAATTAACATGCAATTTTTAGTAAATTTAGAAAATAAATGCCTTTTTCTAGTTAAACACATTTAAAATTATATATTTTAGGAATTTTTCTAGCTTTACTTGCCAATTGTAAAAATATCGAAAATTTTGTAATAACAAACCAATTTAGCAAATTTAACAAAAATGATTATTTTCAAAACAAACACTGCTGACCACTTGAACAATCTGACAGACATTTAAAATATCTCCAGACCCACAGTGCATGCTTTAATATTTTGGTAGACACTTATATAATTTAACACCACATACATTTAGGCAAACTGTTTTATATATTTTTTCTTTTTTTGGTTTTTTATTATACCATTAGAGGGTCTACAACTAAACTACCTTTGCTATGCAATCTATACTCCTATGAAGATTTATATTATCGCTGACTTTTAAACGTGACATCCATTCGGGTGCATGAGTTTTTAATGTATATTTATCCTTTTTGTGTGTAGATTTTAGTTTTTTACATTTTTTTGTTTTAAAATAAAGGAAGTTTAGAGAAAAATGTTGTTAAGGAAGTTGTATATATAAAGTATTAGTGTGGGTGAGTATAAAAGAGTGTCAGATATTGAAGAGAATGAAAACTTTGTATGAAAAAGTTAAGATTTTACAAGAATTTACGATTAAATTTAGGATAGTCTAGAGTCTAGTCTATAGATAAGTCTATAATTTTGTCTATAGTTTAGTCTCTTGTTTAGTCTTTATATTTCTATAGTCTAGTCTATAGTCTAGTCTATAGTCTAGTATATATTCTAGTCTATAGTCTAGTCTATAGTCTAGTCTATAGTCTAGTCCTTAGTCTAGTCTATAGTATAGTCTATAGTCTAGTCTATAGTCTAGTCTTTAGTCTAGTCTATAGTCTAGTCTATAGTCTAGTCTATAGTCTAGTCTATAGTCTAGTCTA
>NC_060950.1:61980041-61986265 GCF_022045245.1 Lucilia cuprina | reverse complement strand
TCTAGTCTATATTCTAGTCTATAGTCTAGTCTATAGTCTATTCTATAGTCTAGTCTATAGTCTAGTCTATAGTCTAGTATATAGTCTAGTCTATAGTCTAGTCTATAGCCTAGTCTATAGCCTAGTCTGTAGTCTAGTCTATAGTCTAGTCTATAGTCTAGTCTATAGTCTAGTCTATAGTCTAGTCTATAATTATCTATAGTATAGTCTATAGTATAGTCTATAGTCTTGTCTATATTCTACGCAGAAGTCTAGTCTATAGTCTAGTCTACAGTCTTGTCTATAGTCTAGTCTATAGTCTGGTCTATATTCTCTATAGTGTAGTTTATAGTCTAGTGTAGTTTAAAGTGTAGTTTATAGACCTGTCCACAGTCTAGTTTAAGGCTAGTCTATTTTAGTATGTATTCTAGAGTATAGTATCCCTTCTTGTCTTGTCTTGTCTAGTCTTGTCTTGTCTTGTCTTGTCTAATCTTGTCTAGTGTACCCAATAGTCTAGTCTAAAGTTTACTCTACAGGTTAGTGTATAGTGTAGTCTAGTCTTAGCATTTTGGAGCTTTTTAAACATTAAAGCTTTTTGATTACCTTAAAAGCTCTAAACAATTATTATTGTTTTCTGAAGAATACATTCTCTTTAATATCTGTATGTATGTTTTTATATTAAACTATAATAGAGTGTTGGTTTTATTTTGCCAGGAACTTAAAGAAAAAAGTGTAAAAACTTTTAAAGTATTTTTACAACACTTTTTTACAAGTATTGTACAGTATTTTACTTGTTTGTTTTTGTTTTGGTTTTTCGATATGAAACACTACAACATAAAACCAAAAAAAAAGTACAATTTTTTTGTTTGTTTTTTCATTTAAAAGAGAAGAAATTTTGTGGCTTACGCTCAAATTCAAATGCGTAGTACTCTCAGCGGATATTTTGCGAGCTTTATATGGTGGTATTTCCGGTATTTTGGCGCTAGTTTGCTGATTAGGATTGGAGGATAGTGTTGGTGGTGATGATGATAATGGCGTAGCAATTAACGGTTGGCGGGTGTTAGAGATGGCGGCGGCATTTACAATGGAGATGGCAGAAGTACGCTGGGGACTACTGCTAGTGCTGCTGCCGGTGTGATCAGCAGAATCACTGGATTTTTTCCGAAATGGTGGTATTTCTGGTATATGCATAGGTTGACGGGTATTTAAGGCCAAGGAACTTGCAGAAGCTCTATACAGTTTTTAAATTATAGAACAAAAAAACAAAACAAGGAAACAAATAAAGATGGAAGGAAGAAAAGCAAACAAAGAAATAAAGGCGGAAAAATGGTACAAGGTGGAGCGGGGGAGTAGGAAGTTTAATACACAAAAGTAAAGGGTTTATAAAATCAAAAGGAATTAAAGCGTTTGGGTTTAAAATGGGCAACCGCATATCATTTATAAAAAGTGGGGATTTATTAAAAATAAAAGTGCATTTAAAAAAGAGGAAAAAGAAGTAGAGAAGAAAAATATTTTCACAAAATTAGCTTTTCATAAAAAAGGTTTTAAATTAAATACACAAGTTTACAACTATTTGGAATTTAATATTAAAGAAAAATTCGATTAAAAAAAAATAACTAAAAACACTAAACATGCTTTTTATAAAACGAAAAGTTTTTTTTCAATTAAAACAATATTTTTATTTGTTTTTCAAATTTCTCTACACACTTATTAGATAAACACAGTTTTTTTATACATTTAAGTATTTTAAGAATTTACCCCATTAAAGCGTGCAATCTTTGTATTGGTATCGAGCTTAAATTACGAACTGAATATCCATGAAATGGGGGTATTTCCGGTATTTTCTTTTTCTGCTTACAACTTTTACATGCGCTTTAGTTTTTTATTCATTTATTTATTTTATTCGTATATAAAAAAATAAATTTTTAAACATATAAATAATATATATAGTTTTTTATGTAAAAAAATGTTGGAAGAAAAATAAATTTTTAAAATTATTATGTAAAAGAAACATTTGTAAAAACAAATGTTTTAAATTTACGAAATTTTTTAAAACAAATGAGAAAGTTTAAAGTTTAAAAACGTTAAGATTATAAATATCGTGATAGGTTTGGTAAAAGTGAGAGGGTGTTTAAAAAGTGATCATTTGTTGTTTGTGTTAATTAAAATAAAACAAAAATTATAACAAGTTTTAAAAATCTCATAGTAACTGTGTCTAATATTAACAACAAGACTTACATAAATCCAAAAACAAACAAGTATGAATGTATAGTCGAACATTGCCGACTATATAATACCCTACACCAGTCAGCATGTAAAAACGACATTTTCTGAAAGGGAGTTGGTATAAGGGCTAGAGTCAAATGAGGCCCGATCACTATACAAATCAATAATATTATTTATCGTTCTATAAAACTAACTTTTGCCAAAGTTTGTTAACATAAAAAAATTCGGGCGGTACAGTTGTATGTATGAAATAATGAACCGATTTCAACCATTTTCAATAGCATTCTTCCTTGAACCAAGAAAAGAGTATGCGCCAAACAGACGGACGGACATAGCTAAATCAACTCAGAACGTAATTCTGAGCCGATTGGTAAGTGTAAGACCAATGTTTTTGGATATTACACACATCAGCGCAAACGTATAATACCCTCTCCACTATATTGGTGTAGGAAATAAAAATATTGCCAGAATGATCACTATAAACCCATAATAGCCTCTCTCTACTGAGTTGGTGGGTATAAACACTCTTACACCAAAAATCATACACTATGTTCGACAAAACTACATGAAGTTAGAGTTATGACAGTATTATCACTAGTCAGTGCACACTTCTAATTTTAATACTCTACCAAAAGAAGCAAAGGGAAAAAATACAGAAATCGTTTCGTCAGTCTAGTTTATTGTGTAGTCAAAAGTCGAGTCTTTCTATAGTCAAAAGTCTAGTCTATAGTCTAGTCTAAGGCTAGTCTATAGTCTAGTCTATAGTCTAGTCTATAGTCTAGTCTATAGTCTAGTCTATAGTCTAGTCTATAGTCTAGTCTATAGTCTAGTCTATAGTCTAGTCTATAGTCTAGTCTATAGTCTAGTCTATAGTCTAGTCTATAGTCTAGTCTATAGTTTAGTCTATAGTCTAGTCTAGTCTGTAGTCATGGTTTTATCTATAGTCTATAGTCTAGTCTATAGTTTAGTCTAAAGTCTAGTCTATACTCTAGTCTTTAGTCAAGTCTATAGTCATGGTTTTGTCTGTAGTCTAGTCTATACTCTAGTCTAGTCTATTCTATTCTATAGTCTTGTCTTTAGTATAGTCTATAGGCTAGTCTTTAGTCAAGGCTGTAGTATATAGTCAAGTCTATAATCTAGTCTATAGAGTAGCCAATAGTCTAGTCTGTAGTATAGTATATAAACTAGTCTAGTCTGTAGTCAAGGCTATAGTCTATTGTTAATTCTATAATTTAGTCTATAATCTGGTCTATATTCAGGTCTTTATTCTAGTATAGTTTTAGTCTAGTCTATGATCTAGTATACATTCTAGTCTATAGTATACTTCAATACATATGTATACTTTAATATATATGTATGTAAGTGGTGTTTTAGCAGTATAAGGTATAATTTAAAGTAGCAGAACATTGGGACTTTGGGTTGGCTTTGGTTCTGAAGGATGAACAGAAGCTAGTATGCTTTTTGAATGATTTTCTATCAAGCTCATTGCTGTGATCAAGGAAATTCCATTGAGACTGTTCTAAGATAATAAGGATCCAAATATAATACGATTCGATATTAAATGCTTTACAAATTGCAATTAAAAAAAGTTTAAATTAACCAAGATTTGCAAAAAATTTCATAGATATAGACTCTTTAAATATTTTTTTTGCTGATAATCCCTTAGTCGTCCTATTTCATGCTTTTAATTCAAAAACAAACAAAATTGTTTTGAACAAAAAAACATTTTATAAATAAAAACTTTAATTAAGTATTTGTTATTTAAATATTTGTTTTGGTGTGTGTGTAGTAAAAAACAATTGTTAGTAGTGTTAAACAAAATAAATGCAAACTTTGTTTGTTAGTATAAAAAAAGTGTTAGAACAAAACATTGAGTTAGGAAAAGTATTAATTGGTAAATAGTAGTTAAAAAAGTAGTTAAAATAGTAGTAAAGATGAAAAAAGAGGAAGTTGTTTGAAAGAAAAAGGAAAACAAAAATGCATAATGAGAAAAAGGGCAAAATTAAACTATACACACCCACTGGGTCCATGTGTTAATA
Source organism: Lucilia cuprina (assembly GCF_022045245.1). Classification (NCBI taxonomy): domain Eukaryota; kingdom Metazoa; phylum Arthropoda; class Insecta; order Diptera; family Calliphoridae; genus Lucilia; species Lucilia cuprina. The sequence goes on along the minus strand of NC_060950.1, from coordinate 61,982,021 downwards.
TATCCTGATTGAGGCTGGTCAAAGAAGCGCCACTATTAGGTGGAGTAGAGTCCAGTAAAGGGCGTATTAAAATTGTACTGGTCTAAAAGGAAATAGCCGTCAGTTTTAGTAATACAATAGTTATCGTTGTGTCTAATCGATTACCTGTGAGGGAGGCGAATCAGGTGATGAATCACGATTATCAAAGACATTTAAATCTCCTGCTGCCACATTTCTCTGTAAGCCAAAACGTGTTATCTCATCTATGTACGGTTCATACTCGTTTTGTTTTAATAGCTCCTGTTGATACAGCAATTCTTCTGACATTTGACTATCCATGGATGGTTCATTGGTGGTTGTTGTATTGTTGGTGGTGCCAGTTACTGCATCTAGTAGATTTAATGCCGCCAACTCATGTTCGGGTTGTGTTGAAGTTGTGCTGGGTGGTGTGGGTGGCGTGGGTCTAGGTGAGGTTCCCTTGCATTGCATTTCACGTCGACAATGTTCAGCTCTGGCTATTTCTGCAGCCAACCATGATGGCAGCTCGGGTAATAGCCATGTTAAAGCTGAACGTAAACCCAACATTATATGCTGTGTTAATTAACAAAATACAAAAAGGAAATAAGTTGCAAGACCAAAAATAAAAAATACTCTCTTAAACGTTTAAAGTACTTATTAAGTGTTTACATGTGTTTGACACTTAACGGGCGATCCCTATAACAACAAAACAAACCATAACCCCCACCCCTCGCTTTTCACACCAATTGTACTTACCTCAAGTGTAACAATTAATATGATTGTTTGTGCTGTGGTTAAGCCAGGCCACAAACGAGACACTTGTCCGGACAAACCAATTAAAGCACAATTCACAATTACAGCTGCCAACGATAATAGACTAAGTGCATTCTGCCAGGTGCCAATGTTTGCCACACGCTGTCCAAATGGTCTCTGATGGACATGTGCCAGTTTAAAAGCATCCGAACGTATTTCCATTAAATTATTAATGAGTGCACAAACCCCCGCCAGAGGGAAGGCAGCCGAAAAGAGTACAACATAACCCATTTGTACAAGCATTTCCAAATGATCGGAGAATGTTCCATCATACTGTAGTAATGAGGAGGAAAGAAAACAAAAAACTTGTTAAGTATGAAAGTCAATAATGTGTTTTTCGGAAAATTTTCCCTTAAAAGCAGTTCCTATGGTGTTGTGGTCATGTTTTGGGTGAGTTTATGTGTTGTGAGATGTAATTAGTTCAGTTTAGAGTTGCCAAGGGAAAATATAGAATCATGTTATTTGTAAAACACTGTTTAGATATTCAAATTACTTAAGAATTCAGATCACGTCCTTTGAAACCGATTACAGAATTTGAAATTCTAACTTACTAACTAACTAAACTATTGACTGGACTATAGACTAAACTATTGACTAATAGTTTATAGACTATCGCCTAGACTATAGAGCAGATAGACTAGACTATAGACAGGACTATAGACTAGACTATAGACAGGACTATAGACTAGACTATAGACGGGACTATAGACTAGACTATAGACAGGACTATAGACTAGACTATAGACAGGACTATAGACTAGACTATATAAAATAAACTAGACTATAGACTAAACTATAAACTAAACTATAAACTAAACTATAAACTAGACTATAGACTATCCTATAGACTAGACTATCTACTAAACTATAGACTATAGACTAGACCATGGACTATCCTATAGACTAGACTATCTACAAAACTATAGACTATAGACCAGACTATTGACTAGCCTATAGACTAAACTATTGACTAGACTATAGACTACACTATAGAATAGACTATAGACTAGACTATAGACTAGACTATAGACTAGACTATAGACTAGACTATAGACTATAGACTAGACTAGACTAAAGACTAGACTGTAGACTAGACTATAGACTAGACTATAGACTAGACTATAGACTAGACTATAGACTAGACTATAGACTAGACTATAGACTAGACTA
>NC_060950.1:61973231-61979941 GCF_022045245.1 Lucilia cuprina | reverse complement strand
TTTTTTTTTTTTTTTTGGTTTAACAATTTACTACTCTACCTCTTAATATTATTCACCACTTTATAGTTTTATTTTTATTTTATGATCTTAATCAGTAACTAAAACATAAATAATTACCTCTCTTCGTACTCTCCGCCCACTTCTGTAAGTTATTTTTATACTTTTCTCTTTTTAGTACCCTTTTGATAACATTATTTATTTACATTTTTCTCATATATATGAGAAGGACAATGACTTGTTTTCTTAGGGCCATTGCACTGCTTTCGTGTTTTTAATGTGTTCGTTAGTTCCCTTAAAAGCTAGTTTATTATACATTTACAACCGCATACTTTTAGGCGCCTACCTTTTGTTTAAATACAGCAAATAATAGTTAGAATTACAATAATTGTTGAAACCTAACTTTTCTATGGTATACACTTATATGTAGATGAGTGTGTTTTTCTTTCTGTTGAGAAAAAAGACTTAAGTTTGTGTGTGAATGGATGTATATGTGTTTGCGTTAATTTATACAACCATTAATTGTAATGTAAATGTTAACTTTTCATTTAATTTGGTCTATATTGAAAGAAATAAATAAATAAAAAACACAAATTACCATAATTACTGGCAATTAACTACAGGGGGTTTCTTTTATAGTTAAGTGTCATAAAAAACTCTACATATTAAAATTAATAAATAAAAGTAGAGAGTTGGCATAAAGAATATTTAGAATTAAGAAACTTATTAACACGCAATGTTTAAGCACTAAAAATTGTAAAATAAAAACGCTTGATTAAGTTTTCCTCATAGAAAATATATAATTTATACAATTCATGTTTAAGGGCGAGGAAGGGGTGAAGTAAGATAAAATGTTAATTTAAATAAAAAAAAAACATATGAAATGTAAGGTGAAAACATGAGTATGTAATGTTATAGGTAATGGTTTTAGGTAAAAGATTTTTTTTCGTTTAGTAGTAGAACTTATATGTTCCAAAGGAACATTTTAAGTGAAAATATATTACTAGACTGATATAAACTTAATCTTCTTTTTCTTAAATTTGTTTCCCTTTTGGGTTTGATTAAAACCACTATTCATCTTAAGTCTTTTTTCCGTTGAATTTAAAATGTCAGTTGTGTCTTTTTGAATTAGTTTCAAATCATATTAAGTAATGTTTGATGTTAATTGTGTGGTAAATTTTAAATCTGGTTAATGAACTTTTCTACGAAATAAACGTACCCTGCGTATGAGTAAAATGTAATTATTTACATAATATATTCATCATGTATACGCCTTGGAAACTTTTTAGAATGGATTTTTATGCCCTTCATGACATTAGTGGGAAGGGTATATTGGGTTTGCGTTAATGTTTGTAACGCACAATAATAATGGTTTTATACCCACCCTAAAGTATACCAATCGGTTTAGAAATCACTTTCTGAGTCGATTTAGCTATGTCCGTCCCTCTGTCCGTCCATGTAAACCATGTAATCAAACTACAGGTCGCAATTTTGGAGTTAATTGAAAGAAATTTGGTACATGATCTTCAATTGTCCCAGGGGCGAAGCCTATTGAAAATGGTTAAGATCGGTTTATTATTTCACCTAGCTCCCATACAACTGTAACCCCGAATAGGGCTTGTAATTTTGATTTCCTATAGAGAAGTGTTTGAGAGCTTTGTTTTTTTTATAAAAGAACTTTGGTTTTCTATATGAAAATATATCGACAATTTTGGTTTTCTATAAAAAAATGTTCGATATAACTTTGCTTTTCTATAGAATATTTATCGATCTTTGGTTTTCTTTAAACAAGTTATAGATGACTTTAGCATTATATACGCATGTTATCGACAACTTTTATTTTCCTAATTAAGATCGATAACATTGATTTTCTTAGAAAAATTTTCGATTACTTTGCTTTTCTATAGAAAAATTATCAATAACTTTGGGTTTTTGTTAATAGTTATCGATAAGTTTGGTTTTCTATAGAAAAGTTATCGATTACTTTGGTTTTCTTTAAAAAATATATCGATAATATTGGTTTTGTATAAAAAATGTATCGATAATATTAGCTTCCCATAGAAAATTTTTCGATAACTTTGCTTTTCTATAGAATAGTTATCGATAACTTTGGTTTTCTTTAGTAATGTTATCAAAACCTAAGTTTTCTATAAAAATCTAATTGATAAATTTGGTAATTGATATAATTGATTTTTTTTGTAAAACTTATCGATAATTTTAACTTCTTTTAGAAAAGTAATCGATAACATTGATTTTCTTTGGAAAAGTTTTCGATATCTTTGTTTTTTTTATAGAAAAGTTATATATAACTATGGTTTGATTTTCTAAAGAAAATTTATCGATAACTTTGATTTGCCATAGAAAAGAGATCAATAACATGGAATTTTTTAAGAAAACTTATCGATAACCTTGTTTTTAAGAAACAATTATCGATAACTATGATAACATTGATTTTCTTAAGATGTGTTATCAATAATCTTGACTTTTTATAGAAAAGTTAACGATAACTTAACTTTTTTATAAAGATATCAATAACTTTGGTTTTTTATTTAAAACCGTGTTTTTCTATAGATAAGTTATCGATAACTTTATTTTTGTGTAGAAAGAGTTTTGATAACGATTTTTAAAGCAAAGTATTCGATTACTTTGATTTTCCTTAGAAAAGTTTTTGAAAACATTTGTTTCTTATAGAAAAGTAATGAATAACTTTAATTTTCATTAGAAAAATTATCGATAACTTTCATTTTCTTTCGAAAAGTTATCGATAACTTTATTTTCTATACAAAAAATTGATCGATAACTTTACTTTTCTATGAAAAAGTGATCGAAAGCCTTAGTTTTCTATAGAAAAGTTACCAAGATTGATTATCTAAAGAGTTGTCGTCTTCTATAGAAAAATAATCGATAACTTTGTTTTTATATAGAAAAGTAATCGATAATTTTGATTTTCTAGTGAACTGTGTTGCAATAACTTTGACTGTCTACAGACGTGTTTTCGATAATTTTGGTCTTCTGTTTTTCCTATAGATAACTTTAAATGTCTACACATTGTTATCGATAACTTAAATTGCCAATAGAAAATTTATCGATATAATTAATTAACTTTGATTTTCTTTAGAAAAGTTATCGAACAGTTTTGTTTCTTTCAGAAAAGTAATTGACAACTTTGATTTTCTTTAGAAAAATTGTCGATAACTTTATTTTCTGATTGATAACTTTACATTTCTATGAAAAAGTGATCGATAGCCTTAGTGTTCTAGAGAAAAATTTAAAAAAAAAGATTTATTTTCTAAAGAAAAGTTTGTCGTTAATTGTAGTCTTCTATAGAAAAGTAATCGATAACTTTGATTTTCTATAAAAAAGTGATGAATAATTTTGGTTTTCTAGAGAACTGTTTACCGATAACTATGACTGTCTATAGACAAGTTTTCGATCATTTTTGTCTTCTATAAACAAAGTTTCGTTAAAGTTATTCATGTCATTATTTTTGCTATTGATAACTTTAAATGTTTACAAAATGTTATCGATAACTTTAGTTATCTATTTATTAATCGAAAACTTTTGTTACCCTCATTCTTTTATAGAAATTTTAAAGATTTTCTATAGAATTTTTTCAATATTTTGAATTTTCTATAGAAACTATAACGACAATATCCATTTTTTTATAGAAAATGTTTCCTTATTATAGAACAAAACAATATATTTTCAACTTTTTATGGAAAATTTATCATTAGCTGCAACTTTTTTTAAGATTTTTTAAGAATTGTTTCTTGTAATACTACTCATTCGCTACGTATACGTAATATTTATTTATCATCAATTAATTATAAAGTATACGTACTGTATATGAATTTCATTCATATTTAAAGGTAAAACATTAGAAAAATTTTAGTTTTTTGTTTCTATTTTTTTCACATTTACCAAGTATAACAAGAACAACAACACATATACAAAATAATTTACACTATTAGTTAATATGATTTCTCGATACTAAAGTGTTTTATATACAGACACAGAGTCAATGTTTTCATTATATGTATATTCCCCAGTTTCCCTCTCAAACATTAGAATTCCCTTTAGTACAAAATACCTTTGAATGTATGCTTAAATATTTGTTAGCAACATATTAAATTACTTGGTTAGTAAAGTGTTTACACTGGCAATGAAGATTATGAAAAAAATACGAGAAAAACTTATAATATATTTGTTTAGGTTTTTAGATAAAACTTGTTATTTGAAAACAAGTAAGAAATTATAGTCGGGCGAGTCAGACCATATAATACCCTATACGTTTTACAAAAATAAAATGTTATTTAGTTGCCATAATAAAGCATTTAAGTTGAATTGTACTTTGCCTCAGATATACATACTTAAGTCGTTTGTCGTAGAATAACATTGTGGACATTTGAGTGAAATTTTGATGGAGGCTTTTCAAAGGGGCTAGGGTCATATGAGGACCTATTATTGTGGTATACGTGAGGTCTTTAAGTCTAGTATAGAACTTGGTTTTGTAGCTTTTTATCGAGATATAAGTATATTAAACATAATTATAAACTTAAAAGCCCTAGTCGGCGGGTACAGTTGTATGGGGGCTAGGTGTAATAATGGACCGATGTTAACCATTTTCAAAAGGCTTTTTCTACGGTACCATAAAAGATCATGTGCCAAATTTTATTGGATTATCTTCAAAATTGCGACCTGTAGTTTGATTACACGGTTTACAAGAACGGACGGACAGACATAGCTAAATCGACTCAGAAAATGATTCTGAGCCGATTGATATACCTTAAGGTGGGTATATGACCAATATTTTCAACAGGCTTCGTTTAAGGTACCGCAAAAGATCATGCGCCAAATTTCATTGAATTATCTCCAAAATTGCGACCTGTAGTTTGATTACAAGGTTTACAAGGTTCAGTTGTATGGGGGCTAGGTGAAATAATGGACCGATGTTAACCATTTTCAAAAGGCTTCTTCTACGGTACCATAAAAGATCATGTGGCAAATTTTATTGGATTATCTTCAAAATTACGACCTGCAGTTTGATTACACGGTTTACAAGTACGGACGGACAGACATAGCTAAATCGACTCAGAAAATGATTCTGAGCCGATTGATATACTTTAAGGTGGGTATAGGACCAATATTTTCAACAGGCTTCGTTTACGGTACCATAAAAGATCATGTGCCAAATTTCATTGGAATATCTCCAAAATTGCGACCTGTAGTTTGATTACAAGGTTTACAAGGTTCAGTTGTATGGGGGCTAGGTGAAATAATGGGCAGATGTTAACCATTTTCAATAAGCTTCGTCTACGGTACCATAAAAGATCATGTGCCAAATTTCATTGAATTATCTCCAAAATTGCGACCTGTAGTTTGATTACATATACAGACGGACGGATGGACAGACAGACAGACATAGCTAAATCAACTCAGAAAATGATTCTGCGACGATAAATATACTTTAAGCTGGGTATAGGACCAATATTATTATCCGTTACAAACATCAGCACAAAACCCAATATAACCTTTCCACTAAAGTGATGTAGGTTATAACAAAAACCAATTATTTCTTAAACTTTCTGAACGTAAATGTAAACATTTAGCTTTAATCTATTTATAATAACGAATATTTTTACACTCCTCATGTGTTGGTAGTTATTTACACTAGAGTTTAAAGTGAATTATGATTTTGGTTTTAACGAAAATTCATCAATTTAACTAGAACGTGCAATCTAAGAAATTCTTAAATTGCTTTAAAGCATACAAAGCTGTGTGACCTTTAAACTTAACAACCTTTTCTTATCTCAAAGGCATAGAATTTCTAAAGAATTTCCAACAATTTTAAATAGCATTCTTAAATTCCATAAAAAATTTTCCATAAAAACTCTCATTTGATCATCAGTACAATCTCACAACAAAACCCACGCATTAGTAAAACAAAAATACCAAAATTTAATAAATTTCAAATGACATTTTAAAACCATAAATAAGTGGAATAATGAGTATACGGCTGTGTATGTGTATGTACTAGCTTGAGCCTTCAAAAGAATCGTAAATTAATTACCACAATTCTGGTTATTTTGGTAATAATAGAAAAAAAATCCATAAACACACAATAATGCCACAGACTTAAATACTCATTTTATAACAATAACTGTTTAAAGTTTAAAAGTGAAAAAAATAAAATAATCTACGGAAAATTATCACAATAAAAAATCTATGCATTTGACATTGATTGGCATGATGACATAAATCATTAAATATGGTCACTACAATAATGTGTGATGTTTTCATAAGTTTAAATGAAAAAGAAAAACAATTACTTGTTACAAAAAAAATAAAAATATACACACTGATGAGTAATATTTACAGTTTTTTATATACAACATGTCGTATTGTAAAAAAAATAGGTTTTTTTATCCATGAACATGAATTTTATATAACCTATGGACTTAAATAATGTTAAAAATCAATGCATTGGTATGAGTTAAATATGGAAAATTAATCAAGTAAAGTATGTAATATTTTGTAAGTAGTAGGGAAGAGATAATTTAGGTTTCAGTTCTATTCTAAAAAAATTAATTATCTCCATGTAAAGTATCGGTACCAGAACCAGAACAGAAGTAAAACATAACTAGAACATAACTAGAACAGAACTAGAACAGAATTAGAACAGAACTAGAACAGAACTAGAACAGAACTAGAAC
>NC_060950.1:61970863-61973131 GCF_022045245.1 Lucilia cuprina | reverse complement strand
ACTAGACTATAGATTAGACTATAGACTAGACTATAGACTAGACTATAGACTAGACTATAGACTAGACTATAGACTAGACTATAGATTAGACTATAGACTAGACTATAGTCTAATCTATAGTCTGGACTATAGACTAGTCTATAGACTAGACTATAGATTAGACTATAGACTAGAATATAGACTAGACTATATACTAGACTAAAGGAAACCGAGGTTGAACAAAGAAAGGTTATACTTTTAGTCGAGAACTGGCCCAGTTTTGGAAGGATGCTTTTGTTAAGTAAAATTAACCAAATGGGTTTGTGCTGAATATATGAAAAGTTGTTTGGATTTCATAACGCTTTTGAAATCGGTAATGTTGTCGTAACTTTGTGGAGAATTACTTAACAATGAGCAGTTTTTTGAAACTTGAGAACCAAACTTTCAACAAATATATAGGGGTCTGCTGGACAACTCTACTCAGTGCCACACGATCACGTCGAAACTTTGATATATAAACTCAGGTGCAACCAACTTTCCAAACTAATCCTGAATAGCAATTATGTTATCACATGTTCGAAACTTTAAGTTCATTAAGATCTTTCAAATATTTATCTTTATAACTCCGCTTAAATAAACTTGGCAACCTTTTTCTTACTACCATAATAACCAGCAAAACAACATCAGTAATCACATCTAAATACTATTTACCTTATACAAAGAGCTTTCAATTTCCGCTTGACCAATATTACGTTTAGCACTAGCTGTTGTTGTTGTTGGTGTAGAACAACCGGTATCAAGTGATTTTTTCGGCAATTGTTTCGATGGTGTTCCTGATTGGGGTGTGGATGTTTCGCTTGGCTGCTTAGTTTTCTCCGTATCCGTTGATGCTGTTGTCGAACCAGCCGTAGCTGCAGAGGCAGCTGATGATGTTAGAGTACCAGCAAAAGTACGATTAATATCCTGGGTGGGACTTAATGCGCCCCACATATTAAAACTTAATTTAGCCAGTTTCCATTGTTCCAAAAAGTAGGGTATTGCGGATTCGCGTAAATTGCCAATAATTTGACGGGATATTAAAAGACCAGCCAGTTGCTTAAGATAAACAAACCAAAAAATTGTTTTAATTGGAGGCGAAAAAAAAAACTAAATAAACCTTAACCAACCTCTTTCAACTTTTCCTCATCTCTTAGGTAGAAAGCTATGTAGAACAGCGATAGAAATGAGTTGACAAATTGAAACAATGCCACTTTGGCAATTAAATGATTTTCATATTTTGACTGCAAACGATAATTTTCTGAAAAAAAGAAAAGAAAATAGATGTTTGTTGCCATTAATCTTAGTCAGTCATATGGAACAATTATTTTTTGAGGTTTTCTTTAAAAAATATTTTTAATTTGTTTTCTTTTTTCTTTTTTTGCTTACGTACCTTTATCATTTAACCAGACAGCCAATTTATAATAAGCCTCATCCATTAGGGTTATAGCTCCGGCTAATAAAACTTTAGGTATAACACTCAAACAACAAAATATTCCAGTTTCCGGCAATTTAGAATCCCACCAATCCTGTGAAAAAGGAACAAAAAGAACAATTTAATACAAATGTGAAGGAAATAAAGACCTTTTTATTAGAATTTTTGAGATTCAAGATTAATTTTCGAACGTTTTAACATTTCTGTTGTAGTTTAGCATTACATGACTATAAGCTATACTATAGACAAGAATTTAGACTAGACTATAGACTAGAATATAGAATACTAGAATGGACTATAAAATAGAATATAGAATAGACTATAGACTAGACTGGACTATAGACTCTATAGACTAGTCTATAGTCTAGTCTATATTCTAGTCTATAGTCTAGTCTATACTCTAGTCTATAGAGTATACTCTAGCCTATAGTCTAGTCTATAGTCTGGTCCATAGTCATTTCTATAGTCTATTCTATAGTTTAGTCTAAAGTCTAGTCTAATATATAGTTTAGTCTGTAGTTTAGTCTAATATATAGTTTAGTCTGTAGTCTAGTCTATAGACTAGTCTATAGCTAGTCTATAGTGTAGTCTATAATCTAATATATAGTCTAGTCTATAGTTTAGTCTTTAGTTTAGTCTATAGTTTAGTCTATAGTTTAGTCTATAGTCTAGTCTATAGTCTATTCTATAGTTTAGTCTATAGTCTAGTATATAGTCTATTCTATAGTCTAGTCTATAGTCTAGTCAATAGTCTAGTCTATAGTCTAGTCTATAGTCTAGTCTATAGTCTAGTCTATAGTCTAGTCTATAGTCTAGTC
>NC_060950.1:61969284-61970763 GCF_022045245.1 Lucilia cuprina | reverse complement strand
TTCCGAGACAACCTCTTTTATCAAATATTGAGTGAAAACGTGAAAGTTAGTATGTAGAGTCTGAATTATAATATTGATCCTAGACGAAATTTGGCGAGAACCGGAAAAAGTGAACTTTTTGGTACTTTTTTGTTTTTTAAAAGTTCCTTTTTGAATATTCTATAATATTGAACCTAGAAATATGAAATTTTGTATGGAACAAATAAATTGATGGAATATTTAAATTTTCTTTAACAAAATCAGTAATCAATAACCTCCCATATAAACAAACATACATTCTTATGTATAAAATATATTATGTACATATGTATGTTCATGTGGAACCATACTCTATACTTAGAGGACAATTTTTTTTTGTTAGAACCTCCTTGGTTTCACGCATTAGTTGTTATAGCAATACATAGACGACATTCAATTATTTCATGTCAACTCAACTGAGAAGAGACTTCTCAGAGATAGTAAATATTACAGCGGATGATGTAAATCAATTTGAATTGTAGAAAAATAATATAAAACTTAATAAAAATAAATTTTATTTATTTTCTCTGTTCAGTACTTAAACTTGTGCGGTTGTCATTTATAGTGTGCTTTGTTTGTAAGTACTTGGCTGGAATTTTGTTTTAATATTTAATATAGAATAAACATTCTTGAGAGGGAAAAAGAGAACTTAAATGTTTGTCATGTTCATCATTTAACTAAAACACAAACTAACATACAAACAAATAAAGATAAGAAAAGATGGATAGGGATAACAGAGTCCTTCGCAAATTAAGTGCTAGCCATCCATCAGACTAGTGTATGGTTGTCATTTGTTGAAGAAAATAAACAAACTGTAAAACAAAGTAGTGATCAGACACATACATACATGGAAAGCAATATGGCATTTTAAATGTACTCTATTTTTTTAAAACAACAGAACTTTATCAAAACTACCTTCAAAACTTTAACTTGTTATAACATTTGCTTAACAACTACAACATTTAATAAATGTTAACTTATACCTTATGAAATAATACTTAAAACTTCAATCAACTTCAAATGTTTTTGAAGACTTCAAACTTCTAACATTTCTCTTTTTCTTGATGTAGAGTATATAAAAATTGCTGGAATATGTTTCAACTGAAGTAAATATGGAGGACATAATAATAAATAACAAAACATTATACTTAAGGAAAATGTTTGTTTTATTACCAACTATTTATAATTAGAATAGAGAAATATAGAGAATGAAGGAACTGTAAATGATGAGTCTGTTTGTCAGAATATCAATTTAGTTAGGAAAATAAACATTTGTACAAATAGAGGAATTTCAATAGATCTACAACATAGTAGAACAAAATTTAAAATAACTAAAATAAAACTATAAGGATATAGAACAGAACTAGAACAGAACTAGAAAAGAACTAGAACAGAACTAGAACAGAACTAGAACAGAACTAGAACAGAACTAGAACAGAACTAGAACAGAACTAGAACAGA
>NC_060950.1:61967429-61969184 GCF_022045245.1 Lucilia cuprina | reverse complement strand
CTAGTTCTGTTCTAGTTCTGTTTAAATTCTGTTCTAGTTCTGTTCTAGTTTTTTCTTGTTTCACTTACCTTATACAAAGGTCTCGGTGGTTCTAAAAGTTCCGGTGGCGTTGACAAAGTACCCCAACGAAAAGCCAACTCAACGGAGTAACGCTTCCAGGCCTCCAAATACAATGAAGCCCAGGCCACATTAAACAGTGAGAATAAAACATGACCCATATCCTGAGCCGTTTGACCTTTACCCCAAAGAAAAGCATATAAAATTGTGCCAAAAACAGCAGGAACTCCCAAAGCACAGGTATAATGGCCCAGCCAAGCAAAATACAAAGCCACTTTAACACCGAAATATTCAGCAATATCATCTAAAGAAACAAACGAACCAAAATTGCTCAGTTCAATAACAAAAAAAAAGACAACCAAATATATTCCGAAATTTACCCAAAGGTTGCGGTGCAAACACCTGTCTTACCCAACTATATTGAAGCTGAGTCAGCGTTTTAGTTTCATGTAAAGGAAATATTTGTGTGATGAGACCAGTCTCTTGCCAAGCTGCCACTATACTTTGACCCTCTTCCACTGCAGCTCTACCCTGTAGAGCTTCTATATCTGTTTGGCCTGCACGCAAACCTTGTAGAACTTGCAAAACCAACCACTGACGTTCCTGAGAGGTGAAGAGAGATGTATTGCCGTCATCGCTTTTGATCTGTTGAAAGCAATGACTTTCACGGGTTGTAAATTCACGTAAGGCACCACCTAAATCAGGACGTAAACGTTTTGGCAAACGAGCCTCTTCCGCAGCACGAAACAAACTACAAAGCAGACACAATATTGTTAAAGAAATGTTGAAAGAAAAATAGGAATCATTATTATAATGGATTTCCGTTTCCATTAACCACATGTGTATGTGTACAAAGCACTTCATACTATTTTTTGATATTTTTCCCAAAATGTTTGTAAATAGTTATTTAATCTATAAATGTATACTTTTGTTCATACTTACATATTTGTGGGAGCACTTATATAGAATGCATTTCGCCTTGAACTTTCATGGGCCTTAACCTGTACCACCAAACCCAAACCAGCGGGTGGTTGTGAGCGTATGCGTGATAGTAACCATCTTAATGCCTCATCGGGTGCATCTTCAGGAAATTCTATAACAACATCACATTGTGTGGGTATTTTATTCAACCACAATCTCCTTGGAGTCATTAAGTGGCCTGCATAAGGTACCTTACGTCTTAATTGTCGGGAAGCTGCAAATTGACAAAGTAAAAGGAAATTTGTTATTAAGTTACGAACTACAACTATTTTGTAATTTATCTTTTTCTCTAACATTGTTTTTCTATTACATATTCTTGCTGAATACTTAAATGAAGGAGTACATTCATTTATCAACTAAGCCAAATTACTCAAACATTGTCTACGTTTAGTTTAAGTTTAAACTTGATTAAATGTTTTCAAAACTATTTCTTTGTCATGAAGTAAAAGGATTTTTGTATCACAATAACTTTTACTTAACAATTTAAATAGGGTTGATAAAACTGAAAAGTTGTTATAAATTCAACTACGGATTTTATAGAAAATGTTCAATTAAAGGAATAGTTCTGTTCTATTCTAGTTGAGTCATGTTGTAGTTCTAGTTTAGTTTTAGTTTAGTTTTAGTTCTGTTCTGTTCTAGTTCTGTTCTAGTTCTGTTCTAGTTCTGTTCTAGTTCTGTTCTAGTTCTGTTCTAGTTCTGTTCTAGTTCTGTTCTAGT
>NC_060950.1:61960349-61967329 GCF_022045245.1 Lucilia cuprina | reverse complement strand
ATAGACTAGACTATAGACTAGACTATAGACTAGACTATAGACTAGACTATAGACTAGACTATAGACTAGACTATAGACTAGACTATAGACTTGACTATAGACTATACTGTAGTTTTAACTTTAGACTACACTATAGACAAAAATATAAACTAGACTATAGACTAAAATAAAAACTAGAATAAAAACTACCAAAAAACCTTTTAGAACCGCTCATATTATTTCAAACAGTATAATGACACACACACACACAAATATTAAGAATTGTTATTGTAGTCTGTGGTAAAACACAATGTTTATTTAACACTTTTAATGCTATTTTGGGTATGTTGTTTAGTAAAATTTTCCAAAAATACCAGAAAAACAACACAAAAAAATCTATAAATAAACAAGTCGAAATATAACAAAAAAATCTTTAGCAAGCCAGAGCTTCATGAGCATATTGCTGCTACTGCTACACACAAATATAATTTAAGTAAGAGAAGAAAAAAGCAGCAACATTAATGGCAACAGATTTTGTTAAATGAAATCCTTTCCAATTTAGATTAAACACGTTTTTCTACAAAACGTAGTACGCAAAAACCAAAAAAGGAACGTAATTTTGTGCAGAAATTTTTGCCAATGCTGATGAGGGGGTAGGGAAAAATAAAATAAATAGAAAATTTAATGAAAATATTGGTGCACTGGAGAAAATGTACTACGGACACTTTGTAGCCGCAGGAATATTGCAATTAAAGTAGAGTTATAACGAGTTTTATTGGTTTTGTGGGGAGAACAAAAAAAAAAACACAAATGTATTCAAACAATGCTGTTTGGATGTGTGTGTGTGTGCAAAGTTGTTGCATAAATTATGTTATTTTTGTGGGGAGGGGAGGTGCTTTGAATTAGGTTAACTAATGGTGGACTGGGGTTAAGTGGAAAGATAGTTAAATAATAATTTTTCATTTGTACTAAATAGTTTAAACATAATTACTGCTATTCTTTATTGAGGGGGCTACAAGGCGTTTTTTTTAATAGAGCATAAATATGAACTAAGTTGATGTTTCTCTTAATAGTAAGCTATAAAAGGTGACTATTCCTAAAAGGAAACTTCCTAAAAGTTTTTAAGAAAGGTAGTGATTTTGAATGAGTCTCGTTTGATTTTTACTCATGAACTGTCTGTCTACATAATTCTCTTTCTGTTTGTCCTTGCAGTACTTGTAATCCGTCAGTCCTTGCAATCAAAGTACAGCTTTATGTCCGTCAGTCTGGTCGTCTATATATCGACGTATGTATGTCCTTCTGAAGGCATGTTTACCTATCTTCTATGTCTATATACTTATCTGTCTGTCTTTTTATCCATCTGTGTTGCTTTCAGTTTGTCTGTTTATATATTTGTCTGACTATCTGTAAGTCCATCAATATGTCTGACGTGTTCTCATATACATATTTGTCCATCCGCCGTTCTATCTGTCTGTCTGCTTATATATCTGTATATCTTTTTATTTGACTTTCTGTTCTATGTATTTATGCCAATCAAATGGTTATCTTTCCTTTATTCTTTATCCGTCCGTCCGTCCATCCGCCGGTTAATCTGTCCTTCCAATCAAAGTAGAGATTCCAGTTTTGAAGATTATTCAATATTTGGTAAAAGGAAAACTTTTCTTTCTACCTTCAGTCCTTAAAATCCAAGTACAGCTACATATATATGTCCGTCCATCGGTATGTTAACCTTTCTGTTTTCAGTCTGTGTATTTGTATTCTGCCTATTTTTCTATCTGTCTTTTTATCCATCTGTATTGCTATCTATTTGTCTGACTCTCTGTAAGACTATCTATTTGTCTGTCTTTTTCTAATTTACATATTTGTCTGTCTGTAGTTCTATCTATTGGCTGTCTTTTCTTGATTTGTCTTTTCGTCCACCCGCCGTTCTATCTGTCTGTTGGTTTATTTGTCTGTTGTCTGTTTATTTTTCTATATATTTGTCAGTCTATATGTCCATCTATAAGCTGTCTTTCCTTTTTTGTCTGTCCGTCCATCCTTTTTATATTCATATTTGTCTGTCGTAGGTCTATCTATTGGCTGCCTTTTCCTGATATGTTTGTCCGTCCATCCGCCGTTCTAACTGTTTGTCTATTTATCTTTATGTTTATTGATCTGCATGTCTATCTATTTGTCTGTCCGTCAGTCCAATAAAAGTACAGATTGCAGTTTTGAAGATTAGTCAATATTTGGTAGAATGAAAAGTGTTTATTCATCCGAGAATGAAAAGTGTTCCTTCATCCGAGAATGAAAAGTGTTCCTTCATCCTCCCTTACAACTTAAACAACACTCTCACTTGTTTTTTCCTAAATATCATTAATCTCTTGCATTTTTGTAACAACTTCTGGTTTTCTCATTTGATCATTGTTAAAATATTTACATTGAAAATTTAATTTTTAAGACTTTAAATTATTGTCAGCCATAAATTTGTGTTCAGAAAATTCCTTTGTTAAACATTAAAACCTTATAAATACAACTTAGAACAGAAAACATATATTGTATGTGATGTAACAGTATGGGATATAAAATTAAGGTTAAAGTTTTTGCTTCTCTTTTTTGGAAGAATTTGTTCACTTTTTTCATTCTTCTGGCATCATGAGAAAAGTGAAATTTATTATAGAGATTGAGAAAGATATAAAGAGCAAAAATCATAGATCAAAACAAATGGTAGTCACATGGGTTAAGGTCTGAGCTATAGGTTGGTTAAGGCAAAGCTTTCTAACTTCTAACAAGCTTTTGTTGAGTATGACAACAATATTAATGAACTAATCCCTTCTTCATAGAGTAATTCCACCCACTTAGAGCTCAGCTCAGTGAACTCTTCATTTTACTTATTATTCTTTATTCATTTGTCTTTTCCCACCCTTTTTCAAATGCACACTACTGTGAAATTTGCAAATAGTGCGTTACATTGTTAATGCCATTTTTGTGTATTTTCGTTGTTGTCTTTTTGTTTATTCATACATACAATCACATACATACATACATACATACATACATATGTATGTGTACTTCCTTGTGCATGTTAAAGAAATTGCATTTTCTACATTAATTACATTAAGAATGTTATAAATGTGCACATATACTGGTAAAAGTATTTACATACGCAACCAAGGCCACAAACTACAACAATAATTTAATGCATTACATACCCACATACAAACAAACTTAAACATACATTCTTTTATGGACACACACACACACATACACACATATGCTTCGTCAATGTAAGTGAAAACCAAAATAATGTAATATTTCACTTTATTACATGGAATTTATTTGTGTAAAAGAAAATGAAGAAAAGTTTTATAAATTAATTCAACTAAAACACATACGGATTCCCTGGAAAAAGAAGAATCAAGCCTATTTTCTTTTAGAAAAAATTATATATCAGATGTAGCATACATGGTAGATCCGTCCCTTTAAGTTTTTAAGAAGATAGTTCCATTACTATTTGAGAAATCTTCGTGAGAAGGGTATGAATTCCGTGTGTTTAACGTGAACACCTGCTTTGGCCAATTTTACGATGGTCTTTTTCAACCACTCTATGAGCTTCTTTTCCCACGGCACATTGTGCTTCTTACAAGCTGGCAGTTTACGTATACGGAATTTCCAGTACAATATATGCGCATTGTGCCCATGCACTCGTTATGACTCACTTACTTCAGTGGCCTTAAGGACCCACTCTGAAAGTTGGTATACACTTCGCTCAAGCTATGCAATCGCTTGCTATAGTAGAATAACAAGTGTTATAAGTCTAGCTCAGTCAAATCTAAACCAAACAAAGGAGAAGTCAATCACTGGTTAGAGCCTATAGAAGGAGCGGACCCAACAGCTGAAATAATCCTATTGATGCTATAAAGAATTCCATGTCCCTACAAACATTTTAATCATCTAAATACTCATCTCAGTGCATTGGATCTGGACTTTTTATGCACAACCACACTACTGAGATAGTGTCTGTTGTTTCAGCAACATCAACTAGGGGACGAAATTGGAGATTCGAATACATACACATCTTAACCAACTCCAAATGCCACTTCAATCATCAACCCAATATCATCATCTAATGACTCACCCTAGTGTATTCCTGCACGTTACACAGTGTCGCCCAACCACACTACTGTTTAGGAAACTGCACCTAAGAGACGAAATTGGTGGTTCGAACGCACAGTTCTATATTAAATTAAAAGACATATTTAAGAGGCCACAAGGAACCACTGTGGAAAGCTGAGCATGCTAAGAGTAAGTTTCAACTCACTCAATACTACCCTTCGACATCTCAACAGATTCATCTCAGGAAACCTTTCGTCTATCAGATACAAATATCCGGTGGTACATACTAATCCAACAAATACCTAATCTTTGTATTCTAATATTTTGTCCTGTGGTTTGTACGCAACTAGAAAATACGAGCGGTAACAGAAACTAATCATCGTGTATCAATATTTTAACAAAACATCTCTCGAATTTGGGTTTAAACCACAGCCACAATGTAGATCCCAAAGGAACCTTATCCATCTGACCAGCCAGTTTAAAGTCCTACAGGTAACTGGTCACATGTAGTATTAAATTATAAGGTGCTTTAGTTTGACCCCATGTCGAATCATTCTAAAGAAAGACGGTGGCTAAATTTTACATCTCCAGTTTATAGTTTTTGAAAAAGCATGTGTATATGTGGTTGTTAAAAAAGTGGGAATCTGATCCTTTCATATATTCAGTTCTAATGCACAATTCCTAAGTTGATGTGTTGAAACGAAAACTTGCTTGTTTCCTTTGAAAATTACCATCACAGTTATCAAATTTACAAGGATTTTGTATGACATCGATAAAAGTGAAACTCTGCGGTAATTTCTACGATCATAGACCATGTTTGGTAATAACCCAATTCGATCCTCACCTGGGGTTTTGTCTTAGTAGTAAGAGATTTTTTTCAATATTTTCACGTTTGTAGACCTCCATCATTGAATCTGAATCTATTAAACTGCTTGTTTCCTGTAGAAATTTCCATCACACTTTATACAATTTCAAGGATTTTGTATGAGATCAATAAAAATGAAACTGTACGATAACTTCTTTAGTAGTAATCTAATCCCCTCCTTTCCTGGGGATTTTTCTTAATAGTAAGAGTTTTTTCTTTCAATATTTTCATCGTTATAGCTTTCCATCATTGAAGCTGAGTCGGTTGAACCGAAAACATGTTTCCTGCAAAAATTTCCATCGTACATTATCCTATTAGAAGAATTTTGAATGGCATAGATACAAGTGAATCTCTACGGTTATTTATACAATCATAGACCATGTTTAGTAGTAACCCATATCGTTCTTCCCCTGGGGATTTGTCATAGAAAAAGAAATTTTTTCAATATTTTCACCGCTTACTCTTCTATCATTTAAACAGAATCTATTGAACGAAAAACTTGTTTGTTTACGGCGAAAATTTTCATCATACATTACGCTATTTGAATGGCATAGATAAAAGGTTTGATAGTTATCAAATTTGTTCTTCCCCTTGGATTTTGTCCTAGAAGAAAGAGTTTTTCTTTCAATATTTCCACAGCTGTACTCTACTATCATTGAAGCTGAATCTGTTGAACAGAAAGCCTGCTTGTTTCGTGCAAACATTTCCATCATACTTTATCCTGTATAAAAGGATTTTGAATGGCATAGATAAAAGTGAAACTCCATCGTAATTTCTACAATCATTGACGAGGTTTCCCTGGAAATTTGTCATAGTATTTCCAATGTTGCAACCCTTCATCATTGAGGCTATATTCCAGTTTCAAAATTAATTTAAATTATTCTGTAATAACATTTACCTATTGCGAGGATATGGAAGAACTACACTTCTTGATTTGATTTTTAGTAAAAACGTATTTTTCTCCTTATAATACCCAACTCAACTTTGGTGGGCAGGGTATATTTGGTTTATGGTGATGTTTGTAACGCACAATGATATTGGTACTATACCCACCTTAAAGTATTCTAATCGGCTTAGAATCATTTTCTAAGTCTGTCTGTTAGTCTGCCCGTCTGTCTGTCTGTTTGTCTGTCTGTCTGTCTGTCTGTCTGTCTGTCTGCCTGTCTGCCTGTCTGCCTGTCTGCCTGCCTGTCTGTCTGTCTGTCTGTCTGTCTGTCTGTCTGTCCATCTGTCTATCTGTCTGTTTGTTTGTCTGTTTGTCTGTTTGTCTCTCTGTCTGTCTGTCTGTCTGTTCATGTGAACCTTGTAATCAAACTACATTCGCAAATTAAAAGATAATTCAATGAAATTTGGTTCATGGTCTTTTATTAACTCAGGGAATGGTTAAGAGCGGTTCATTATTTCATCTAGCTTCTATACAACTGAACCCCCGAATAGGGCTTGTAAACCTTGTAATAGAACTACATGTCGCAATTGTTGAGGTAATTCAATAAATTTTGGCACATGATCTTTCATGGTATAAAGCCTATTCAAAATAAGGCCCAATATACCGAATACTGCTTTTAAGATCATAATTATGTTTATTATAATCGTATCTCGACAAAAAGCTACAAAACCAAGTTCCATACTTACCATGATGATGCTTATAAACTTTATAATAATAGGACCTCATGGGATACTGGCCCCTATAAAAAGCCTCCTTCAAAAATTGACTTAAATGTCCAAAAAATGTCCGCATATCTGAAGCAAGGAATACCTTCGATATGCCGAATGCCGTTCGTTGATTGAGTTTCCCACTTATCGCTTTGGTGTAGGGCATCATTTGTTTGGATATGATTTAATTAATTTATTTATGTTTTAAACATAATTAAAATAAAGAGCTTAAACATAATATACAAATTCATTACCACATACATATACATATATAACTAAATTTCATTTAACATTTTAATTATTTAATTTCCCTACAATTCTGTTATTGACATTAAATTGTTACATTACTTTGTGTTTTACTGTTGTTTCATTTTCCTTTTTTGCTCTC
>NC_060950.1:61956975-61960249 GCF_022045245.1 Lucilia cuprina | reverse complement strand
ATTCATTACATGTAGACGGGATACTCCTCTGTGGAGTATCTGTTGTTTCGTTATAAGAGATATTCATAAAGTTCTTTTATCTTGCAATGAAATTAATCCAATCGAAAGCTGATATTCAACAATCAATTTAAACCGTCTATGTTAACAAGACAATTTCTTTTGTTCAATCGAAAAACTAAACTGATTCGAACAATGAACTGTTCGATTCAGTTAAGACAGTTTACCTGTGAGATATCTCTGTTGGTCAATAAGTCTATGCAAATATAATGTGGTTGTCAAGTATAACTTTTATAAGATATCTTCCATTAAACCCATCACACTGCTCATTCATTCGACACACTTCTAGAGAATAACATCCGATACACTCAATCTAGTTATACAGGCCGGCAAAACCCTTATACCCGCTCATTTATCCTGTATTATATAAATTGAACACCAACTCGTTTCAAACTTTCTGTGAGGTATCTGTTGTCATTCGTCAACAGCACCGAACTTATACCGTAATATAGACTTCACAGTGCACCACTTTTCTAACCGCAACTCACTCTTTCACGAATTTGAGCTTAAACTACAGATATTACGTGGATCCCGAAGGAACATTAATAAACGAACCAGCCAGGACAAGTCTTGCGTGCAACTTGCCAATCTTAGTACCAGATTATGTGGTTCTCTGGTTCGACAAATCATTGCTAGACAAATCATTCCAAGAAATATCCGAAGAGAGAAAGAGGTACTGGTAGCCCCCCTGGATTGCAATGTACCAAGATGAGGGTTTTTAATCAAGAAAACAAAGCCCGGTGTGGAGTCTGGTTGTCATTAAAACTATTTCCAAGTATCCGTTAACCCTTAAAGCCGTTAAAATCAATTTCGTTTGGACGTTTTTCAAAAAAGTCCACATAAACTTTTCCACTTTATTTGATTCTTATGAAAAATTGCAGCTGAAGTTGCACTGTAGATATTTAAAGCTGAACTAGCACTGCCTTCTCATAAGGTAATGTCAGACAGACATATGATTCAGCCTTCAAAGATCGAGCTAACCTTGTCTGATCAATAGAGTTGTAGTAGTATTGGTATTTCATCTGTTTATTGATTTTATATGTTTAACAATCAATATTTCTACGAAGATTGAGATGATGTTTCCACTGGAAAAACACTGCAATCATTCCTCAGATGATCCAAGATATTTAAATGAAATTCATTCGGCATATTTAAGAGAGAATCACTCATTCATTAATAGGATAGTCCATGTACACTCTGCATCCTATCTCTAATACATCAACTCATTCTCAACATGAACTAAGCAGTCACTTTTCTTTGGGATCCTCTTGATTGGGCAGTTGCATTGGAAACTTAGACCGAAATGGCTCTACCCCTTTACTAGGGTAACAATATCTACCTGGAGACTATTTACAACACTTCTAATAGAGAACTTCTTTTTTGAAAGCTGTGGAGGAGTATTGCCTTAAAACTTCTTCCTGCTATAAGATTATAAGATATTAACTATTGCTACATCATGAAGAAATTATCGAATGATATTCGGATCAGTTCATGTACTAGGTCTGTTATAGTAAAATTCTCTCAAACTTAACTTACACTATATGTGTGAATATGTCTCTGCACCTTAAAGTATTTCAATCTTCTGGGAATCATTTTGTTGAGTTGATGAAGACATGTCTGTCTGATTGTCCGTCGGTCCATTCGTTCGTGTATCCATGTAAAAATTCCTAGCCTATTGAAAATTGGAAAAAACCGTTTCGGATGTAGGGCATCATTTGGTAGATATTTCACACATGTTTATACTCTACACCACTTTTGTGAGGTGGGTATATTCTGTTTGTGCTGATGTTTGTATAATATTGGTTCTATACCCACCCTAAAGTATACGAATCGGCTCAGAATCATTTTCTGAGTCGATGTCCGTCCGTCTGTCTGTCTCTGTCTGTCTGTCTGTCCAACCGTCCGACCATGTAAACTTTGTAATCAAACTACAGGTCGCAATTTTGAAGATAATAAAATTGCCCCAGGAGCAAAGCCTATTGAAAATGGTTAAGATCGGTCCATTATTTCACCTGGCCCCCATACAACTGTACCCCCGCATAGGGCTTGTGAACATTGTAGTCAAACTACAGATCGCCATTTTGGAGATAATTCAATAATTCAATTTTGCACATGATCTTCTATTGTACCGTAGACGAAGTCTATTGAAAATGGTTAACATCGGTCTATTATTTCACCTAGGCCCCATACAACTGAACCATCCAAATAAGGCTTTAAAGTTCATAATTATGTTCAATATACTCGTATCTCGACAAAAAGCTGCAGAACCAAGTTCTATACTAGCTTTGATGACCCTCATGAACTTTATAATTATAGGGCCACATTTGACCCTAGCCCCTATAAAAAGTCCCCATCAAAATTTTACTTAAATATACACTGAGGCAAGGTACAATTCAACTTAAATGCTTTATTACGAAAACTAAATCACATTTTATTCGTATGCAGGTGCAGGGTATTATATGGACGGCCACGCCCGACTATAACTCCTAACTTGTTTAAATATAATTTAACCTCCAAAGTTTTCTTTGAAAAAGTGCAAAAAAATACCAGTTGAAATTAACAATTTTCTTTACAAACTATCATTTTCCGAACAAATTTTCCTTATACACTCAATATCCAAAAACATTTTATTTTATTCAACCAGATAGGGGAACAAACTATAAACACATTACTTTAGATAAAATATAAATAATTTCTGTTTTAAAAAACAAAATAATTTATAAAAAATTAAAAAAAAACTTTATTTTAAAAACTTAAAATATTTTCCAATAAAATTCCAAAATGCAAAAGAAAATAACCATTATATGAAATGTACAATTTATAAACTATACAATAAAAACAGAGAAAATATATATATTAAAAAAAGTAATAGTAATAACTACTTTATACTAAATCTATAATTAAATGTATGTACGTATAAAATAAGATAATAAATATTTATATATTTTTTATTTATAGAGTATATTATAAGAATAATTTATAAACCAAAAAATAAATTTTATTATTTATTAACTGTTTAAATTAAAGAATTTAAGCAAAAAAAGGAAATATAACTTAATTATTTAAATATATAAACAATTTATTAGATTATAAAAGAAAACAATGAAAGAAAAAAACTGTTAATCAAATTTGCATTTAATGAATTAATTATAGTTTAGTAATAGTGTAGATATAATTAATATTTAAATTAACTTGATAATAAGATAATTGCATAGAA
>NC_060950.1:61954554-61956875 GCF_022045245.1 Lucilia cuprina | reverse complement strand
AGAGAAAACTTGTCAAAGATTTGTTTTCTATAAAAAATTTTCAAAAATCAGTTTTCTATAGAAATCTTTTCAAAGATCAGTTTTCTATAGAAAACTTTTCAAAGATTAGTTTTCTATAAAAAATTTCAAAGATCAATATTCTATAGAAAACTTTTCAAAGATCAGTTTTCTATAAAAAAATTTCAAAGATCAGTTTTCTACAGAAAGCTTTTCAAAGATCAGTTTTCTACAGAAAGCTTCTCAAAGATCACTTTTCTACAGAAAAACTTGTTAATGACCCGTTTCTTTTCAAAGCTTGACAAAGATCAGTTTTTTTTTGAAAACTTGTCAAAGATCAGTTTTCTGTATAAATCTTGTGAAAGATCAGTTTTCTGTATAAATCTTACGTAGGATCAGCTTTATTGAGAAAACTTGCCAGAGATTAATTTTCGTTAGAAAACATGTTAATGATTCATTTTATTGTCCATAAAATTTACAGGGCAGAAAGTTTTAGAACATTATTTCACGTTTAATCTTAATGACCTTTTACCTTTATTTTTTGTAAATATCTTATGTATTCTGCTTTAATCTAATTAAATGTTGCTTTTTTATAGTTTATCGTATTGATTTAGTCATTTATGTGAGTATTACGTGAACCTTCAACTCGATATAATAAAAAAAATCACTAAAATTTAATCCCTTTATTTTTGTATTAAACTTCACTATTTCTATATTCGTATGAAGACATTTCAAGGTCTTGTGTCTGTATGTGACACAAAAAATGTACAACAATAATAATAATAATCATACTCAAAACTCATGCATATGATTACTCATATATAAAACTACAAACACCATGACGTGTTTAAACGACCCAACAGTTTGTGAAAGCGTAAGAGAGTCCTGTAGACAAGAGTCTTGAAAAAACATCACCTTGATAACAAATACATTATCACCATTATAACTCTTCATTGGAGATAATTAAAACTTCTCTCTTAGACAAGATTGGTTGAACCAAATTCCCTCTAGATTCCTTAAGACCCTTACACTGGCGACTTACTTTCTCAATGTATTATCAGTTTGAACGCATTCTAAATTACCAAAAACAGTATCAATTAGAGTCAAACAAGTTTTCAGATATTTGAAAAAATTTCGTATGAAATGGATACATTGAATTTTTGTAAATCTGTGGGACCTTAAAGCACACACACTCTCCAAAAAAAACCCATTTGTATTTAAGAACGTATGTATAAATCAACATATATGAATGTTTTTATATAGATAACATTTTTAATTTTGTGCATAATTTAACACATATACACTACAATTACAAACTCCACATACTCTTAAATATATACATACATATGTAAACATATAAACAATTCCACATTAATATGTATATACATTGTATACATATGTAAACGAACAATATACAGTGTCATCATTATTTTAATAAATATTAAAATAAGTTGACAATGACAAAAATGAAAACATTTTCAAAAAATACAAAAAAAACATTGGAAATATAATGGAAAAAAATCTTTATAAAATGTTTGTTTTTTTTTTTTAATAAAATATTAAATTTTTAATAATATTATTGCTGTCCATATGTATATTAACAAGTTTATTTACGTATGTGTTTTATTAAGCTTATTATCAGAGGACTTTATTTTATACTTTGCAATTAAGGTGACAGATTTACAATGAAAACTCTTCATATATTGGGGGTTTTTATAAAAAGCCAAAAAAAGGAAAACTGTTTAATTAAAAGGGTTGTACGAAAAACTGCTTAAAAGGATTTCTATAGAAAAGTGTTCAAACGGAAGTTTTCCATACTGTTTAACAAATTTTCTGTGGAAAACTGATATTTAACACGTTTTCCATGGGAAAATGATCTTTGACAAGTTTTCTACAGAAAAGTTTTCTACTAAAAACTGATAATTGACAGGTTTTTAATAGAAAACAGATCATAAACAAATTTTCTATAGAAAACTGATCATTGACAAGAAATTCTATATAAAACAGATCGAAAACAAGTTTTCTATAGAAAAGTGATCACTGACAAGTTTTCTATATAAAACTGATCATTGACAAGCTTGTTATCTAACAAGTTTTCTATAGAAAACTGATCTTTGACAAGTTTTCTATTAAAAACTGATTTTTGGCAAGTTTTCTATATAAAACAGATCTTTGACAAATTTTCTATAGACTGATCTTTGGCAAGTTTTCTATAGACTGATCTTTGACAAGTTTTCTATAGAAAACTGATCTTTGACAAGTTTTCTATAGAAAACTGATCTTTGACAAGTTTTCTATAGAAAACTGATCTTTGACAAGTTTTC
>NC_060950.1:61950841-61954454 GCF_022045245.1 Lucilia cuprina | reverse complement strand
AGTTAGTTACTTAGTTAGTTAGTTAGTTAGTTAGTTAGTCAATTAGATAGTTAGTTAGTTACTTAGTTAGTTAGTTACTTAGTTAGTTATTTACTTAGTTAGTTAGTTAGTTAGTTAGTTAGTTAGTTAGTTAGTTAGTTAGTTAGTTAGTTAGTTAGTTAGTGTAATAGTTAATAATAGTTTTATTTTAAACCTTCCCCTTCTTAATCCTCCTAATATATTTAAAAGTTTTGTTTATTAATTTTTATCCCTTACGTTGTTATTTATTTTTCGTTAAAATTTCATTTTCCTTTAATTCCATTAAACGTTAATAATAATTTAATTATAAACCACATGGCTCATTTTGAAAATATGTATAAGCCCACAAACATTAGAATCTATTAATGAATTAAAAAATGTATACCGAAAACATTAAACAGTTTCCAAATTAAATTTTAAACATATTTTAGCATTTGAACAAATTAACTTCAACGACAATTTTCAAGGCTCTTCTTTCTCCAAAGAATGTTAATAAAAATTAACCATAAATTACAAGATTAACACTTAAATTAATAATCTGTAACTGTTGGGTAACACAGAAAAATTGACCCTTAAAAATTTTGTTTATTTAACAAAAATTGAAAAAAAAACATTGTAACGATTGCTTGGTAATGAAATTTTAGAAATGTTATTGTCCTTGTTAGATGATAATTGGGTGTTAGAAAAGAAAAGTAAAATATGAAAAACTATACACAAAAATTAAACTCAAATTGAAGTCTTTTTATAAAAATTTAAAATTAAAATACAATTTTACTTTTTATAGAAAATTTTATATTTTTTTGGAAAATTTTTCTCATATTGAGGAGTTTATTATGAAAGTCTTTCTTTTGAAGAAAATGTTTATAACATTCAGGCTTAATTTTTACCCTTTAAACTGAATAAAAACAAGTAAGAGTTTTATATTCGGCTGTGCCGAATCTTATATACCCTTCACCATGATGTGTTAAAAAATAGTCATTACGAATTTTATTACAAAACAAAAAAACAAAAAATACCAATTGTAGTGCATTTTATACGATCTAAATTAATCCGGGCTCTACATGCTTAACTTCAAATAAACAAAAAGTACCAAAAACTTCCCTTTTATGGGTTCCCACTTAATCCAGGCTCTACATAATGTTTCTAGGTTCAATATTATAGAAAATTCCAAAAGTACCTTTTGTAGAACGTAAAAGTACCAAAACATCCCCTTTTATGTATTCTGGACTAATCCGGGCTCTACACACTTAATATCACGTTTCTAGGTTCAATATTGAAGAAAATTCAAAAAGTACCTTTTGTAGAAAGAAAAAGTACCAAAAAGTCTCTTTTTGCATGTTCTTACCCAACATGCTAAATTTCATGCTTCTAGGTTTAATATTATAAAAATTTCAAAAAGTACCTTTTGAAGAATGAAAAAGTACCAAAAATTCCCTTTTATGTGTTTTAGCCTAATCCTGGCTCTGCATACTTAATTTCATGTTTCTATTATAGAATATTCAAAAAGTACCTTTTCGATAACAAAAAAGTACCAAAAAGTTCACTTTTATGGATTCTCACCTAATTCAGACACTACATACTTAATTTCATATTTCTAGGTTCAATATTATAGAAAATTCAAAAAGTACCTTTTGAAAAACAAAAAAGTACCAACATGTTCCCTTTTATGTCTTCTAACATAAGCCAGGCTTCACATACTTAATTTCATGTTTTTAGCCAATAACAACACACTAGTGCTGCTTTCGCTCTGCTACTCTTGCTCTGCTTCTCTCCCTCTGCCTTGTTTTTATAAACAGAGTACAATAACAAAATTTACCGTATGATTATGTATTTTGTTTTTGTTTTTTGCAATTTCTGTTTGAGCATGAATAAAAAATCTCAGTTTTTGAAGAAACTAGTGCTGCTTTAGCTCTGCTACTCTTGCTCTGCTTCTCTCCCTCTGCTTTGTTTTTATAAATAGAGTACAATAAACAAATAAAATTTATCATATGATTATGTATTTTGTTTTTTGCAATTTCTATTTGAGTATGAATAAAAAAATCTCAGTTTTTGAAGAAATTTTCTCGGATTTTTGCACAACACACTAGTGCTGCATTCGCTCTGCTTCCCCTGTCTCTGCTTCTCTCCCTCTGCCTTGTTTTTATAAACAGAGTACAATAACAAAATTTACCGTATGATTATGTATTTTGTTTTTGTTTTTTGCAATTTCTGTTTGAGCATGAATAAAAAATCTCAGTTTTTTAAGAAATTTTCAGAGGTTGTCTCGGATTTTTGCTCATATCTCCGTTATTTATAGACCGAGTTTGCTGATTTTAAATAGCGATCTTCCCGAAAGCATGTCTAACAGAATTATTGAAGATTCGGATCTGGCCGATATCTGGGGTCCTCTAAAAACTGATTTCAACAAACATACAGACAGACAACCATACGAACAGACAGACAGACGGACATGGCTTAATCGACTCCGCTATCTATAAGGATCCAGAATATATATACTTTATAGGATCGGAAAATTATATTATAGAAATTACAAATGGAATGACTAACTTATATATACCCTTCTCACGAAGGTGAAGGGTATAAAAATGGTTTTGGATATCATGCAATAAACAAATTATAAAATATTTTATCATATATCCATAAAATGTAAAAAAAGCAAGAAAGTCCTCTCATAATACATATTCCCAAATTGCCATCTATATAGAACAAAAAAAAAAACATATTTTGACATTGTTAAAACAATTTTTTTGTTTGAGGTAAAAATTATTTGAATGTTTGAAATTAGTGTTCTGCTGATGCAGTTAGTTGCTTCCCCCATTTGTATTGCCAACCTTTGTAGTTGGTAAAAATACTTATTTTGTGTGACTATTATTATGTGTAGTATTGAAGTGTTCCGGATGAGTTTTTTTTGTTTTCCTTCAAATATTTCATTTATTTATGTTGTTGCTATTGTTTATAAATGAAATTGTTTTGTTGCTTTCTTAATAATTATACATATTTGGAAAAGTTTGAATTTCTTAAGTCTAGACAGAGGGTGGTACTTTGCAACATGCATTTCGGGCGCCAAAGGATTTTCAAAATACCCCCTGGAAGTCAAATAAATTTTGGGCTAAAAGAAAGAAATCAGTCACTAGATTTTGTTAATATTTGTAAATACTTATGTGTATAAAATAGTTTTAAAAAACTTACTTGTACAGCAATAAAAACTAATAAAATTTTTAAAACATTTCACCCTTAAATAGACAATCTAAAGAGAGTTTACCTTATGTACCTTTAATTTAGTAACAACAAGCAACATGTTGGTTATAAGAATTATACAAATTAGCGAACACACAGAAAATAATATCTAGCCAATTATGAACAATAATTTCCCCAGAGCTTATTCTATTTTGCATGCTTTATGTATAGAAGAGGGAAAAAACTCACCTGTATTAGGTTTTAATATATTTTTAATAAATATTTTGTTGTAATCTTTTTAGCTGATCCAAAATTTAGTGGCCCTATAAATAATGTAACAGTTCCGGTTGGACGTGATGCAACCTTAACGTGTAAAGTACATGATTTATTGGCATTTAAGGTAATTTAGTATTTTAAG
>NC_060950.1:61948506-61950741 GCF_022045245.1 Lucilia cuprina | reverse complement strand
ACTAGACTATAGACTATACACTAGGCTTTAGACTCTTCTGATGGAAATTTAATGTTACATGCATCGACTGATTCATGTCTACCTTGTTGTACATTACATATCATCAACACTTTTATGCTTTATAAGCATAAAAGCCATTCAAAAACTTCCAAAATTTGTGAGAAACACAGAAAAAAGGGGAATAAATCCGCATACACTAAAAAGGGGAATAAATGTTTGAAGAAACAAAACTGAAATAAAATTTGACTGCTTGTAAAAGTGTTAACAAGGAAATAATTATTGTTTTTTTTTTGTACAACATTTTAAATTTCCCGACATAAAAATAGCTAAAGCATGAAAATGGTCATGTTTTATTTCAAATTTAACGTCATCACCAACACTAACGTGTTTAAATAAATGTAGAAAAAAAAGGAGAGGAAAATAGAAAAGGACTAACACACGAAAACAACCACGTGTGCACGCGACTAAAATGTTAAAAATTATTATAAAATACAAAAACTATAAAAATTTTTGTTATGAATGAAAAACATTCAATTGTACCGGTTTAATATAAAGTGCACTATTCCTGAGTATGATAGAAAAAAACACCAAACACTCTCTAAATCTCTAGAGGATTTGTTGGTCATACTAAAGATATTTTCTTTATATGTTTTCTTTCTTGCAACATTATTATTATTATTATTACAACAAACATGCGCTGTTGTTTAGCATCATTTCTACTTACTCGATGGCTTATTATCTTCATCATGCAATTTACTGTAAACAAATACTTTGTTTTAGATGTTCCTTTTTTCTCAGTGTTTTTCTTTCAATTTGGCGGTTTTGTAATTTTTGTTCAAATTATTCTAATATTCTTATATTTGAAATTTTATTGTGCTGTTTTTGCTCCTTTTCTTTTTTTCTACTCGTTTTTCCATATTTTGCTGAAAAACGTTTGTAACCACCATCAACCAATTTGAAGTTGTTTTAGTTTTTTGTCTTGAGTCTTTTGCCAGTCTTGATTGTTTAGTTCTAGTGTTTGGTTGTTTTCCAAGAACGTTGTAATATTCGTCAGTTTATTGCTGTAAAGCGGGAAATTTTGTAAAGATTTTATTTCTAATATAAAAAGTGATTGTGTACTGTTATGAAATTATTACAAAGTTTTTTAATATTTTTACAATTGATCAGTGAACTGCTGGCCACAATAGCGGAATTGAATAATTGTAAGTGTTGAACAATTTAACATAATTAAATGGCATTTCAAAAAATATTATTAATTACAATTAGATTAAATCAAGATTTAAAAGCAAAAAAATTAAAAATCATTATAAATCAATTTCATTTAAAGCATTTGTACTTGACTCTTTAACAATTACAATTACTTTTAATTGAAATTAAAGTTTTGCCAATTACAATTATTTGTAATAGAATTTGCATATGTATTTAAAGTTATGCAAGTTACAATTACTTGTAATTAAGAATTTTGCTATGTAATTTGTAAAACATTAACTGCAATTAAAAGTAATTTTAATGGGTAAACTGCAGTTACAATTACTAGTAATAGTATTTGGAAAAAATGTTATTTAAATTACAAATAGTTGCGATTGGCAATTGGTCAATTGCACAATACAAGGAATTGCAATTGGAGAAACATAAATTGAATGTAATTGTCATTGGTAATTGATCAAAGTAATTGTAATTGACAATGTAATGAATTATTTTGTGTGATCACTACCCCCAAGCCTGTGTGTTTTAACTTTTTAGTTTTACTTTAGTGAAGAACTGATGAGTTTGTTTCACTCACTAACTATCTAACTAACTAACTAACTAACTAGTTCTCTATAGACTTCACTATAGAGAACACTATAGACTAGACTATAGACTAGATAAAAGATTAGAAACCAGACTATAGACTTGACTATAGACTAGACTATTGACTATACTATAGACTAGACTGTAGACTTGACTATAGACTATAAAGTAGACTAAAGACCGGACTATAAACTCGACTATAAAATAGACTATAGACTTGACTATAGGCTAGACTATAGACTAGACTATAGTCTAGACTATAGAATATACTGCATACTATACTATAGATTAGACTATGGTCTAGACTATAGGCTAGACTATAGAATAGACTACAGTCTAGACTATAGAATATACTATAGACTAGACTATAGACTAGACTATAGACTAGACTATAGACTAGACTATAGAGTAGACTATAGACTAGACTATAGACTAGACTATAGA
>NC_060950.1:61945697-61948406 GCF_022045245.1 Lucilia cuprina | reverse complement strand
TCTAGTCTTTAATCTAGTCTATAGTCTAGACTGTAGTCTAGTCTATAGTCTACCCTATAGTCAAGTCTATAGTCTATTTTATAGTCGAGTTTATAGTCCGGTCTTTAGTCTACTTTATAGTCTAGTCTATAGTCAAGTCTATAGTCCAGTATACAGTCTAATCTATAGTCTAGTCAATAGTCTAGTCTATAGTCAAGTCTATAGTCTAGTTTCTAATCTTTTATCTAGTCTTTAGTCTAGTCTAAAGTCTAGTCTATAGTATTCTCTATAGTGAAGTCTATAGCCTTTTATAGCCTAGTCTGTAGTCTAGTCTTTAGTCTAGTCTACAGTCTAGTCTATAGTCTAGTCTATAGTTTAGTCTATAGTCTAGTAACTAACTAACTAAATAACTAACTTACTAACTACCTAACAAACTACCTCACTAACTAACTAACTAACTACCTGACTAACTAACTAACTAACTTACTTATTAACTATAACTATTGGAACGCCTTAAAAACCTTGATATATGGACCTGTTTTGTGCACCTTCAACCACTTAAAATTCGAATAAAGAGGCGGACGCCTCCAACACATATAATGTTAAAGTAATCTAAAGAAATATGTGTTCATTTCATTTTTAATTATTCCGTTAAGCAATTTTTTGTTCTCATCTAATCCACCATTCAGAAAAAAAATGTATCACTTCCCAGTTATTTATTTCTACCACGTTGTATAATAGCCTTACATAATACTTTATTGCTACAAAATTCTCAGAATTCCCAATATTTCATTCATACAAGGGAACAAGTAAGAGATCTGGTTTTGTTGTTAAAAAAAACAGTCAGTACAAATTTTATAACAAAAAATACCAATTGTAAAATGAAAATGTACCAGAAAAACTCTCTTTATAAATTTTCATTTAATAAAGGGGCCGCATGCATTTGTGCATGTAGGGAAAAAAGTAGCAGTGTCAGTCATAAAAGAAAAAAAGTATCAAAAATGTTTTCCTATAGATTATCATTAAAACATTACTCTTATGATATTTAATTAAATGTTTATAGGTTCAATATTATGGAAATTTTAAAAAGTAACTTTTGAAAAACAAAAAAATTCCAAAACGTTTTATTTAGGATCTTTAGAAAATTGATTTCAAACATACACGCTGACAGACAGACAGACAGACAGATAGACATACGAACAGACAGGCTGACGGTTAGACGGACATGGCTAAATCGACGTTACTATCTATAAGGATCCTAAATATATGCATCAAATTTAAAATTCATTCACTATAATGTACAAACATGCGTACGTATGAGTATTATGGAATTCATATATTATTACGTATACGCATCGTAACATAGAAACAGATAATTGTAACGTAGAAATTAAGAACATTATTATTTAAATAAAACAAAATATAAACTATTATTTTTTTCAAACAAATTGCCATGCCATAAAAATCTACCATATTTCAACTACTTCTAATAAGAGATATAATCATAAATAATCTAAATATAAGTGATTGCAATCAAATATTCAAAATTTTTTTTATATAAATAAAATGTAATATGTTTTAGTTTTATTTATATTTTTCCCCAATTTCCTTCAAGTCTATTATACTCATACTCATGAAAAATATTTGAATAATAATGAAATTGAAAGTGCTTTTCCTGTGTTCATTTATGTTTGCATGTCTCCACAACTGCAAATATTGCTGTCTGCATGTGGTTTGAAAAACAAGAAAACACAAGAAACGGATGTCTATATTGTCTACTTCCAGCTATGGAGTGCAAGAAAAAAAATATGCAAAAACAACAGCCAAACAACTTCAGCCAATATTTAGAGACAATTTAAAAAAATATATAGAAAACATCTTTTTGCTAAATGTGATTTTTGTCTATCAATTGTAATGTTAGACACAGTGGGTCAATATAAGAAAGAATATAGAAAAATCTCAAATCTGGTCTATAAAATCCCAAAACGGTTTGAACTTAAATAGTAAATGTGAAAAAGTTCAAATTTGACGTGATCGAAAAACAGTTTGCTTTAGTTAACTTGATCTATCATTATTTAAAAGTTCTACTCCAACATATTCGATTTTGGTCAGCTCTAAATATTTATCTTATACCTCAGACTTTTTAATAAACTTCCTTCAAATGCATGTAAATAATTCATGTTTATAGGTAATAAAATAATAAGCTGCAATTTTTTGTTAGAATTTTCCTTTGTATCAACGTAATTTTTCACCTTCTCACACCGCTTAAACACACAAACGGAAGTTCGACAACACTTATTTAAAGAGTAGTTTTTTGCACATTTTTATGCAGACCATTTAACAACTTCCGTTTATGGAGAAAAAAAGTCAAATCTAAAGTAATAAATTTTGTATATTTTGTTGTGATTTTTATGTAAATTGATATTAAGAGTTTTTTATAAAGTGTTAAATAATTAGAAAAAAAGTTGGTAAATAAATAAAATCGGTAAATACTTAAAATTACTATAGGCCGAATTAGCTGATCTCTCTTGTAACAATAGATTTATTTTTTCATGTCAAAGACTGGTTTGCCACGACACCTACCATGGAGTCATAAATGTCTAAATAGTGGGTCTTCATCTTGAACTTCAGCAATCTAATCTTGAAGTGAACTGCAAATTGCTTCATATTTTGTGACAATATCTGTGACATTAGTACCAGCTATTGTCCTATGAAGTCCATACCATGGCG
>NC_060950.1:61944434-61945597 GCF_022045245.1 Lucilia cuprina | reverse complement strand
TCTATAGTCTAGTCTATAGTCTAGTCTATAGTCTAGTCTATAGTCTAGTCTAAAGTCTAGTCTATAGTCTAGTCTATAGTCTAGTCTATAGTCTAGTCTATAGTATTGTCTATAGTCTAGTCTATACTCCAGACATTATGATCACTAAATGATCATTTAGGAATAGAAGATATGTACAAATG
The DNA here is from genome assembly GCF_022045245.1 of Lucilia cuprina. Classification (NCBI taxonomy): domain Eukaryota; kingdom Metazoa; phylum Arthropoda; class Insecta; order Diptera; family Calliphoridae; genus Lucilia; species Lucilia cuprina. The sequence goes on along the minus strand of NC_060950.1, from coordinate 61,945,415 downwards.
AGTACACTACATACAAGTGTAAGGTACTTTAGATTCGTCATCACAGCGAGGGTACATTTTTAACTTGTTCATAAAGATATAAGATTCAACGAGAGTGTGAAAGTGTTTAGAAGTATGTTTTTTTGTATCAAATAAGTGTTATTGTACTATATAATGTGTGTTTTAAGTATATATTGACCTTTTAATACAATTTACCTCACATTAGCATTAAATGTCTGGTGGAAAAAAGTATGAATCTTCCAGATTCTAGCAAAAGGGGAAGGTATACATACACAGTACCAAGTTATTTCAAACGAAAACGTTAAAATTTTCGTTAAAATGGAAGATGAATCTTGCGATTTATGAAATTTTAAAATTTTAAATTTCAACTTCCACTTACGTCATACTTCCCTAATTTCACATGTTTTGATTTCTTTTTAGCACATTTAGTTTTCAACCGCTCTATTCCACCCCAATCCACTACATTATACCAAAATTTCCACAAACACTTTGTTTTCAATTATATTTGTATTCTTAAACAATTAAGTAGAAACAATTTAACTCATCATCATCAAAACATACAACATAAGTAATAATAACAACGAATATAATATTATTATGTTTGTGTTTGTAGAAATACACACATGTGAATTCATTTGACTTTTTATGCTTAATATGCATTTCTGTTATAATACTGTACCGACTTTCAGGTAACAAAAGTAAATTTTAGAAGAAAATATGAGTAATTAATGAGGAACAAATACAAGAATTAAATGTGGGTAGTACTTGTATAGAAATTGGAAGACAAATGTTAGAGACATGAGAAAATTATTACAAATTAATATATGTAGAAATACATACATGTACAAATATATAAAAAAGATTACTAAGGACATTACTAGACTATGACTAGACTATGACTAGACTATGACTAGACTATGACTAGACTATGACTAGACTATGACTAGACTATGACTAGACTATGACTAGACTATGACTAGA
>NC_060950.1:61941815-61944334 GCF_022045245.1 Lucilia cuprina | reverse complement strand
AGAACTGAACTAGAACTGAACTAGAACTGAACTAGAACTGAATTAGAACTGAACTAGAACTGAACTAGAACTGAACTAGAACTGAACTAGAACTTAACTAGAACTGAAATAGATATTTTTAATATATATATATATAAAAAATGTAATTTTAATTCTGTTGTCATTTTCAGACAAGGCCAAAAAGAATCAACAGCACGCATATCAAACCAATAGCAAAGACAATCAATTAATAATAATAGAAGGTATAAACGTTTGTTAACAAATTATTTAGAAAACGATTTAAAAAACTTAACCTTATTTGCAGAATTCATAACTGGCGATCAGGGAGCACTAAAACCAAATTTTTGCTATTTAGTTATAATTATAATACAAATAATATTTACAATAAAAACCTAAATTATAGAGAAAACCAAATCAATTTGTTTTTCGTACAAACGAAGAAATAAATCAGAAACTTTTAGAGAATTTTTGTGTTTTTGAAGACATTTTTCAAGTGAGTTTATTTATTATAGTTTTTTTTTTTTTTTTTTTTTTTTTTTTTGTTTTGATTAATTTGATTGGTTGTTTAAATTGTTCTAATTATAATAAACTTAAAGTTAAAAGATATAGTTTTTTTTTTAATTAATAAAGCTAATTAAAAACATATAAGATCTAAAAGATCTTGAGTTTCTTTTTTGAAAGTTTTAACAAGAAATTAAAATACTTATTACTAAAAAAAAGTATTTTTTTTTATAAACAAATCTTAAGCAAATTGTTTATAGTTGTTAATAGTTAAGATGTTTTAAGATTGTACTTTAAATTAAACAAATTCTTTTAAGATTTGTTTATAAAAAAATTAACATAAATAGGAAACGTTAGATTATTTTCAAAAGAGAAAAAAACTTATAAAATAATTTTTAATTTGTTTAAAATTTTGATTTATAATTAAAGTTTTCAAGAGGGATTATTTAGACATTCAGGTCTTAAAGTGATTTTAAGCCAAAGAGAAATTTTAAATTTTAAGAATTTTAACAATAATTTTTTAATTATCGTTTCTTAAAACTTTTTGTTGTTTATATTATTTATTTATTTATTTTTTTAGATTTAAAAGTTAAAATAATTAAAATTATTTTTCTTTTTCTTTCAAATGGAACTCTTAGCTAAGGTTTTTGTTTTAAATGATTCAACAACAACCTTATTGTTTTTTTTTTACACTAAAATAAACCTTTTTTATAAATTGTTTAAAATAAATTGAAAAAAAAAAAAATAATTTAAAATTTTATCTTAAAACTTAATTAATTAAAAAGTGTTGTTATGTTTATGTTTTTTCTGGGGAGTAACTAACTAAAGTCTTAAAATGATAATAGCTAAACAAATAACTAGGATCACACTAAACCTTTTTGCTTTACACCAACTCTCTCGTCTTTTGCTATTTTTACTAAATATTTTTTTAATATAGTTTTCTTTTTTTGTATTTCTTTTTACTTAAATTTCTTGTTTATCAAAAAAAAAAAAAGATAAAGGCCTCCATTTTATCAACTTGATTTAGTTGGTGTTGTTGTACCATTAGTATCTGCTTTAGTGCAATGACCATTTGTTGCTGTAGTCTTGTTTGGTTGTTCATCCATATTAGGTACTTCAATTTTGGGTGGTGGTACTGCTCCTTTGGCTTTAGCTAATTTATCACGTTGTTCATAGATTTCATTAACTAATTTCTTAACGAATGGATGATTAAATTTCCCCTCGGTAGAATCGAAAAACTCTTGATGTTTTAATAAACAATCGTCTCTTTTCTCATATTCAAATGCCTGCATCACCATATCCAAACGATCTAAATCTTTAACAAATCTAGATTCAGCACTTTCACCATGTTCGTACTCCTATAGAAATGAAACGGGGGAAAAAAAACATTACACAAAACCCAATAATAATACTTATTTTCTCTCTAACTCACCTCAAACAATTCCATCATACGTTTGCCTCTGGGTTCTATCAATTTGCATATATCTTCCATGGCCTTGAATTCCATGTTTTTCTTTTCTTCTTTTGATACTCCACAAAAGGGTGTAATATCACCCACCAAACTTTCTGCTAAATCATGCACCAAAGCCAATTCCATGCATCGAATTTGATTAAGACCCTCTGTACCATCTAGCAGAAAGGTTAAAATGCTCATGCGATACATATGACCCGAAATGGATTCACAATCATTGACATTACGCAAAACCCAGCCAGTACGTTTTGTATGCTAGAAAGAAATCGATAAAAGAAAATTAATTAAATCAATAAATTAAAATGCAATTGAGATATTACAAAGAATTCAATTATGGAATTTTCTACTACAAATGTCTAAATTAGTTTTAAATCATTCAATTATCTTAATTAATTTAACACATCCATTTGTCTTCTATCCTCTGCTATATGAAATGTATACTAAGGAGTGAGATCGAAAAATTCTTAACATACATATATGTTTATAAAAAAGAAACCACTAAACTTACAGCTTTATTTTTTTTTTTATTTGATTCAAATTATTATTA
>NC_060950.1:61939927-61941715 GCF_022045245.1 Lucilia cuprina | reverse complement strand
TTCTAGTTCTGTTCTAGTTCTGTTCTAGTTCTGTTCTAGTTCTGTTCTAGTTCTGTTCTAGTTCTGTTCTAGTTCTGTTCTAGTACTGTTCTAGTTCTGTTTTAGTTCCAGTTCTGTTATAATTCTGTTTTAGTTCCAGTTCTGTTGTAGTTCTTTTTAATTCCAGTTCTGTTATAGTTCTGTTTTAGTTCCAGTTCTGTTATAGTTCTGTTTTAGTTCCAGTTCTGTTATAGTTCTGTTTTAGTTCCAGTTCTGTTCTGGTTCTGTTCTAGTTGTTTTGGATTTGGTCTTCTTCAGTTCTAGTTTCCCAACTTGTAATACCTCTACAACCCCCATAAATAATCATTCCAATTAAAATCTTTGCTACCACCAAATTATTCCCAAAAAACTTTTACTTACACTATATTTGTCATGGTAACTAATCAGACAAATATTTCAGGGTTAATATAGAAAATTTGATTTTTATTTCACCCCATAGCGATAAGATTGTTACTGTGAAAACACGCAACAAATTGTGATCACTCCAAAACAAAGTAATTTTATATAAAGTTTTTTTTTTATAAATGAAAAGCCGTAAGTAATTTAAGTAAGTAATTTATACAACTAAATTATCATTATAATTATGACAATGAGAGAGAGAAGAATATAGACAATAAACTAATCCAATTTGTTTTGTTAACAGAAATATTTAATCTAATAGATAAACGTATTTAATGCAACTTTTGTCACTATCAAAGTTAAAGTTCATGTAAACAAATGTAAATTGGAAATATATGAAAACAAAGAAGAACATATGTTTTGAGTGGAATTTATTTTAATTATCCAAATATTTATAGAATTTATTGTATTAAATCTGTGATAAACAAAAGTCGTCATTAAAAGATTGAAATAGAAAATTTCAAATTTTCCTAAACAATCACTGAAGAAAAGAAATTGTATGCACATCTAAAAATTTTCTGTTCAAAATAAAATACTGAAGCCTTAGAAGTGAATTTACCCAAAACTTTTGTATCATCCTTCGTATGCACATAAATAACTGAACTCAAAGCAATATTTAGTTCAGAATATATATTCAATATTTACCTGATAAAACAAATATAAAACGTAAAACTAATTTACTTCATTATGACGCGTCTATTGATATTAAATTTGTTTATTACACTCCCCCAAATTAAGCAGCTGCTGATTTAAGCATAATTTATTGATCAAATAATTTAAATAAACGGAAAATAATTATACGCTAAGTTTTGAAGGTTTCATGTTCAGTAGTCTTCAAGGATAAGAAATGAATGAAGGATTCTTTGAGTTTCTGTCGAATGTTTTAAACACCCTTATTTAATATAAATAAATATTCCAATAGTATTTTCTGATTTATTTTATAAATATTTTTAAACAGTTGCCAAAAACAAAAAAACGTTTCATATTATTGTACACAAAATCGAAAATAAACAATACTTAATACTAGAAGAAGAAGCAAACAAAAAAAAATAGAATAAACAAACACTAGTTGACTACTTATGTAGTGAGTGACAATGATCTTGGCCTTGACTGAGTGTATGGTCAAACAAAAAATATATATATAAATACGAAAAATAGATAAATAAAAAACAAAACCTAACAATTTCGTCAGAACACTTTGGCTAAATTATGGCACCTTTAATTGAAATCATAATAATAACAAATAAACTTTGTGTTTATGTCACGTACATACATATGTATATAATTAGTTCCCCTTTCATTATATTATACATAATTTTTTACCTTCCAGTTCAGTTCTAGTTCATTTCT
>NC_060950.1:61938208-61939827 GCF_022045245.1 Lucilia cuprina | reverse complement strand
TCTGTTCTAGTTCTGTTCTAGTTCTGTTCTAGTTCTGTTCTAGTTCTGTTCTAGTTCTGTTCTAGTTCTGTTGTAGTTCTGTTCTAGTTCTGTTCTAGTTCTGTTCTGGTTCTGTTCTAGTTCTGTTCTAGTTCTGTTTTAGTTCTGTTCTAGTTCTAGTTATGTTCTAGTTCTGTTCAAGTTCTGTTCTAGTTCTGTTCTAGTTCTGTTCTAGTTTTGTTCTAGTTCTGTTCTAGTTCTGTTCTAGTTCTGTTCTTTAATTTAATTATTACATTTTATAACTGTTTTGGTTTAAAAAAGTTGATTCAATGAAAAACCACAGAAAATACAAAAGAAAGTGAATGAACTTTGTTTTTATAGCTATTTTGCTAATAAATGATTACAAACTAAAATTTAAAACTGAAATAATTTTTGTGTAAATCTTCTTGAAATTTTGAATATGTCTTCAAACACTTTTTCTTTTAATGTTTATTTTATAAATAATTAAAAATTATGCAACTTTGTCGTTTAAACAAAAAAATGCAAGAGTAACAAAATAAACAAATGTATTCTATAACAATAAATTTTCCTTTTACTTTTAATATTTATACGAAAAAGAAGAATTCAATGTGAAAAAATATATATTTCTTAAATTTTCTCAACTTTTTTGTTCTCTCTTTCTCTATATCTCTACTACTTTGGATATATGGCTGTATAATAAGTACATTTAAAAAAAATCTCTTCATAATACGTAATATTATAATGAGTAATACTTTTTTTCGCAAAAAATAATATATAAAATATTTAACAAAACAAAAAATGAATGTATGTATTTAGAAAACGTCAATGAACGTACTAAATAACGCTAACAAAATTTTTAATGAAATAAATAATGTTCTTTATTGTATTAAAAGTAAATCAAAACGAAATAAAGGTCATTTTTAAATGAAGAAAAAAGTTTTTGAAAAAAAAAAAAATGTTATATTTTAAGGTATTTTTGGTGGCTATTTTTCGTTGTATAGAAAAAAATGTAAAATTTTTTCAAAATATTTTAAAATTTTTTCTATTAAAATAGTGTACTCATAAACTGAAAAGATTTAAAACAAAATATCGATTAAACCCCGACAATTTTTCATTTGACAGTTAATTTCGTCAAATTATTATTCTTTCTTATCTCAAGATTGCTGATTTTTGTATTACTTCTGTAAATACTAATCAAAATACTAGAGTTCTAAATCTTAATACATAATCATAATCTCTAAAATGTACTTTAATATGATTTAAAACTAATAATATATGTACAAGATATTTTTAGCATACTCGTGCTTTACTGGATGTATATAAATCAATTTTGTATATTATTTGGTTGATAAAGCTATTTTACATTACTTATATTATATTTGCTGGACTAGAACTGAACTATAATAGAACTAAAACAGAACTACAACACAACTAAAACAGATCGAGAGCAAAACTAGAATAATACTAGAACAGAACTATAACAGAACTTGAACAGAACTAGAACAGAACAGAATAGAACTGAACTAGAACTGAACTAGAACTGAACTAGAACTGAACTAGAACTGAACTAGAACTGAACTAGAATTGAACTAGAACTGAACTAGAACTGAACTAGAACT
>NC_060950.1:61904943-61938108 GCF_022045245.1 Lucilia cuprina | reverse complement strand
ATTTGACAAACAAGTTTAATTCTATAAAAATACGTAATTAACATTCCAAATAACCTTAAAATTTTTTAAATTGAATACATTTTTCCGTTTTTTCTAATACCGCAAAAAATACACTTTACCACAAATATTGCGGAATTTTCTAAAAAAAAACAAGGTAATATAAAACTAATTACATTTTTTTTTATAAATTTGAAGAATAAACACATTTTGATGAAAATTATTAAACAAAAACAACCACAAAACAAATAACGGCAGTAAATTACAGACAAAATAAAGAGCTACTCGTATTTCAGACAGTCAATGAAAAAATAAACAATAACAAAACTGTTCCATACATAATAACATGTGTTGTTGTCTGGTAGAAGAAATAATAAAAAAAAACTTTACCAAAAATTATAAGAACCTTACATTAAAGTTGTAACCAGAGAAAAAATCGATTTTTCTAACATATGTGAGGAAAATTAGAAAAACATTGTGAAAAGCACAACAATATTTACAACATTACGACAATTAACACTTAAGAACTAAAACTTACCTTTAAATTGCCAATTAACTCCATAAACTGAAGAATATCACCTAAACCTGTATTGAAACAAGGTTTTCCTGTTGAGGAATTTTGTTGTTTAGTATCTGGACATGATGCTGAAGATGAAGACGAGGGACTGTTCTCCTGACATTCTTCGTTACCATTTTGACCCTCGGATTTTTGTAGGCTCAAAGGTTCTGCAGCTAAAGAAGACATGGCAAATTGGGTTTGCTTTTGTTTGGTATTTAAATTTTGATTATGTTGTGTATGGAATTGATGAAAAATTTGCTGTTGAAAGAAATTCTGTATGCGTTGAGTACGTTGTTGTGGCTGTATTTGCTGGTGATTGTTATGATGATGATGATGTTGAGCTGTCTGATGATGTTGATACTGTAAATGATGTTGTAGTTGTTGTTGTGGTGGTGGAGGGGAAGTTTTTTTATTAAAATTTGAATCCTGCGTAATAGCTTCTTTTGCTGTTTCGCTTTTAATATACGAACTGTCAGCGTTCAGAGGCGAATACAAACTAAAACATTTGTTATGACTAGCATTAAAATTTTGTTGTGTTTGCTGCTTCAATGGCAGCTGACTAGAAGTGGTGTTGTTACTGGTATAGATATTGTTGCTGCTGCTGCTGTTAGTAGTATTTGTTTGTTGCTGTTGCTCTGACAATGATGACGTCGCTGCTGCTACTGCCTTTAAATCTCCTTTATCATTATCTACATAATTATTATGTAGTGACGTCATTAAAGTTGTTCCCACTGGTATGATAGTATTCGTTTCGGTCGTATTATTTGCACACACCGCCACATGTTTTATACTCTTTACCAAGTCTCCACCAGCTACAGTTTGATTTCGTAGCTTTCTTAGCGCTTTGATCAATTGCTGAATGGAGAGCATTTTGTGTGTGGTTTCGTTATATATTTTGTAGTATAGTTTGCGAGTAGAGAGTTTTTTTTGGTATTTTCTTTAATATGTAGCTGAGAGACACCACCAGACTTTATGATCTACAAATAAATATAAACGAACATTTAATAAAATGTAAACAAATTAAACAAAAAAGAAGTAAAAATTTATATTTGTTAAGAATATTTATAAATATGTTAATAATTTACTTGGTAACAACTAGGGTTCTATAAATCGTCTTTCGAATAATCATACAATCGACTTTCTGTCGAAAAAAGTCGAAGTCGACTATTTTGTTCCAAAAAAGTCGATAACTCGACTATCGTCTATGAAAAAAGTGGAAAAGTCGACTTTGTAAATAAAAGTCGAAAAAAGTCGGAAAGTCGGAAGGAGTCGAAAAAAGTCGAAAAGTCGGAAAAAGCCGGAAAGTCGGAAAAACACGGAAAAAGACGGAAAAAGTCGAAAGAAGTCGAAAAATTCGGAAAAAGTCGAAAATAGTCGGAAAAAGAAAGAAAAAGTCGAAAGAAGTCGAAAAGTTCGGAAAAAGTCGAAAATAGTCGGAAAAAATCGAAAATAGTCGAAAAAAGTCGAAAATAGAAAGAAGTCGAAAAAACTCAAAAAATTGCAACAAATAGAAAAAATATAAATAAAAATTTTTTTATTAATAATAATAAATAATAATATAATGTTAAATGGCAACATTATAAATTTACGCTTCAGGCAACTTTATAAATTTTTAACTCTGGTCGAAAACAGTCGAAAAAAGTCGAAAAAAGTCGGAAAAAGTCAAAAAGGTGGAAAAAGTCAAAAAGGTGGAAAAAGTCGAAAAGTCGAAAAATCGACATTTTATAAAATGAAAAAAGTTGAAATGTCGAAAAGTCGAAAAATCGACTTTTAACTAAATGCAAAAAGTCGAAAAGTTGACTTTTCATAAAATGCAAAAAGTCAAAAGTCGACTTTTCGTTTAACTATAGAACCCTAATAGATAGATATGGGCCCAGTAATGTCCCACTTTCACACAGATGCTATTCGAAACCCAAAAATTCTCAGGGTATAATTATTTAAGCGAGCGATTTTCCTTAAAAATTGTGACCTGTACATTGTTAAAACATTTTGCATGAACCTCTTGTGCTATATGTTTCATTGGTTACAAATATCAGACAAAAATTAATTAATCAATTATTACTTAACATGGCTGCTAAAAGACCGTTATAAGACCATTCAAGAAAAAAACACATCGTCAACAACTATTTTTAAACTATGTAATAGAATAAACAATGAATCATATAATATCATTATGAAACTTACTTATTTGTTGTGTGATTATCACGTTGAATATAACGGTTACATATGTAAAAGTATACAGGTGCGTGTGTGTAGGTTGTGTTTTCCTATTTCACTTTTTTGTTTTGGTTTTGTTATTATATTTTTATTCTTTTGCTATTGATTGCACTTTGCTCCTTTTAAACTCACAGACTTTTTGGCGATATATTAAAAAACAATATAGCCAAGTGTGATGTATTAATATAATTTATATTTTTTTGATTAGTTTATTTAGGTATAAAGCGAAAATAATTTTTTTTGAAAATTTCGTCAAAAAAGAACTTTTATGTAAATGGGAAGGGAGAGTGGTGTTAGAGAAAGAGAGGATATAATACAACATCAAGGCGGCAAATCAGGTATGGAAAATTGAATACCATTGCCTAAAATTGAACTAGAACAAGATTTGAAATGGAACTGAACAAGGAGAGAACTGAATTGAATTGAAGCAGTACTAAACTATAATTGAACTAGAAGTAGAACAAAACTAGAACAAACTAGAATAGAACTAGAACAGAACAAGAACAAAACTAAAACAGAACCTTAAGAAAACTAGAACACAACTGAAACAGAACTAGAAAAGAACCAGAACAGAACTAGAACCGTACTAGAACAAAACTATAACAGAAATAGAACAGAACTAGAACATAACTATAACAGAAATAGAACAGAACTAGAACAGAACAGAACTGGAACAGAACTAGAACAGAACTAGAACAGAACTATAACAGCACTAGAACAGAACTAGAACTAGAACTGAACTAGAACAGAACTAGAACAGAACTAGAACAGAACTGGAACAGAACTAGAACAGAACTAGAACAGAACTAGAACAGAACTAGAACAGAACTAGAACAGAACTAGGACAGAACTAGAACAGAACTAGAACAGAACTAGAACAGAACTAGAACTGAACTTGAACTATAACAGAACCGTACTAGAACAAACTAGAACATAACTAGAACAGAACTAGAATAGAACTAGAACATAACTAGAACAGAAATAGAACAGAACTAGAACAGAACTAGAACAGAACTTGAACAGAACTAGAACAGAAATAAAACAGAACTAGAACAGAACTAGAACAGAACTAGAACAGAACTAGAACAGAACTAGAACAGAACTAGAGCAGAACTAGAGCAGAACAGAACTAGAACAGAACTAGATCAGAACTAGAACAGAACTAGAACAAAACTAGAACAGAACTAGAACAGAACTAGAAAAGAACTAGAACAGAACTAGAACAACTAGAGTTGATCGTGAACACTACTACAACAGAACTTGCTAAAAATTTCAAATTTCCATACCTGGGCACAATAAAATTTAAATTTAATTAAAAAAACAACAACAAACAGAAAATTCATTAACAAACTTTTTGTAGTTGTTGCAAGTAAAATTTATTTTTGAATATTTTTGTAGTAAATTAGTGATTATTTGTTTATTATTGTTGAGTGTGTATCTTTTATTTTGAGAATTTATTTAGCTGCTTTTGTTTTTTTTTTTTTAATTTTATTTTTATTTCGTCTGAATGATCAAAAATTCATGTGACTGAAAATTTGTTAAATTCTTAGAAATGTAAAATATTGCACATTTTTCTTTATTAATTCTTTTAATTCTTTAAATGTCTGGCTTTATATATAGACAAAATACTTTGTTTGAATAGGATTTTAGGTTTATTTTGTTAATATTTTTTATGTATTTGTTTTTTTTTTAACAACAACCTTAGGTTCTGTTGGCAATTGTACGAATGCGGAAGAAATAATGGTTTTTTTGAAAAAAGGAAACGAATTTTCTTTTAATTACTTAACATACAATGGACATTACCAACTAAAAAATAATAACAAAAACCTTCGTTATTTTTGGATAATCTAACACATTTTCTATTTTCTTTCTTTAAACAAATATTCTTTAACGTTATTGTTGTTATTTTATTGCCACGCGCGAGGGTGAGTTTTTATTTTTTGTTTTTTTATTAGTTTTCCTTTTTGTTTTGTAATCAATGTAGCAATTGCCTCTTAACAAAACAGCTGTTGTTTTTATATTGAATTATTGCTTTTTTCTTTTTAACTGTTATTTGCTTTTCGTTTTTATCTATATTTTCATTAACTAGGTTTTTAATAGTTTTTTTTCCTTTGTTTGTAATTTATTTTATGAATTATTTATTTACTTATAAATTAATATATTACTTTTCACTATTAATTAGCACTATTTTAAATAAATTTTATGTACCAACAGCAGCTATTGAAATTTAATTTCTATTTTTTGAGTATTTTTATCGTGAACCGTGCACACACGGTATTTGTTGGAAAAAAATTTACATTTACCTTGAAAATTATGTATAACGTTGCCATATGTTCGGTTATTTCAAATGTCAAAAATAAGAAGTTGATTTAAAGATTGGGCAACATTGCTTATTAATAAAAGGAATGATGCCAGAATTTGTTTTTAAATAAAGACGTTACATCTTAACAATAGTTAATGGGATTTGTTAGTGTCTAGACTCTAGAGAAAAACAAATGTATAGATGCCAAACAACCGAAATGATTTAAAAAAACCTTGGCTGGTTTATAGTAGTAATAATATGGCGTTTCATAAAACGAAAGACAAACATTTTCGTTTACTTGTGTATTGTACAAAAATTTCATTCACTGGACTATTTTAGTCTGAATTACAGTAAATGCTTTAATCTAGGGTTCTATAGTTGAAACGAAAAGTCGACTTTTCGACTTTTTGCATTTTATGAAAAGTTGACTTTTCGACTTTTTGCATTTAGTTAAAAGTCGATTTTTCGACTTTTCGACTTTTTTCATTTAATTAAAAGTCGACTTTTCGACTTTTAATATTTTATAAATAGTCGACTTTTCGACTTTTTCAACTATTTTCGATTATTTTCGACTTTTTTTTCGAAGCCAGAAGCATAAATTTATAATGTTGCCATTTAACATTATATTATTATTATAATTATTATTTATTATTAATAAAGAAATTTTATTTATATTTTTTCTATTTGTTGCAATTTTTTGAGTTTTTTCGATTTTCTTTCCGACTATTATTTACAAAGTCGACTTTTTTCATAGACTATAGTCGATTGTCCGATTTTTTTCGACTTTTTCTGACTTTATTAAACTTTTTTCGACTCTATCCGACTTTTTTCGACTTTCCGACTTTTATTTACAAAGTCGACTTTTCGACTTTTTTCATAGACGATAGTCGAGTTATCGACTTTTTTGGAACAAAATAGTCGACATCGACATTTTTCGACAAAAAGTCGATTGTTCGAAAGTCGATATATAGAACCCTACTTTAATCTGGAATAAAGAATGAACAAAAGTATGATCTATGTATTAGTAGTATAGTGTAGATTATAGACTATTGTCTGGACTATAGACTGTGAAATATTCTGCACTATATACTAGACTGTACTTAAGACTGGACTGTAGACTAGACTATAATCAGGACTATAGTCTGTTCAATAATAAATATAGACTATAATCTGAAGAGCTTTATAAGAAATTCATTAAATATTTTATTCAATAATATTATATTTTATTAAATATAAAAAAAGAAAGTATAAAAAAACTTATTTTAAGGTAAATTTGCCAGCAAATTATCCATATCGGAATCATCCATTTCCATACGCGCTGCATCAACATTACTAGCAGATACTTCACTATCGCTAAATTCCAAACTATAGAATTCCTTTTCTTTAATTTGTTCATCTAGCGACGTTTCGCCTATAAAACACAAACCCAACTCATGGCGTACAATGACTTCATGCCAAAATTTGGCCATACGACGATTTACAACTTCGGTTTTTATCGATGAGATCCAAGTGTTATAATCATCGAATGCATTAAAGATAAAACAACGCTTGCGATAGACATTTAATGCTGCAACTATTTTATCCACATTAATTTCGGCAAATGATTCGGGTTTAAATATCAAATCTCTGATAACGGCACGCATTTGTGAGGCATAATGATTAAATTTAACATCACGCTGTGTACTATTCTTGATGGGAAATACACAGGCTTTAAGTAATAGTTCAAAGTCTTCAGCCGGTGCGGCAGAACGTACATGATCAAATGATAGTTGACTAGCCGAGGTAGATGCCTCTTCATCTAGTGTTTGTGTTAGACGCGCCATTTTAATTTTTTCCTCAGCTTTAGCTTTCTCCAACCAATCATTACTTATTTTCAAGGGAAATACACGTTTTACTTCTTTGGCAGCATCTTTTGCCTTCTCCTCAATTTGTTCGGGTACTTTCCAAAAGATTTCAGCAAAATTTTTATCTTTTAATATTTCCTCAAAGAACTCATCATCTTCACTGGCTTTACAAAGTATTTTACGTTCCATTAAATCCATAAAATTCTTCTCGAAAATATGAGGTAAATTATTAAATGGCAGTAAATCTTTCTCTAGTGTTTCTCTGGGTGTTTGGGAATCTTTAGTTTCTATGGTTAAGTCCATACTATCGATTAGATTATCAATGGCATCTAATTGCTCTTTAGAGCATTCACTTTTTTTCGATGCCAATTTAGGAAACTCAAAGAAATGATATTGTTCATAGTAAGCCAAATCGTACATGTAGAATGAGGCAGGGCTGTCATCTTTGATCTGAAAGAAATAGAATTATAAAATCACATGAGATTAGGATTTGTGGAGGGGGGATTTGGAGAAATATTCTACATTTAAACCTCTTCATTAATAATCGAGATATAAGAGAACAAGTTTCTGGTATAAATAGTTTTTTAGATTTTTAAAATTATTGTTTTATTGAGAACAAATATTGTCATTTAAATTTTGTAAATATGTATAGACAAATATTAGACTTACCTCATTTGGCATCAGAATCACCATCTTTGGCCTATTAAACATTTCACTGTAAACTTTCCAACACAAAATAACTCGTTCGGCTTTCAACAGTACCCTTACTAAAGCATTATTGTTTTATTGAGAACAAATATTGTCATTTAAATTTTGTAAATATATATAGATAAATATTAGACTTACCTCATTTGGCATCAGAATCACCATCTTTGGTCTATTAAACTTTTCACTGTATACTTTCCAACACAATATAGCTCTTTCCGCTTTCAAGAGTACCCTTACTAAAGCATTAATTATTTTCGCCGATCTAGTATCATCACGTTTGTGTATAATCATATACACAGTATCACCACTGTAATATTCATCATACACCGATTTACGCGGTATAAAACCCATAAATGTCAAACCGATTGGTAGTTTAATTTTATCATCATTAGCTGATTCATCGTAAGGTATAGGTGTACCACCCAACATATAACCTTCCATTAAATCATCCTCATTTGGTGTAATTCTATTGCCATTTATAGAATAACCCCATTCACGTGTAAGTACCTCATCATCTTCATTCCATACCTTTTTCAACTTAATGGTACATTCATTTTTGGCCGCAATTATACCGGTTATTCTAATGTTAATTTTTGTACCAATACGTAATTCACTATTCCAGGTCCATGGACGTTTATTATCACTTTTGGAGATGAAAAATTCCGCCTGTTTTAGGTTACTTAATTTTGCATTACATTCGGGTACAAGACGCAAAGCATATTTTTCATTTTCAACTTGTTGTTGAGATCTTTTGCCGGAATTAATTATGGCTTGTGGTAAAAAGTCATTCGCTTCATTATCAATATAAGCAATATTAGGGGAACTGGAAAAAAGTAACAGTAAATAGGAATTTAAATATTTTCTTAAGTCTAACACTTACACCACTATCAAGTCTACATTGTGTTCCAATAGACTTTTAGTAACATCCTCAAAGCAGTCATAAGAATTAATACCATCATTAAAATCATAAAATAATACCAATCTTAAACGTTGTACTTTCTTATTTCTGCAATTATAAAAAAAACATTGTCAAACTAAATGTAAATCCCTTCAAAACAAAACCTACTCCGAACCAGCTTTTAACATACTAAAGGCCACCACTAAAGCATCTAACCATTCTCCTTTATCTGTTGCCGTTTCATTGACAAACTGATAGAAATTCATAAGCAATTGCCACGAAGGTATTTCCATTTCTCCAGCATATTGAGTGACATTTAAATAGCCATCGTGACATACATTTGTATTGACATCATTAAAGGTACGCTGAGTGCCTACCAAAACAAAGGACATATAATCCTTTTTTGCCGTACATATCTGTTCAAAAAGTTTAGTTTAAATTGTAATTGATAATGACAGTGTAGAGGAGCATATAGAACTTACTTTACGTTTCATAATTTCTGAACAGCATTTTATGGATTTTTGTTTAAAATCCTCTGGTGTGCTTTGACGAACATCGAGAACAAATATCATATATTCCTGAAAAGGTAGAGAATTTGTAGAATGTTAGGAACATATCCGGAAAGGTCAATCGGTAATTTTGTACTTTTTCTAGGGCCTGTTTTGCTTCCGGTAGGTTAGTAGTTAGTATTTTAGTATGTCAGATGAGACACTAATAAAAAGATCTACCAAACTATCCAGATTAATGTGGGTAATATAGTATTCTATAGTGTGGATTCTAGTCTTAAGTCTGAACTGTTGTATACAATTTACATTAATGTTCAGCATAAATGTTCACAATCATTAATCTTGTGTCATGTTCCCAAACAAAAATTTAAACTTCTTTTGCAGCTTTTTATTTTGCATAGGTCCTAGCGCATTTTTTACAAATGTAAAATTAACAACTAATTTATACATTATTTACCTTATTATAAGCCATAGTTTGATTATATTCCAATTAAACTTTATGTTTCAATAGTGTAAATAAATTATATTGTGAAATTGTGCAGCAAACAAATATTTAAAAACAAAGCAAGTATTGCCAGATCGTAGAATTAGCGGTTTGATTTTCTCTCTCTCTCTCTTCAGCTGTTTAGGCAGATCTGGTGTTACTGAAATATTAAACACTTTTAAGAAATTACCTAAATTTACTTATAATTACAACTATAAATGGAGATATGAGGCTATACTTTTACCGAAATTATATATTAATTTTTTAATAATAAAAAATATGTAAGTAATTCCTAAATTTATAATAATTTCTCTTAAGTCTAATTGTTTTAGAAACTAATATTATATGAATCACTCTGTTATAATTTTGGCAACTATTTTGTTTTGTTTTCTTTTTCTATTTTTTCCGTTTCTATTATTACTATGTGTCAATGTTCTCTTCTCTTTTGCGTTTTAAACAAACGAAATTATTTGTTGAATTTTATCAGCATTTCAAAATAAACCAAACAATTGAACCAGTGAGACCGGCAGCAATATTAATTGGACGAATAATGGCTACAAAAGTAGATGCAGAATTTGCAAATTTCGAGGCAAAAATCTCCCTCAACAATCCAGTGACGGATTATGTCAAATTGATGGATGATAAAATGAAAGCTGACGTAATAATGCCCAATGATGTGTATGATGAATGCTGGAAAAAAATTTCGGCCGCTACTCGGGAGGCGGTATGGAAATTGTTATTCGAAGCTGGTGAGAATACTGTACAAAAAGAGCAATTGGAAAAGGCAGCGGAATTATTGAAAATGCACAAAGAGGACGCATGTTTTTATCAAGCCTCCGACTATAATAGTTGGATTGTGGGTGTAAGAGATGAACTGTTAAAACGTAAAATGTTGGAATTTTGGAAAAATGTTGTAGTACAAAAAGAATTAGGTCCCTGCTGGGCTAGAGATTCTGATCTTTTCGATGATGTTGATGATCCAGAACCGGCTAATTTTTATAAGTTTGCAGACTGTGAAGCACCCTGGTTGAAAAATAAAGCTGCATCAACAGCTCCTAATGTATCTGACCTATTGGCTTCATCACTCCTCCATAAGGAATCACCAAAAACTGATAAAACTTTAAAGAAGCTAAGCATGCAGACTCCCGCCGATGATTATAAATATAATGTTGAAGCTCAGGGAGAAATTGATGGTGATGATGAGGAGGCCTATAAGCAAATATTTGCCGAAGCTAGAAATATGTTATGGCAGCTGCTTTTTGGAGAAAGCTCTTTGACAACAGAGAATAGTAAGAAAGCCGCTGAGCTTTTAGAGCTATATAAAAGTGATGCATGTTTCTATTGTCCTTGGGATTACAATGATTGGATTCCCACCGTAAGAGATGAGCTTTTGAAAAGAAAATATTTCGACTTCTGGCAAGATGTAATAGTGAAGAAAGAATTGGGTTTATGCTGGGCTCGTGATTCGGATTATTTCGATGATATGGAAGATAAAAGACCTATGGAATTTTATAAAGTTGGAGAAGATTATATAAAACAGCAAAAGAAATAGTTTAAGAATTTTTGTTATTTCTTATGAATCTAGTTATATAAATCGCCTATTGTATATCCATACGTATTTGATACAGCTACTATTAATATTAACAATAAAATTGTTTATTTTTTAATGAAAAAATTTCATTTCTTTTTTGTTTTTTGAAATGAATCTAAAGATAAAAATATATCTTTAAATATTAGAATTGCATTATTCTTAGAAATTTTTTACATTTAGTTCTAATAATAGTTAATAATGTGAGATGAATCAGTAAATTATATATATATATATATTATAAATATTTGTTGTTTTTTTAACTAGAAGCACAATTTTTCAGCTGTTTAAATATTTATTGGAAAATGACATGACATCATTTTATGCAAATTACCTGAAATAACCGTTATAATTCAAAATGTTTATAAAACTAAATAAATTATCTGTTACCCTGTTGTAGAGCAAGAGACGAGTGTTGCCAATTAAATTAAACTTACTTTGTTTTAAAATTTGTTAACAAATATTAAAATAAGTTGAAATTTTCGAAATTTATTGAAAACTGTTATTATGTTTAACATGAATATAACAAGATCGGTTGAAGCATTTCCATTAAAATTTATTATTACTTTTATATATGGCAATTTGAGCAACTGGTATTTATTAGGGTTCTATAAATCGACCTTCGAATAATCGAACAATCGACTTTTTGTCGAAAAAAGTCGAAGTCGACTATTTTGTTTCAAAAAGGTCGATAACTCGACTATCGTCTACGAAAAAAGTCGACTTTGTAAATAAAAGTCGAAAAGTCGGAAAGTTGAAAAAAGTCGAAAAGTCGGAAAAAGTCGGAAAGTCGGAAAAAGTCGAAAAAAGTCGGAAAAAGTCGAAAGAAGTCGAAAAATTCGGAAAAAGTCGAAAATAGTCGGAAAAAGTCGAAAAAAAGTTGAAAAAAGTCAAAAAGTCGGAAAAAGTCAAAAACAGACAGAAGTCGAAAAAACTCAAAAAATTGCAACAAATAGAAAAAAAAAAATAATTTTTTTTATTAATAATAAATAATAATAATAATATAATGTTAAATGGCAACATTATAAATTTACGCTTCTGGCAACTTTATAAATTTTTAACTCTGGTCGGAAAAAGTCGAAAAAAGTCGGAAAGTCGAAAAGTCGAAAAGTCGAAATGTCGGAAAAAGTCGAAAAGTCAATTATTTATAAAATATTAAAAGTCGAAAAATCGACTTTTAATAAAATGAAAAAAGTCGAAAAATCGACTTTTAACTAAATGCAAAAAGTCGAAAGTCGACTTTTCATAAAACGGAAAAAGACGAAAAGTCGATATTTCGACTTTATGCCATAAGTCGACTTTTCATAAAATGCAAAAAGTCGAAAAGTCGTTTTCGTTTCAACTATAGAACCCTACTTTGACAGCTAGAAAAATCAGGCGAATTAAGAAAAAAATTATCAGCTAATTGATTAACACCACCTTATATATACGCCTTGCTTTTATATATGGCAACTTGAGCAACTGGTATTATTCTTATAATATTTAACATGAATCAATCTGTTATTATTAAACATCTGTTTTGAAAGTATTTTAATTTTGCGCTGCTCTTCTTCTTCTGTTTAATATTTTCATCAGAAAACGAAAACAATTCTTTTATAAAATGGAGACTTCTATTAATAAAAAATTTAATAATTTAAATTTAAATAATTCCAAGGAATTAATGGACTCGACAGGTGTTCCTTTTATTAACCCTAACTTAAAACAGATATCAACTCAAACACCACTAGAAGATTATGACCACAATATGACAGCTGAAACGGACTATGAATACGTTAATGATGATGAATTTGAAAAATATGGCTTTTGGTATACATTTGCCCAGGCTCGCAATACAGTATGGAAACTTTTATTTGACAAAACAACCTTAAAAGAAGAAAACTTTAATAAAGCCGCTCAACTTTTAGAAGACTACAGATGCGATGCATTCATGATAATGCCAAGAGGTTATAATCTTTGGATACCCACTGTTAAAGGTGAACTTTTAAAAAGAAATTATTTTCATTTTTGGCAAAATGTTATAGTGGATAAACAATTGGGATTATGTAATGGCATAGATGCCAAATTTGCTGATGACATGTTGGATGGTAAAGATCCTGAAGAATTTTATAAAGTAGCGGAGGATTTTATCGAACAACAGTAGACAAATTAGTTTATGAAATATGTGTTACTTGTAGATTCCGTATAAACTAAAAATTAAATAAATTAATTTTTGATGAAATCCTTTCCCGTATTAAAAAATTTATTGGGATCCTTACCATCTAACTCATCATCATCAAATTTTGTATCAGTACCGCAGCATAAACCTAATTCTTTGTTTATTATTATCTCTTGCCAAAAAAGCCATAAAAGTTCATCTCTAACGTTGGGTATCCAAAGATTATAGTCCCTTGGTGACAACATTAAGGTATCTCGCCTATGATATTCTAAAAGTTTTGCGGATTTATTAAAGTTTTCAACACTTAATTTGGATTCTTCAAACAAAAGTTTCCACACTATTTTCGGGCATGGGCAAATGTATTCCAACAGCCATATTTTGCAAATTCATTATCCTTTCGTGTATTCATAGTCCATCTCAGCTATCATATTATGCCCGTAATCTTCCACTGGCGTTGGGGTGGTTATTTGTTTTAGAGCATTGTTGATGTAGGGTACACCTGTGCAGTCCATTAGTTCTTTGGTCTTTATTAATAGTCGAGTCCATTTTGTGAAGTAATGTTGTAAATACTGGAAGTTTGAAATAGTTGGTAGGTATTTTTAAAACTCTTTCGTTTTATGATGAAATTGGAAAATTTTTTAACCAGATGTTTATTTCAAACAGAATGACTCATTGACAGATTCATGTGTCCTCTACTCGATTGCTATTTAAGTGGATATATAAATGATACATATGCCTAGGAGTAACTAACTTTAGCATTAATGTAGGGCCACGATCGGCAACAGTGTTTTTTGGCCGTTACTAAATTTACACAGATTATACCCGACATTGTAGGGTATAATAAAAAACTGATGATATAAACAGAGTGAGTCATTAACAAATATTTTAATTAACATTTCAATGTTGCCAATCTATAACTAAAATCATTTTTGAGTTACCCTAACTTGCTAGTAAATTTCATTCGACACATAGATGGCGCAACATATTATAGTTACCGTTTTTAAAAAAATTTAAAAATACTGCAAAAATATTTTAAGTTTATATTTTATGAAAATTTCAAAGATTTTATATAAATTCCGAGTGTTTTCCCAACCGATTTTTCCGCTTAATTCGAAATAAAGCAATCACAGATTCCATTGTTTTCCAGTTTCATAACAAAATAAAAATATTTTTAACGTTTTTAAGCAATAACCTAGTTTTTGGGAAGTTTTATAGTTAAAACAAAAAGTCGACTTAAAATAAATAAAAAAAAAATTAAGAAAGAATTTAAAAAAATAAGAGAGTGATCAATAATAATGCTATTTAAAGATTTGAATATGATTTTCTAATATGATCTTATTTTCTTGATTGCATCGTTATTGAAGGATCTCCAGTCGACTAAGCTTGCTTTCAAATATCTTTCCTTAACCCTCACAACTTCTTAGCAATTTTAAACTTTTTGTATTCGTTTTCTGTATAAAATAAACTAAAAACATGTTAACTATTTACCATTTACAAAGTCTTAACAAAGTTATAACAATTTTCATTAAGTGTGAAAATGACAATTTGGTAACGAACAACAAACAATCAGCAACAACATGTAGAAGTAACAGAATTCACAATAAAAAAATTGGAAAAAAATAGTTTTAACTAGCAGTGGAAAAAGCTAACAAAACTATTTAACATGCCAAACTATTGTAGTTTAAGACAAGAGTAAAAAAAGAACATCATGAGATGAGGTAACAAACAATAGCTGTTTTAGAAACACGAAACATAAAACATTCAAGATGTTAGATGAATGACGAATAGAAGAAGCTGTACCTCGAGTAACAGAATGAAAAGTCTAGTCTATAGTCTAGACTGTAATCTAGTCTATAGTCTAGACTGTAGTCTAGTCTATAGTCTAGACTGTAGTCTAGTCTATAGACTAGATTACAGTCTAGTCTATAGACTAGATTACAGTCTAGTCTATAGACTAGATTACAGTCTAGTCTATAGACTAGATTACAGTCTAGGCTATAGACTAGATTACAGTCTAGTCTATAGACTAGATTACAGTCTAGTCTATAGACTAGATTATAGTCTAGTCTATAGACTAGATTATAGTCTAGTCTATAGACTAGATTATAGTCTAGTCTATAGACTAGATTATAGTCTAGTCTATAGACTAGATTTATAGTCTAGTCTATAGTCTAGATTATAGTCTAGTCTATAGTCTAGATTATAGTCTAGTCTATAGACTAGATTATAGTCTAGTCTATAGTCTAGTCTATAGTCTAGTCTATAGTCTAGTCTAGTCTATAGTCTAGTCTATAGTCTAGTCTATAGTCTAGTCTATAGTCTAGTCTATAGTCTAGTCTATAGTCTAGTCTATAGTCTAGTCTATAGTCTAGTCTATAGTCTAGTCTATAGTCTAGTCTATAGTCTAGTCTATAGTCTAGTCTATAGTCTAGTCTATAGTCTAGTCTATAGTCTAGTCTATAGTCTAGTCTATAGTCTAGTCTATAGTCTAGTCTATAGTCTAGTCTATAGTCTAGTCTATAGTCTAGTCTATAGTCTAGTCTATAGTCTAGTCTATAGTCTAGTCTATAGTCTAGTCTATAGTCTAGTCTATAGTCTAGTCTATAGTCTAGTCTATAGTCTAGTCTATAGTCTAGTCTATAGTCTAGTCTATAGTCTAGTCTATAGTCTAGTCTATAGTCTAGTCTATAGTCTAGTCTATAGTCTAGTCTATAGTCTAGTCTATAGTCTAGTCTATAGTCTAGTCTATAGTCTAGTCTATAGTCTAGTTCTAGTCTATAGTCTAGTCTATAGTCTAGTCTATAGTCTAGTCTATAGTCTAGTCTATAGTCTAGTCTATAGTCTAGTCTATAGTCTAGTCTATAGTCTAGTCTATAGTCTAGTCTATAGTCTAGTCTATAGTCTAGTCTATAGTCTAGTCTATAGTCTAGTCTATAGTCTAGTCTATAGTCTAGTCTATAGTCTAGTCTATAGTCTAGTCTATAGTCTAGTCTATAGTCAAGTCTATAGTCTAGTCTATAGTCTAGTCTATAGTCTAGTCTATAGTCTAGTCTATAGTCTAGTCTATAGTCAGTCTATAGTCTAGTCTATAGTCTAGTCTATAGTCTAGTCTATAGTCTAGTCTATAGTCTAGTCTATAGTCTAGTCTATAGTCTAGTCTATAGTCTAGTCTATAGTCTAGTCTATAGTCTAGTCTATAGTCTAGTCTATAGTCTAGTCTATAGTCTAGTCTATAGTCTAGTCTATAGTCTAGTCTATAGTCTAGTCTATAGTCTAGTCTATAGTCTAGTCTATAGTCTAGTCTATAGTCTAGTCTATAGTCTAGTCTATAGTCTAGTCTATAGTCTAGTCTATAGTCTAGTCTATAGTCTAGTCTATAGTCTAGTCTATAGTCTAGTCTATAGTCTAGTCTATAGTCTAGTCTATAGTCTAGTCTATAGTCTAGTCTATAGTCTAGTCTATAGTCTAGTCTATAGTCTAGTCTATAGTCTAGTCTATAGTCTAGTCTATAGTCTAGTCTATAGTCTAGTCTATAGTCTAGTCTATAGTCTAGTCTATAGTCTAGTCTATAGTCTAGTCTATAGTCTAGTCTATAGTCTAGTCTATAGTCTAGTCTATAGTCTAGTCTATAGTCTAGTCTATAGTCTAGTCTATAGTCTAGTCTATAGTCTAGTCTATAGTCTAGTCTATAGTCTAGTCTATAGTCTAGTCTATAGTCTAGTCTATAGTCTAGTCTATAGTCTAGTCTATAGTCTAGTCTATAGTCTAGTCTATAGTCTAGTCTATAGTCTAGTCTATAGTCTAGTCTATAGTCTAGTCTATAGTCTAGTCTATAGTCTAGTCTATAGTCTAGTCTATAGTCTAGTCTATAGTCTAGTCTATAGTCTAGTCTATAGTCTAGTCTATAGTCTAGTCTATAGTCTAGTCTATAGTCTAGTCTATAGTCTAGTCTATAGTCTAGTCTATAGTCTAGTCTATAGTCTAGTCTATAGTCTAGTCTATAGTCTAGTCTATAGTCTAGTCTATAGTCTAGTCTATAGTCTAGTATATAGTCTAGTCTTTAGTTTAGTCTATAGTCTAGTCTATAGTCTAGCCTCCAAATCTTAAGTTCCATCTTAAAAATTATTTTTTTAAAGGACCACATTTAATGTTTACAATTCGTAGGGTATAATCAAACATATAATCATTGTCTCCAACTTTTAGTCAACACTTTGTACAATTCATTTTGTAGCATTACTGTGGCATCACATCCAAGTGGCTGCAACCAAAAACTTAAATTGTACATGCCATTCGTCTGGAACAACACAAGTCAAAAGAACACCTCGAATTACATGTCGACATAAATGTTTTGTGTCACCATTTATGAACACTACTTTAAGTATTAAACTAACAAATAGTTAAAATTGCTGTTATAGCTGTTGTTTTTATTTTAACTATTTAAAAATGTACAACATCTATCTAATAACGAAAACGACCTTAGTACAAAACATTTTTTTGTTTCTTTATAGTTCGTTGGTTTGTTTTAACAATAACATCATTGAAATTGCATGAATACAACTCGTAGTATTTACTAGAACAGAGTACATGCTCTTGTAAATGTGAACAACATAAACAACATGCATTACTTTGAACAACACAAAATTGTATAACTATGTACAGACATGATGCTAAAGTTGGCTCATCTTGGCCATGATCATGTTAGAAAAGAACACACAAACCAACACCAAAGTTATCAACTGAAACGAGGCAAAGAAAAACAAGTAATATTTCTATATTCGGCTGTGCCGAATCTTATATACCCTTCACCAAGTATGTTTAAAAAAACACAGCTGAATAAAACCAAATACATCTCCACACGCACATGTACATCTTTATCCAATTCACAGTGTTGTTGTTGCTTTTTTAACAAAGCCTTAAAAAAAATGTGGCTTTTTGGATGAAATTTTCAGAGGTTGTTTCGGATTTTTGCTCATATTTCCGTTATTTAAGACTGATTTTGCTGATTTTAAATAGCGATCTTATCGCAAGCATGTTTAATAGAATTATTGAAGATTCGGATCTCGCCGATGTCTGGGGACCTCTTAAAACTGATTTCAACAGAAAGACAGACAGACAGACAGACGGACATGGCTTATTCGACTCCTCTATCTATAAGGATCCAGAATATATATATATACTTTATAGGGTCGGAAAATTATATTATAGAAATTACAAACGGAATGACAAACTTATATATACCCTTCTCACGAAGGTGAAGGGTATAATTAAAGAAAATTTGCTGCCAACACCATAAGGTAGTGTAAGGGTACCTACGTGTACCTCTACAACATTTTAAGATGTCATGTATAGGTTTTTTCTTTTTGGATTCTCTACTAGTAGCACAAACACGAATATTGTTTGTATGTTTATTTAGTTGCTTACTTTTTCTCTTCATTGTTGTCGTACTGATCACCTCGCTCACCTTACACCACCTGCATGATAAGTAGTCGTCTTTTGGACAAACGATGCTGGTGGCTTAAGACAACAACATGTTGCTGCTTCTGCTGGAGAGCTGTACTAAAAGAAAAAACAAAAAAGAATCATTTATTGTTGTTACTTTAAGTCTGACAACATCATGTTGGTACAGATAGATTTTTCCACTAGCTTTTCATGTTTTATGGTGGCAGATATGTTGTTTGTTGTAAAGTGGGTGGGTACATTTGGAAATGGTTAATACTTTAGATTGACCGATTGATTTAGAATACGCGTTTGATTGTCGAAACTATTGCGGAGCAGTTTCTATGAGTTTCCACAACCGATTTCTCTATGTTTTGTTGACTCGACTGCTTTGGGTTCCCGTGCATATTTTCAGCAAACACGACCCTAAGTCCTAAGTGGAGGACGATTTATCAGCTGTTTTGGGTTTTCTTGACTAAAGAAAGTTGAGTATTCTTCATCGCACATTTATTAACTTTGAGTTTGAGGATCGGTAATATCCTAGTAGGGAAAGTCTTTTGAATATATGAACTCAGTTGTGGAATTTCCTGAGTAATCGATTGTTTCTGTTTTCTATGTATTGTTCTTATATAGGATGATGAATCGACTGTACTGCGATCTTCTGAGTACCTTTTCTGTATTGAAATCTGAAAAAAGTCCACTTCTTGTAGAAGACAATTAACCGACTATCTCAGAGATTCTCTCTGGCTTACTATGGCTGAGGGCAACAAAACATATAACTAAATCGTTTGGATCTTGTTTAAGTGAGGATCATATTTCGATCTCATGATTTATAGTCTTTCTAAGAAGGCAGTACGATATACTTTGACTTATGGATGTTGCCTAATTGTCAATGATTTTAATTTCCCGAGGCAATGTACTTGCAATGAATGATGACGCAGAATATTACCCTCAAGATAGATATAAATGAACATACAGTAATTAATGTTATCACTACTTACTAGTAATTAATGTTATCACTACTTACTAGTAATTAATGTTATCACTACTTACTTCTTACAGACTGATCTACAGTTAAGACGGCAGATGGACTTATAGTCAATACCAAAAATTGATCTATATTCTAAACGAGAACCTTTGTTAAGGTTGCAATTGATCTTGACTGTATTCTCGATTACGCAGAATATAAATTCATAAAGTTTTATTAGATATAAATGAACAGTAGTATCGTCTATATTCAACTTAATGGTCTGATTCACAGTCAAAACTATAATCAAGGCTACAGACTGATCTATAGTCAAGACTAAAAACTGATTAAAAAAATATTTCTATTGTCAATACTTTAGATTAATCTATAATTTAAACTTTGTACTATTCTTTAGTCAAGATTGCAGACTAATCTATATCCAAGATAATAGGCTGATCTTTTGTAGAGACTATATACTGATCTATAGTCAGGACTATGGATTAAAACTAATTAATGTATATAGATTTGCCTTTAGTTATGGCTTAAAATTGAACCATTGCAAAGACTATAGACTGATCTTCAGACTAGACTGTAATTGATCTACAGCCAAAGCTTCTAAAGTCAAGATTATAATAAACTTGTTAGACATATTTTGATCCATCCATAAAACTGTAAACGCTAACAACAACAAAAAACAGAAACCATAATTCACTAGATCAAAAGTTAAAGGATGTTGAGGAAGATCAAAAATACGAATAAAATTGAATTGTCGAAACAATTTTCAATCTTCCCACCTATAACAGTTATGCATGTAAAATTTATTTGCCATATGTACATATCTAATTCAGAAGACACACACACACACTCATACTTATTAAAATGATCATAGCCCGTGTAACCATCATCATATGTACGTAGTATGTTATCTAGTTCCACCAATGCTGTTGTAGTCTTTTTGCTCCTTTGCACTTTTTGTTGGTACTACTATATTAACCATTACAATACATACAGTAGCTATTGCTGGTATTATTTTTTCGAGCTGCTGTATTTCTTGTCTATAGCAACTTACTACTAGCATAGTATTTTTTTTTGTATGCATAAATACATTTTTATTTGATATTGTCTCGATATGTTTTGGATTTTTTGTTGTTATGTCGTTGTTTTTTTTGTTTTTCTTACTTACAACAATATCGTTTATAGTTGTTGTCATTTTGTTAATACACAGGATCATACATACTATTACAATTTTATTGAACAGCAGCAGCAGTAATAGTTGCGGTAGCTTTTGCTAACATTTACTTACAAGTAAGCACTACAAATACGACTCTAATAATAGTCGTCGATACGAGTTGATGTTAATGTTAAAGTGTTTGTTAAGTTTGTTATTTAAAAGTGATTAAGAGTAGTAGATGTTATTGCTCGTTGTTGATTGTTGTTACTGTGTCTCTAATTTGATTTAACGTGTTATTGTTGTTGGCTTTATTGTTTTTTTCCTTGGTTTAAATATAACAATTTGTTATCAATTATGTTATATTCATAGTACGCTAGACATACAAGAAAATGGATCTGTTGTGTTCACTTTAGAAGTACAAGTACGTGAAAACATAAATGTCCATTTGAAGAACAGGGGCCAAAAGGATGAAAATTCAACTTTTGAGTGAAAGCACAAAAGTTCATTTTCTGTCTAAACTAGAAGAGCTGGAGCCAAAAGGATGAAAATCTGTGATAAATTTTATTTCATATTAAAAGTCAACTTTTGAGTGAAAACACAAAAGTCCATTTTCTGGCTAAACTAGAAGAGCTAGGACCAAAAGGATGGAAATCTGTGATCACTTTTATTTCCTCACAAAAATCAACTTTTGAGTGAAAACACAAAAGTCTATTTTCTGGCTAAACGAGAAGAGCTAGGGCCAAAAGGATGAAAATTTGTGATCACTTTTATTTCCTCACAAAAGTCAACTTATGAGTGAAAACACAAAAGTTCATTTTCTGGCTAAACTAGAGGAGCTAGGGCCAAAAGGATGGAAATCTGTGATCACTTTTATTTCCTCACAAAAATCTAATTTTGAGTGAAAACACAAAAGTCCATTTTCTGGCTAAAGAGCTAAGGCCAAAAGGGATCACTTTTATTTCCTCACAAAAATCAACTTTTGAGTGAAAACACAAAAGTCTATTTTCTGGCTTAACGAGAAGAGCTAGGGCCAAAAGGATGAAAATTTGTGATCACTTTTAATTCCTCACAAAAGTCAACTTTTGATTTAAAACACAAAAGTCCATTTTCTGGCTAAACTAGAAGAGCTAGGGCCAAAACACAAAAGTCCATTTTCTAGCTAAACTAGAAGAGCTAGGGCCAACGGGATGAAAATCTGTGATCACTTTTATTTCCTCACAAAAGTCAACTTTTGAGTGAAAACACAAAAGTCCATTTTCTGGCTAAACTAGAAGAGCTGTGATCACTTTTATTTCCTATTAAAAGTCAACTCATGAGTGAAAATACAAAAGTCCATTTTCTGGCTAAACTAGAGGAGCTGGGGCCAAACGGATGGAAATCTGTGATCACTTTTATCTCCTCACAAAAATTAACTTTTGAATGAAAACACAAAAGTCCATTTTCTGGCTAAATTAGAAGAGTTAGGGCCAAAGGGATGGAAATCTGTGATCACTTTTATTTCCTCACAAAAATCAACTTTTGAGTGAAAACACAAAAGTCTATTTTCTGGCTAAACGAGAAGAGCTAGGGCCAAAAGGATGAAAATCTGTGATCACTTTTGAGTTAAAACACAAAAGTCCATTTTTTGGCTAAACGAGAAGAGCTAGGGCCAAAAGGATGAAAATCTGTGATCACTTTTATTTCCTCACAAAAGTCAACTTATGAGTGAAAACACAAAAGTTTATTTTTTGGCTAAACTAGAGGAGCTAGGGCCAAAAGGATGGAAATCTGTGATCACTTTTATTTCCTCACAAAAATCTAATTTTGAGTGAAAACACAAAAGTCCATTTTCTGGCTAAACTAGAAGAGCTAGGGCCAAAAGTGATCACTTTTATTTCCTCACAAAAATCAACTTTTGAGTGAAAACACAAAAGTCTATTTTCTGGCTAAACGAGAAGAGCTAGGGCCAAAAGGATGAAAATTTGTGATCACTTTTATTTCCTCACAAAAGTCAACTTATGAGTGAAAACACAAAAGTTCATTTTCTGGCTAAACTAGAGGAGCTAGGGCCAAAAGGATGGAAATCTGTGATCACTTTTATTTCCTCACAAAAATCTAATTTTGAGTGAAAACACAAAAGTCCATTTTCTGGCTAAAGAGCTAAGGCCAAAAGTGATCACTTTTATTTCCTCACAAAAATCAACTTTTGAGTGAAAACACAAAAGTCTATTTTCTGGCTTGGGCCAAAAGGATGAAAATTTGTGATCACTTTTAATTCCTCACAAAAGTCAACTTTTGATTTAAAACACAAAAGTCCATTTTCTGGCTAAACTAGAAGAGCTAGGGCCAAAAGGATGGAAATCTGTGATCACTTGTATTTCCTCACAAAAATCAACTTTTGAGTGAAGACACAAAAGTCCATTTTCTGGCTAAACTAGAAGAGTTAGAGCCAAAAGGATGAAAATCTGTGATCACAAAATTCAACATTTGAGTGAAAACACAAAAGTTCATTTTCTGGCTAAACTAGAAGAGCTAGGGCCAAAAGGATGAAAATCTGTGATCACTTTTATTTCCTCACAAAAGTCAACTTTTGAGTCCATTTTCTGGCTAAACTAGAAGAGCTAGGGCCAAAAGGATGAAAATCTGTGATCACTTTTATATCCTCACAAAATTCTGGCTAAACTAGAAGAGCTAGGGCCAAAAGGATGAAAATCTGTGATCACTTTTATTTCCACACAAAAGTCAACTTTTGAGTGAAAACACAAAAGTCCGTTTTCTTGCTAAACTAGAAGAGCTATCACTTTTATTTCCTCACAAAAATCTGGCTAAACTAGAAGAGCTAGGGCCAAAAGGATGAAAATCTGTGATCACTTTTATTTCCACACAAAAGTCAACTTTTGAGTGAAAACACAAAAGTCCGTTTTCTGGCTAAACTAGAAGAGCTAGGGCCAAAAGGATGGAAATCTGTGATCACTTTTATTTCCTCACAAAAATCAACTTTTGAGTGAAAATACAAAAGTCAATTTTCTGGCTAAACTAGAAGAGCTACGGACAAAAGGATGGAAATCTGTGATCACTTTTATTTCATCACAAAAATCAAAGTCCATTTTCTGGCTAAACTAGAAGAGCTAGGGCCAAAAGGATGGAAATCTGTGATCAGTTTTATTTCATATTAAAAGTCAACTTATGAGTGAAAATACAAAAGTCCATTTTCTGGCTAAACTAGAGGAGCTAGGGCCAAAAGGATGGAAATCTGTGATCACTTTTATTTCCTCACAAAAATCTAATTTTGAGTGAAAACACAAAACTCCATTTTCTGGCTAAACTAGAAGAGCTAGGGCCAAAAGGATGAAAATCTGTGATCACTTTTATTTCCTCACAAAAGTCAACTTTTGAATGAAAACACAAAAGTCCATTTTCTGGCTAAATTAGAAGAGCTAAGGCCAAAAGGATGAAAATCTGTGATCACTTTTGAGTTAAAACACAAAAGTCCATTTTCTGGCTAAACTAGAAGAGCTAGGGCCAAAAGGATGAAAATCTGTGATCACTTTTATTTCCTCACAAAAGTCAACTCATGAGAGAAAACACAAAAGTCCATTTTCTGACTAAACTAGAAGAGCTAGGGCCAAAAGTGATCACTTTTATTTCCTCACAAAAATCAACTTTTGAGTGAAAACACAAAAGTCTATTTTCTGGCTAAACGAGAAGAGCTAGGGCCAAAAGGATGAAAATTTGTGATCACTTTTATTTCCTCACAAAAGTCAACTTATGAGTGAAAACACAAAAGTTCATTTTCTGGCTAAACTAGAGGAGCTAGGGCCAAAAGGATGGAAATCTGTGATCACTTTTATTTCCTCACAAAAATCTAATTTTGAGTGAAAACACAAAAGTCCATTTTCTGGCTAAAGAGCTAAGGCCAAAAGTGATCACTTTTATTTCCTCACAAAAATCAACTTTTGAGTGAAAACACAAAAGTCTATTTTCTGGCTTAACGAGAAGAGCTAGGGACAAAAGAATGAAAATTTGTGATCACTTTTAATTCCTCACAAAAGTCAACTTTTGATTTAAAACACAAAAGTCCATTTTCTGGCTAAACTAGAAGAGCTAGGGCCAAAAGGATGGAAATCTGTGATCACTTTTATTTCCTCACAAAAATCAACTTTTGAGTGAAGACACAAAAGTCCTTTTTCTGGCTAAACTAGAAGAGTTAGAGCCAAAAGGATGAAAATCTGTGATCACAAAATTCAACATTTGAGTGAAAACACAAAAGTCCATTTTCTGGCTAAACTAGAAGAGCTAGGGCCAAAAGGATGAAAATCTGTGATCACTTTTATTTCCTCACAAAAGTCAACTTTTGAGTCCATTTTCTGGCTAAACTAGAAGAGCTAGGGCCAAAAGGATGAAAATCTGTGATCACTTTTATATCCTCACAAAATTCTGGCTAAACTAGAAGAGCTACGGCCAAAAGGATGAAAATCTGTGATCACTTTTATTTCCACACAAAAGTCAACTTTTGAGTGAAATCACAAAAGTCCGTTTTCTGGCTAAACTAGAAGAGCTAGGGCCAAAAGGATGGAAATCTGTGATCACTTTTATTTCCTCACAGAAATCAACTTTTGAGTGAAAACACAAAAGTCCATTTTCTGGCTAAACTAGAAGAGCTAGGGCCAAAAGGATGAAAATCTGTGATCACTTTTATATCCTCACAAAATTCTGGCTAAACTAGAAGAGCTAGGGCCAAAAGGATGAAAATCTGTGATCACTTTTATTTCCACACAAAAGTCAACTTTTGAGTAAAAACACAAAAGTCCGTTTTCTGGCTAAACTAGAAGAGCTAGGGCCAAAAGGATGGAAATCTGTGATCACTTTTATTTCCTCACAAAAATCAACTTTTGCTTGAAAACACAAAAGTCCATTTTCTGGCTAAACTAGAAGAGTTAGAGCCAAAAGGATGAAAATCTGTGATCACTAAATTCAACATTTGAGTGAAAACACAAAAGTCCATTTTCTGGCTAAACTAGAAGAGCTAGGGCCAAAAGGATGAAAATCTGTGATCACTTTTATTTCCTCACAAAAGTCAACTTTTGAGTGAAAACACAAAAGTCCATTTTCTGGCTAAACTAGAAGAGCTAGGGCCAAAAGGATGAAAATCTGTGATCACTTTTATTTCCTCACAAAAGTCAACTTTTGAGTGAAAACACAAAAGTCCATTTTCTGGCTAAAATAGAAGAGCTAGGGCCAAAAGGATGGAAATCTGTGATCACTTTTATTTCCTCACAAAAATCAACTTTTGAGTGAAAACACAAAAGTCCATTTTCTGGCTAAACTAGAAGAGCTAGAGCCAAAAGTATGGAATTCTGTGATCACTTTTATATCCTCACAAAATTCAACTTTATTGAGTGAAAACACAAAAGTCCATTTTCTGGCTAAACTAGAAGATCTAGGGCCAAAAGGATGAAAATCTGTGATCACTTTTATTTCCACACAAAAGCCAAGTTTTGAGTTAAAACACAAAAGTCCGTTTTCTGGCTAAACTAGAAGCGCTAGGGCCAAAAGGATGGATATCTGTGATCACTTTTATTTCCTTACAAAAATCAACTTTTGAGTGAAAACACAAAAGT
Organism: Lucilia cuprina; assembly: GCF_022045245.1. NCBI lineage: Eukaryota > Metazoa > Arthropoda > Insecta > Diptera > Calliphoridae > Lucilia > Lucilia cuprina. The sequence continues at coordinate 61,911,676 of NC_060950.1, read as the reverse complement.
CCATTTTCTGGCTAAACTAGAAGAGCTAGGTCCAAAAGGATGGAAATCTGTGATCAGTTTTATTTCATATTAAAAGTCAACTTATGAGTGAAAATACAAAAGGATCTAGGGCCAAAAGGATGGAAATCTGTGATCAGTTTTTTTTCATATTAAAAGTCAACTCATGAGTGAAAATACAAAAGTCCATTTTCTGGCTAAACTAGAGGATCTAGGGCCAAAAGGATGGAAATCTGTGATCACTTTTATTTCCTCACAAAAATCTAATTTTGAGTGAAAACACAAAAGTCCATTTTCTGGCTAAACTAGAAGAGCTAGGGCCAAAAGGATGAAAATCTGTGATCACTTTTATTTCCTCACAAAAGTCAACTTATGAGTGAAAACACAAAAGTTAATTTTCTGGCTAAACTAGAGGAGCGAGGGCCAAAAGGATGAAAATCTGTGATCACTTTTATTTCCTCGCAAAAATCTAATTTTGAGTGAAAACACAAAAGTCCATTTTCTGGCTAAACTAGAAGAGCTAGGGCCAAAAGTGATCACTTTTATTTCCTCACAAAAATCAACTTTTGAGTGAAAACACAAAAGTCTATTTTCTGGCTAAACGAGAAGAGCTAGGGCCAAAAGGATGAAAATCTGTGATCACTTTTATTTCCTCACAAAAGTCAACTTATGAGTGAAAACACAAAAGTTCATTTTCTGGGTAAACTAGAGGAGCTAGGGGCAAAAAATGGAAATCTTGTGATCACTTTTATTTCCTCACAAAAATCAAAGTCCATTTCCTGGCTAAACGAGAAGAGCTAGGGCCAAAAGGATGGAAATCTGTGATCAGTTTTATTTCCTCACAAAAATCTAATATTGAGTGAAAAGACAAAAGTCCATTTTCTGGCTAAACTAGAAGAGCTAGGGCCAAAAGGATGAAAATCTGTGATCACTTTTAATTCCTCACAAAAGTCAACTTTTGAATGAAAACACAAAAGTCCATTTTCTGGCTAAACTAGAAGAGCTAGGGCCAAAAGGATGGAAATCTGTGATCACTTTTATTTCATATCAAAAGTCAACTCATGAGTGAAAACACAAAAGTCCATTTTCTGGCTAAACTAGAAGAGTTAGAGCCAAAAGGATGAAAATCTGTGATCATTTTTATTTCCTTACAAAAGTCAACTTTTAAGTGAAAACACAAAAGTCCATTTTCTGGCTAAACTAGAAGAGCTAGGCCAAAAGGATGAAAATCTGTGATCACAAAAGTCCATTTTCTGGCTAAATTAGAAGAGCTGTGATCACTTTTATTTCATATTAAAAGTCAACTCATGAGTGAAAATACAAAAGTAAACTTTTGAGTGAAAATACAAAAGTCCATTTTCTGGCTAAACTAGAGGAGCTAGGGCTAAAGGGATGGAAATCTGTGATCACTTTTATATCCTCACAAATTTCAACTTTTGAGTGAAAATACAAAAGTCCATTTATTTCATAAAAGTCAACTCATGAGTGAAAATACAAAAGTCCATTTTCTGGCTAAACTAGAAGAGCTAGGGCCAAAAGGATGAAAATCTGTGATCACTTTTATTTCCTCACAAAAGTCAACTTTTGAGTGAAAACTCAAAAGTCCATTTTCTGGCTAAACTAGAAGAGCTGTGATCACTTTTATTTCATATTAAAAGTCAACTCATGAGTGAAAATACAAAAGTCCATTTTCTGGCTAAACTAGAGGAGCTGGGGCCAAACGGATGGAAATCTGTGATCACTTTTATCTCCTCACAAAAATCAACTTTTGAGTGAAAACACAAGTCAATTTTCTGGCTAAACTAGAAGAGCTGCGGCCAAAGGAATGGAATTCTGTGATCACTTTTATATCCTCACAAAATTCAAAAAATTCAAAAGTCCATTTTCTGGCTAAATTAGAAGAGCTAGGGCCAAAAGGATGAAAATCTGTGATCACTTTTATTTCCTCACAAAAGTCAACTTTTGAATGAAAACACAAAAGTCCATTTTCTGGCTAAATTAGAAGAGCTAGGGCCAAAGGGATGGAAATCTGTGATCACTTTTATATCCTCACAAATTTCAACTTTTGAGTGAAAACACAAAAGTCCATTTTCTGGCTAAACTAGAACAGCTGGGGCCAAAGGGATCACTTTTATATCCTCACAAAAATCAACTTTTGAGTGAATACTCAAGTCAATTTTCTGGATTATTTCCTCACAAAAGTCAACTTTTGAGTGAAAACTCAAAAGTCCATTTTCTGGCTAAACTAGAAGAGCTGTGATCACTTTTATTTCATATTAAAAGTCAACTCATGAGTGAAAATACAAAAGTCCATTTTCTGGCTAAACTAGAGGAGCTGGGGCCAAACGGATGGAAATCTGTGATCACTTTTATCTCCTCACAAAAATCAACTTTTGAATGAAAACACAAAAGTCTATTTTCTGGCTAAATTAGAAGAATTAGGGCCAAAGGGATGGAAATCTGTGATCACTTTTATATCCTCACAAATTTCAACTTTTGAGTGAAAACATAAAAGTCCATTTTCTGGCTAAAATAGAACAGCTAGGGCCAAAAGGATGAAAATCTGTGATCACTTTTATTTCCTCACAAAAGTCAACTTTTGAGTGAAAACTCAAAAGTCCATTTTCTGGCTAAACTAGAAGAGCTGTGATCACTTTTATTTCATATTAAAAGTCAACTTATGAGTGAAAATACAAAAGTCCATTTTCTGGCTAAACTAGAGGAGCTGGGGCCAAACGGATGGAAATCTGTGATCACTTTTATCTCCTCACAAAAATCAACTTTTGAGTGAAAACACAAGTCAATTTTCTGGCTAAACTAGAAGAGCTGCGGCCAAAGGAATGGAATTCTGTGATCACTTTTATATCCTCACAAAATTCAAAAAATTCAAAAGTCCATTTTCTGGCTAAATTAGAAGAGCTAGGGCTAAAAGGATGAAAATCTGTGATCACTTTTATTTCCTCACAAAAGTCAACTTTTGAATGAAAACACAAAAGTCCATTTTCTGGCTAAATTAGAAGAGCTAGGGCCAAAGGGATGGAAATCTGTGATCACTTTTATATCCTCACAAATTTCAACTTTTGAGTGAAAACACAAAAGTCCATTTTCTGGCTAAACTAGAACAGCTGGGGCCAAAGGGATCACTTTTATATCCACACAAAAATCAACTTTTGAGTGAATACTCAAGTCAATTTTCTGGCTAAACTAGAAGAGCTGGGGCCAAAGGGATGGAATTCTGTGATCACTTTTATATCCTCACAAAATTCAACTTTTGAGTGAAAACACAAAAGTCCATTTTCTGGCTAAACTAGAAGAGCTTGGGCCAAAAGGATGAAAATCTGTGATCATTTTAATTTCCAAACAAAAGTCAACTTTTGAGTGAAAACACAAAAGTCCATATTCTTGCTAAACTAGAAGAGCAGTGATCACTTTTATTTCCACACAAAAGTCAACTTTTGAGTGAAAATACAAAAGTCCATTTTATGGCTAAACTAGGGCCAAAAGGATGGAAATCTGTGATCACTTTTATTTCCTTACAAAAATCAACTTTTGAGTGAAAACACAAATGTCCATTTTCTGGCTAAACTAGAAGAGCTAGGGCCAAAAGGATGGAAATCTGTGATCACTTTTATTTCCTCACAAAATCAACTTTTGAGTGAAAACACAAAAGTACATTTTCTGGCCAAACTAGAAGAGTTAGAGCCAAAAGGATAAAAATCTGTGATCGCTTTTATTTCCTAAAAAGTCAACTTTTGAGTTAAATCACAAAAGTCCATTTTCTGGCTAAACTAGAAGAGCTAGGCCAAAAGGATGGAAATCTGTGATCACTTTTATTTCCTCACAAAAGCCAACTTTTGAGTGAAAACATAAGTCAATTTTCTGGCTAAATTAGAAGAGCTAGGGCCAAAAGGATGGAAATCTGTGATCGCTTTTATTTCATATCAAAAGTCAACTCATGAGTGAAAACACAAAAGTCCATTTTCTGGCTAAACTAGAAGTGCGAGGGCCAAAAGGATGAAAATCTGTGATTACTTTTATTTCCACACATAAGTCAACTTTTGAGTGAAAATACAAAAGTCCATTTTCTGGCTAAACTAGAGGAGCTAGGGCCAAAAGGATGGAAATCTGTGATCACTTTTATTTCCTCACAAAAATCAATTTTTGAGTGAAAACACAAAAGTCCATTTTCTGGCTAAACTAGAACAGCTAGGGCCAAAAGGATGAAAATCTGTGATCACTTTTATATCCTCACAAAAATCAATTTTTGAGTGAAAACACAAAAGTCCATTTTCTGGCTAAACTAGGAGAGCTAGGCCAAAAGGATGAAAATCTGTGATCACTTTTATTTCCACACAAAAGTCAACTTTTGAGTGAAGATACAAAAGTCCATTTTCTGGCTAAACTAGAGGAGCTAGGTCCAAAGGGATGGAAACCTGTGATCACTTTTATATCCTCACAAATTTCAACTTTTGAGTGAAAACACAAAAGTCCATTTTCTGGCTAAACTAGAAGAGCTAGGGCCAAAAGGATGAAAATCTGTGATCACTTTTATTTCCTCACAAAAGTCAACTTTTGAGTGAAAACACAAAAGTCAATTTTCTGGCTAAATTAGAAGAGCTAGAGCCAAAGGGATGAAATTCTGTGATCACTTTTATATCCCCACAAAATTCCATTTTCTGGCTAAACTAGAAGAGCTAGGGCCAAAAGGATGGAAATCTGTGATCACTTTTATTTCCTTACAAAAATCAACTTTTGAATGAAAACACAAAAGTCCATTTTCTGGCTAAATTAGAAGAGCAGTGATCACTTTTATTTCCACACAAAAGTCAACTTTTGAGTGAAAATACAAAAGTCCATTTTCTGGCTAAACTAGAGGAGCTAGGGCCAAAAGGATGGAAATCTGTGAAAATCTGTGATCACTTTTATTTCCTCGTAAAAATCAACTTTTGAGTTAAAACACAAAAGTCCATTTTCTGGCTAAACTAGAAGAGATTGGGCCAAGAGGTTGTATCACTTTTATTTCCTTACAAAAATCAACTTTTGAATGAAAACACAAAAGTCCATTTTCTGGCTAAATTAGAAGAGCTAGGGCCAAAGGGATGGAAATCTGTGATCACTTTTATATCCTCACAAATTTCAACTTTTGAGTGAAAACACAAAAGTCCATTTTCTGGCTAAACTAGAAGATCGAGGGCCAAAAGGATGAAAATCTGTGATTACTTTTATTTCCACACATAAGTCAACTTTTGGGTGAAAATACAAAAGTCCATTTTCTGACTAAACTAGAGGAGTTAGGGCCAAAAGGATGAAAATCTGTGATCACTTTTATTTCCTCACAAAAATCAATATTTGAGTGAAAACACAAAAGTCCATTTTCTGGCTAAACTAGAAGAGCTTGGGCCAAGAGGTTGTATATCTGTGATATTTTATTCAAAGCAGTATTACACGTTTTTTACATTTCTTCAAATTTGCATAAATATGATTAATATTTTTCTAAAAATATCAATTATTCTGTTAATTATTGTTAAACTTTTAAAAACCATGAATTGCGTTTTTAAATTATAAACAATTGTTTTTCAAAATATAATCATCTATTGTGCTAAATATTAAATTAATAGTCAATCAAATGTAATTTATTACTTTTAAAAATTGTTTTAATTAATTAATTATTAATTGCTGTTAAGTTAAATTAATTGTTTACACAAAAGTTATTATTTTAAATATTTTATTTTAAAATTATTAATTGTTATTACTGACGTTTTTAAAATGACAGTTATTAGAAATGATTAGATCATATGATTTGAAATACTAGGAAATATTGATTGCTGATGTCGACAGTTTAACACTAATTTCTCAATATATTTTTTGTCTCGGTAACTTAAGTCACATTGGTTTTCAAGATCCTTGTCTGCAGATGCAGAGTTCTTCGCTGATCGTCTGTTTAATCAAACACAAAGAGTATTAAGATCATCATTTCAATTAACATTGTTTCTTCATCAATGGCGGAGTTTAACAATTTTCCAATCTCACTGACATAATAGCTGAGACAGACAGATCACTGTACGAGATTAGAAAACAAACTGATTATAAATTATTAAGTGTTTTCCTTATTGCTCGCTTAAACTCCTATTTCTGCAAAACAGCACTTTTCAACGTAATCGTCAAACACCGTACTTTATATACTCAAACACGCATGCATTACCAACATAAATAAATCAATAAATTTTCAAGTGAAAATGCTCAAATCACCAAATATCAGCCTTTAATGTTGCAGTCTCTACTTTATTGAATTTATGATCATTCGAAAAACGTCCTCCTTTTGAATGTTGTTTGTATCATGTGTTAAAGAGCAAGTAGGTGGAGAAGGAAGAGAACTTTACAGTGAAATTTATAAAGTGTCAGTAAAATTGTAGCTTTTTGTTAAGTGAGTCAGATTTTCCTGACACCCTACATGGATTTCAACTAATATTTGTAATAATATTACCCAACTAACTAAAATCTAAATAAAATTGAACTTTAACTAGAACTGAACTAGAACTGAACTAGAACTGAACTAGAACTGAACTAAAACTGAACTAGAACTGAACTAGAACTGAACTAGAACTGAACTAGAACTGAACTAGACACAAAATTCAACATTTGAGTGAAAACACAAAAGTCCATTTTCTGGCTAAACTAGAAGAGCTAGGGCCAAAAGGATGAAAATCTGTGATCACTTTTATTTCCTCACAAAAGT